>NW_026596256.1:10000000-10046977 GCF_907164565.1 Psammomys obesus
TATATATATATTTTTTTTTTTTTTAAATCTCTATTAGGCCCCTTTGCAAGATCTAGATGT
Organism: Psammomys obesus; assembly: GCF_907164565.1. Taxonomy (NCBI): domain Eukaryota; kingdom Metazoa; phylum Chordata; class Mammalia; order Rodentia; family Muridae; genus Psammomys; species Psammomys obesus. The sequence continues at coordinate 10,000,061 of NW_026596256.1, forward strand.
AATTTTTTGTTGGTTTGTTTCTTTCTTTGTTTAATGCAGCTTCCTCTGTGAAAACTCCAAGGTTGACTCTTGTGTTTATAGAACAGGTTGGGTCAGCCCCAGAAAACCTGTTTATCTGTTTTATAATTATACTGTCATCGAAGACACCCTAGCCACATTTTATTATTTGGAAAGACTTGGATAGACCTCACATATGCTTCATTTCATATTTCTGTCCTGTAACTGAAAGCAAATTTGAGCTTAAGATACACATCTAGTGTAGTACTCCAGTACATTCCAAAAGAGAAAGCAAAGTGTTTCATGGCCTGGGATATTACTGCTTGTGTGTACACTCCCACATTTGAGTCAGAGACTCCAAGTGGAATTCATTAAATTTTGATTCTAACATTCTGTTCTTGCTCAGGGCATAGGATTCCTGTGAAATGAAACACTTGGTTCTGTTCAGAGCAAAAAGAGATTATCTCACGGTTTCTCCTTGAGGGTGGTGGGGGTGGGGAGAAGCATGCTGTGATGGTGTCCATTGAGGAAGAGTGTGCTATTCTTACATAATGTTTCTGGTTTTTATTATAAGAAAGAAATATTTTTACGTATCACGCTGTACTCATCACTGTCACTATACATAAGGCTTGTAACTGATCTGTCTATTTATAGAAACAGAAAGGGCTTGCTGCAACTTCTGGGCTTCTGCTTGGTGGTAGATACGCAGAGTAGACAGCATCTCAGATCTTGCTTGGAAGAAGACCAGATGAGTAGGCAATTGAGTTTTTCTGCTCACAGGGGCATTAGAGAGGTATTATGTATGGTCAGGACAGCCGAGGAAGTGATCAAGATATGTCCATCAAATGTTTGGTTTGGTTTAAAGTACTAACAGTGTGCACTGGAGGATTTTAAAGTGTCTGAACTTTTAGGTCAAAAACTCCATTTTGTAGGAAGTTTAGAATGTGCTGCTGAGCACAGATGCCACTAGCCATATATGCTTGAAATGTCACTAGTTCTGAGATGTTGTTTAAAGTATAAAATACATACTAGAATATGAAAATTTTCTACAATGAATGTAAAATATTTGATTATTTTATATTCAGATTAACTATGTTTTATTGGCAGTGTATGGAATATTAGTTTTGATAGAGCATTTTTTTTATATTTATTTCCCATTTCCTTGTACTTTTTGCTCCCCCACCCCCTCAGCTCCTTGAAAACTTGATATGATAAATGTAGATTATGTTCTGTGAGGAAGCACTGTTTTGAAATAAAACAGGAAAGCAGGATTCTGAGAAAAGGCTTAAATTAGAGTTTGTTAGTCAAAATACACTGAAAGTAACTTTTATTTTTACAAGGTAAAGACCCTTATTATACAAAGAAACAAAATGACTTGTCTTTCTCATCCATTGTAACCAAAATTTGAGCAAAAATACTACCTTACATCTATTTTTATTTCTTCAAAACTACTATTTAGCTTAGAGAGTTAATGATGAGGTGGTAATAACAGAGAAAGACTTATAATTAGGAGGATGAGCTTAACACCTCTCAGAGGCCAGAATAGGGCATGATTGCTACTCTGAAATGTTTAGAAACACTGTAGTTATCATTGTCCTGGAGTTACCAAACAGAAGAAAGTGAAATTTATTTTAAAATAGTGTTCAGTAAACAGCCGTTATCTTCAGGTGCCTAATATGTATTTTCTTTTGTTATGACAGACCTTTAGAAAACAAAAACACCAAACAAAGTCACAGGAGTGAAAGATTCACCTGTATGGAATTTGCGTTCAGGGAAAGGCAAAGTGAGGCTTCAGTGGTGTTGTTACAGGCTCTGGGGTATTTCTGTGTCTTGAGACACAGTGTTTATTCTTGAGAAAACATCTGCCTGTAAACAAAGCACAATGGCATTGTCCTGGGCACATTCTTTTCAGACATTTTCATAACTGAAGCACACTTTGCCCTGCAGAGTGAGTGTTATGCCAAAAAATGTGGCTCTTTTCTAGCCATGTAAAGTTATGTTTACTGTTTTTTTTTTTTTTCTTGAAGGATATCAAAAGGCATCCAAGTTTTTCTGGGGGTGGGGATGGGAGCCCTATCTCATATGGAGCCTCAGGGAGAATTTGTCCTCGTTTGGTGGCATAGCGAGTCTGTCATCTTCGAAAACAGGCATATCTTATATTAGTGTAAACAACTGGTGAAAGAAGAGTGGGAAGATCCCTGTTAACCTTGTGTTTGTTTGTGATGAGTCATGAAGCATGTTAGGTAAGGGCTGGAGAGTTCATTAACTGAAAAGCAATTAGTTGGAAAGGATTAATTGACATTTACCATGTGTGTAGACATTTTTGTTTTAAGATTTGAGATAGGGAAATTGATGTTTACGTGGTGTTTTCATATTTATATGTGTATGTTTGTGTATTTATGTAAGCACTGTAGTTATATTCTTGGAAGACGTAAAAATCCTAGCATATCCATGGTTATAGCTTTGTACGTATTATTAACTTAAAAAAAAAAAGGATAACAGCTGCTGTCTCCCTTTTCTATGTCACAGTTTTAGAGAAGTGCTTGTCACATGTGTCTGTAATACCTAGTAGTCTTTGGAAGATTTTTTTACAATTTTAAACTGTCCGGGCTCTTTTTAATATTTCCCTACTCTTTTAAAGTTCCCACTCCAGTTTTCTGTGATTACTGCTTTGTTAAAGCAGTACTACAAGATACACTATCTGAAGACTAGGGGAAGCCATATTGAATTGAATAGGCAATTATTTGTTTACCCAGATAGTTTGAAAAAGGGAAGATACAATTTTGAAATGATATAGTGGTATTTCATGAAAGTTAAGGCATACAGAAGGTGTTGTGTTTGCTCGGTACTGAGGGCATCTCAGAAGAGGCTAATCCAGTGCTCAGCTGCCCGTGGGAAGGCTGTTATCCCAGCGTGCTATAAGTTTGGATAAGACAAAAATTCTGATGCAGTTCTGGCTAAGTAAGTGCAGCAAAGGAAGTGATCTCCAGATAAATCAGTAACAGGAAACCTAAAGTGTTCTTGTAGTTTTTCAGCTTTACCATAATTTACCCTTGATAGCATTCATTGCATCCATTCAGTAATGTTTCCCTATGTTTATATGTAATATTTACACAGAGGATTTTGGTATATACATTGCAATTCATTTATTTAGTTCTTTCATCTAGGAGATGTATAGTATTTTTACAAATAACCTAAACTAGAACGCTAATAATATTGTTTTTTAGCATCAGTGGACATGGAAGTGCTCCAACTTTTTCAGTCACAGTGTTTTTACAAATGTCAAGAAAACTGAAATGGCAGCTGTGGTGAATAAAAGATATAGAGAATTTGTACAACAGAAGCTCGCTTGAGAGATAGGAGACATTTCTATGTAGGTTTTGATGATAGCTTTAATATATACCCCAAACATCCAAGTTCAGTTTATCAAATGAGAAGGGATTTTGTTAGGGGAAATGAAACTTAAGACATGTCATAAGCAGGCAAGAGAGAAGTGCATATGGGCCAAGAGGTTTATGTAGACAGTTACAATCTGTAACTTCTCAGGACTCAAAATGGAAGAAATAAGGAAGTAAAGAGTATCTGATGGTTTTGGACCTGGTGGGAGTAATATTTTGTAGATTAAAAAAAAAAATTTCATTGCGGCCATTTTAAGAAGCAGTCTCAGGAAGGTTTGGTGACGTTGTCCGGTTTCTCTTAGAACTCTGGTACTGATATCTCTCCACAGTTAAAAAAAAAAAATGAAAGGTGAAGAAACAAAGTAAAAGACTTACAAAAGTTAATGGTCAGTGTATGCATAAGCATGAACTGTATTGAAGTCTAAGGATGCCAAAGCAAGGTGATAAGCAGTAACAAGCAGATTGTAAACACCATCATCAAAGATATTTTCCAAACTTGACTTAGTATTAGAAGGTGCAGACTCTTCACAATTGTCCATTTTAACCTTCTAGCCAACATTTAGGTGTCAGTTTTGTTGATGATAGTAAAAATGACACATCAGCATCTTGTCTGGTTATGGAAGAAAGTTGCCTCCACAGTATTGCCCCTGCTCCTATTAGTACCCCGAGCAGGGAGGTGAGTCAGCATTTGTGAGAAGCAGGAATGAATTTACTTGCTTTTGGAGTTGGCTATACTCTCTTGTATACTTACTGCATTTTATCAATTTCTTGAAAAGAACAATAGATTTTTATAGAAATATTTTCCCACCATGTCATCTGGGACATTATAATTGGATAAGTAACAATTATAAACCAAATAGAAGTTGCTACTTGTCTATTGCTTTATGAAATCTCATTAAGTATTTTCTACAGCTGTAACATAGATCTTAGGACTTTTGTCTTAAGGGGAAACTAGCATGACTAAGACCATTTGGTTATTTCCAGAACCAGAAAACTTGATGTTTTTTTAATGTCCAGATTTTAACTTTTTAATACTTTGTCTTGCCCCTGATGTTACTTAAAGAGTAGAGAAAAAAAATGAAAGCACTAATTAATGCTAACAGTTTGGAGAATGACTTCTGTGTACAATGAGGGTTCAAAGTGTTATGTTCCTCGGAAGAGCTTCATGAGATATCCCTGCTAATGTTGTGGTTTCAGAGATGGGGAAACTGGGTCATAGATATTTCATGTTTATTGCACAAGGTTACTTAGTTGCTAAATAGCCCAAGAAGGACTTGAGCCATGGTAGTGTAGTTTTAGACTATCTGTACTTATGTAAAAGAATAAAAACAAATGAAACAATGTGTGTTGGGCATTACCAGGTTATTTAAGACACCAAACATTCAAGATATAAGAGTCATACAGCAGCACATGGGGAAATCTGTAGAGAAAAGGTAAATGGTGGAAAGGTAAAGGAAAAGAAATAGGAGGGTAGTACAGGAAAGGAACAGAAAGAGGCTAGGCGGAAAAGAGGGACTGACGCCACACTGGATATCAAGCCATGCATGCAGGCCTGTAACAGTTGAGAGCTTAAGAAGCCCTTTGTCTAGGGAAGCCATCTTCTGGGAGAGGCTTGTGCTGCAGGGCCCTTAACAGGGGAAGAATAGGATGCATGGGAAGAAGTACAGACTGGTTGGAAGTAAGTAAAGGGTAAGAAATAGGAAGTGCTTTGTGGTGGAAATATGACATTTGGGTCGATAGGGCATAACAATGATTGACTATGAACAATAGGAGGGGATATGGTTTGCTAGAGTGAATATTAAGAGGAAATTTAAAATTTACTAAGAACTAAACAGAATATCAATACAAATTTCTTAAAAAGTAACTGTCATTGTTCTAATCATACTGACACACACAAGTACTATGAAAGTGAAGAATTTCAAAGCCCGCAAGGTGTGGTGGTGTGTGCCCGAAATTCCCGGTTCGGTAAGCTTGAGCCGGAATATCTTGAGTTCCAGAATGGCCCAGCCTGCTGCATGATCTAGCAAACTCCTTTTTAAAAACCGAGTGTAAAACAACAACAACATCAAAGAAGGATTATATATTAAAATACCAGTAAGAGACACACAATTGTAGCTTATCTAGAATAATAACTTGATTATTAAGATGTGTCAAATTGTTTTGTGTGTGTGTGTCAAATTCTTAAGGCACTTTCTTGCTATGCAGGAACCTTTGAAGCACAGGATATGAGGACCACCAAAAAGTTTATCCTACATTTGCAATTCTACAGTAGACAAACTTGGATCGTTATGGTTATGTTATTATTTGCTGGGAAATGTCTTAGTGTTAATTAGCAATTTTGGTCCCTTATTAAAGTTCACATAGAACTTCTGTTTATCCTATCCTACATGATAAACACAGTGGCAGATAAGAGTCATGATAGAACAGGTTTGCAATGTACTCAATGTGGTTGACATTTAGACTTCTCTGACCTTGCTATTTTAGGGACAGTATCAGTATGACTGTGGTTTTTTTTTTTTCTCCTGGAAGTAAAAATCCTTAATAAACAGTCATTCTTAGAAACGGACAGCTGATTCTTATATAGGAAAAAAAAAAAATACAGCCAATGTATTTGACTTTTATCTGTTGTTAGTAGAATACCTGTGCTTGAAATAGAAGGTCCTACATCTAAGATTCATTATATATTACAAACAAATGTCCTAACATTGTTTAGCATAGAATGATGGAAAAATAGATTATGCCTTATGTAATACTTATAGAGGGATATTCTCATAAAATCAAAACGGTTTTAGAAAGATTCTCTTCATAGGAACTGGGGAGATGCTCAGTGGGTCAAGTGTTTGCTGTACAAGTATGAGGACCTGAGTTCAGATCACAGCATCTCTAGAGGTCAGCATGGTGGTTCACACCTGCATCCTGGCACCAGGAGGTAGAGACAGGAGGCTCCCAGCCAGCTGATCCAGACAGCTTGTGAGCTCACGGTCAGTCTGTTTTGAAAAATGAAGGTGAAGAAGACCTAGAGGAAGAGGATATGATGCTAACATCTGCCCTCACATACCTGTGAATATGTATATGTGCTATATCATATGTAAAATATTCTACTTCTAACTACTTGATGCTTACTATTAAAATGAAGTATGTTCCATGAAAAGTAGTATAGAATTGACACTATCAATATTTTAAGTACATGGTATTGATACAGAATGAGAGAATAATGTAGCCATATTTTGCCTTTCTTTTGTGTTGTGGCTATTATGAAAAAGCACATTTGTTAGATAATCATCTTTTACTGTTAGATTTTTTGCTTATCTAGTTTCTGCCCTGTACTGTAGAGATACAGGGAAAGTGTGTGTTGTTGCTAAGCTTAGAAAGTGTTCCCTGTTAACTAAGATTCACCAACCTTAACATTAGAATCCCTTCATTGGTTTCTCTGTCATTCCATCACTGTGCAAATTTGAACTAGACAAACCTGCTCTAAATTATTTTAGCCATCCTTTGAATTCCAGTGTTACACCATTCAGGAAAAATTGTCTTGTCAAGTTGGTGGCATTCAGATGAGGCTTTTGGCATCAGAGATTTACCTTGAAGACTTTCAAGAGATTTGATGAACATAGCAAATCAAAGCTGGGAATCTCAGAATATCCATGGCCCAGCTATCAGTTCTCTTCGAGGTTTTGCATGCTTTTCCCCAAAAATAATTTGAAAATGAGACTCCTGAAAAATGTATGCCTAAAACTTAATTCTACACCCTGCTTTCAAGGGGACCACACTTGCTAAACATTGTTTAGAGGAACTTGCTCTCTCAGAGAAATACAGTTCTGAAGTCTAGATGCTTTTTTGGTTTTTGTTTGTTTGTTTATTTGTTTGTTTTTTCAGACATTGTGTTGGGAACAGTTAATTAGGAAGAAGACTCATGTCTTCTCAGTTAATATGTGTTGCTCTTTTTAAATCTTCACTACTGAGCAATAAGAATGGCAGTCAATCTTATCTGCTAATATACATTACTGAATATATTTGGCACCTACTACAAAATTGTCTTTGTGGAATGTTCATGGTAGCTGTAAGCATGGAACTCTCGTATTGAAACATCTTTGTGTGAAACCTACATTGTTTTCAGAAAAAAAAGCACCGGGAGCTAAAAAACAGCCTAATGGTGTGGACAGAGAGGTGCCTGAAGCAGAACTCTTCTTCCTCGTAGTGTTGAGGGTGCTAAGCAGAGAGCTACCTATTCACCTGAGTCCTCACGGCAGACCAGTAGCCAACTGAATCCAAATCAAGTCACTTCTCACAGTAACCTCCTTACTTTTGTGATTCTTACCAGAATAAATGTAGCATTTTTACAAAGATTAAAAAAAAAATTAAGGTAGGGGCTCATTCTGAAGCCTAGGCTGGCCCTAGCCTCATTTTGTAGTGTAGCTTTTCTCTCCTGGCTTCCCAAGAATGAGAAAAAGATAGAGCACCGTGCCTTTGTTTGTTTGTTTGTTTTTATTTTTTAAATATGGTATCAAGAAGATACAGATCTAATTAGAAAACAAAATAAAAACAACAATGGCCTTGCTTCAGTGATAGACTACAAATTGAATAGAGCTCAAGTCTTACTTCTTTTCTTATAAAACCTAAAATTTTCAAGACACTCTCTGTTGTGAGCCAGCATAGAAAGGGTTTACCCTTGTGTGACTCATTTCTGAATTTGGTTGTAAGCAGATCAGTGCAGGCTTTTGTTAGAGCAAGCTTTGTGAATTATAAACGTGCAGTTGTCCTTTGTATCTATGCACACTGACTCTGGGATTCCCCCATCCCATGGGTGGCCAAATCCATCCATACTCCAGGTCCTTACCAAAGCTGCATATGCACATGCTCCTATATTTTAAGTTATCTCTAGATTCCTGTGATATGTAATACAATGCAACATATACATGTACTTTATTTTCTAAACATCCTCAGTTTATGTTTGGTTTGGTCTATCAATCACCGTCAACACAGGTCAACAGTATTTTCTCAGCAATAAGATACTACCATAGAATCTTCACCAAGAAATGATACATGTAACTACAAAATGAATCCTGACAGCATGGATTATTCTCATGTTGCTAGTATGTGCTCACTCATTATGCCATTCCTGCTCCCTGTGATTGTCCCTGGGACACAGCAGGTGGCTTTAATATACAGTTCTTCATTGAAGATTCATTCTATAGGAGATATATCACTTTACTAACAAATACCTCTTTCATAAGCTGCTTAGAACTTACAGCAAATAAAATTTTTTTTTTTTTTTTTTTTTTTTTTTTTTAATAGAAGGGTATTGCGTTGTCTTTGCCTTGATTTTGGCTTCCAAGCAAATGTTCAAATGTTTTTCCTTAGTAAATACTGTTGAGTGCAGCCTGTCAGGGTCATCTTTTGTAGATAATGGATGAACAAGATGGCATATTCTCAGTACTTTCCAGAGCAGTGATAGAAATGTTCACTAATAACAGTGGTACAAAGTAAAGTGGGAACAGAGAAGCTTGTAGGTAGTGTAGAATTTGCCCAAATCTATTCAGAAGAACAAAAGAAACTTAAAAAAATATTTTTAAGGAAAGAGAAAATCAATTTATAATTTGTTAAAATGATGTGACCGAGTATTTAAACTGTTTGTTTTGAAGAACTTAGTGAATGTGACCAAACCACAGTAACATCTGGTTATGCAGAATTGGATCCAGTTGTTTCTCACTAAATTCTTCATATTAGCTGACTTAGGAACAAGTTGAGCAGGCTTTATTTAGTGTTTATATGTATGTATATATATGTTTGTGTGTGTAATACACACATATACATACATATATGAATGTAATAATAGTTAATGAAAAAGAGGCCATGAATTTGAAAATAAACAAGGAGGGATATAGGGAGGGTTTGGAGAAAAGAAATGGAAGGGGGTATCGTGTATTATAATCTTAGAAAATAGAAGAAATAATTTAAAAATATTCAGAGTATTGACAAGCAAGTTTCAGAGTCTACAAAAACCATAAATGAGAGGCAAACACTTTTCAAGTCTATTGACCAAGGGTTCAGATATGCACAACAGGCTCTTGTTCTCTACCCTTTCTTTGTGTACAGGAAGTAGAATTTTTTTTCTTCCTCCACCACCTCCCCCCTCCTTTTCACAGGCCTGCTTTCAAACTCTCGAATGGCGACAGTGCAAGGGAATATGTTCTGTAAGATCCCATTCACCTGTCTAGTGTTTGCTCTTTGTTCTCAGGATTTGATCTGCATTCTAGGTTGGAAAACCCAACCCTTCTATTTGATTGCTCATCATTGCTCCACTTACGTAGTCAATATTTGTTTAAGGCCCACTGCATAAGAAGTTTCACTGTTGAATTTTGACTGACATGTTCAAAACATTGTTTCTGATTTTGTAAAATGTGTGGCCTATTCTGAAAGCAAATCAAGCAACACTGATCTGACAATTAATTGTAATCATTTATTTATAAGTAGCTCCTTACTTGGTAGGCAGCTATTCTTTTAGTATTGTGACTGTACATTATTCCTAAACTCCATGAAAAGCAGGCATTTCTCTCACTTTGCCCCACAGGTGAGAAAATGGATACTTGGGAAGAATAAGGTCAAGTCATTTGCTCCAGGGCCATGCAGGAAAGTGATGTGGAAATCTGGTTCAATCCCACAGTTATGGTCTTTGGTGGCTGCTTTTTCGTCTTCAATATGGTCTGAATTAAATAAATAAATAAGTAAAAAAATAAATAAATAAAATATATATTCATAGTCATTTGATGCCTACTATAAGTTAATTATGGAAGGACTTAAGAGGTTTGTGAAAGGGTTTTCAAAAAAGTATTATGGTTAGAAAACAGCAGATGATGGAATGGACTTTGAAGTGCCTTGGCTTTGAAATGAGGACTTTATCAGATAGTCTAATCTGCCATGTGGTCTGCACCATATTTGTTCTACGTGCTCTAATAACCTGCCCCAACACTTGCTAAGATCAGCAAAGTTTACTTTTAGATTCAAAAACCATTGCCACCTGGGGCGTCTCTTATGCCACCCGTGACAAATAATTCTCCTAATTGCTGTGGTGGCTGGCTTGCCTAATGACACATTTGAAGAAATGTCTTGAGCCCAAGAAGAATGGAGCAAGTATTCTCATCGTGTGCTCAGTTGCATTACTGGGACTTAATATAATTTCTCTCATTATAAAAAAAAAGAGGTCTGTGTTCAGCATTAAAATAATTAAAAAAAAAACTAACTACTTGTACAATTAGAGATTTCTGAATAACTTTTCAATCTCCCCCCCCGCCCCCCAGTTTCCATCATGTCCATGTGTATGGGATGCATAAAATGCCACACCATATGTCCATGTGTATTCTACAAATGATAACAAAGTTATCCCATGAACTGTAGATAACATGAATGTGTTAAAACAAGGGATTGGTTCTCCAACTAATTCCTTATTTGGTTAGGTTATTATCCCTTATTAGGTTGGGTTAGTTTATAATTTTTTTATTAAACTGTTAAGTCATCTAGTAAAGCTGTACTTCTAATGTGAATTTATGACAATATAATATATTATGTCCTCTAACTAGAAGCAAATGAAAATATCCCAATAAATGCATGCATATTTAAATATATAGCTATTCTCTGATTGTGAAGAGTTGAAATCAAACTGTTGATAGGTCTTTTAACTCAGAATCTTAACATGTCTTAACAAGGTAGATCTGTTTTCTTTCACTTGTATTAAATTTTAACCCATTTACTCATCTTTTTAGTATTGATATTAATAGACTCAGAAATATTCCCCCCAACAAAATAAATAAATAAATAAATATTACTCCTTATATATCAAAATTTCAAAGATAGCTGCATCTATATAAAGAAGTTTAGGCTTGAAAATTCCATTCTAATGCACTGCTTAGCAAGAAAGTTAAACACATTGTTCCTGCTTAAAGTATCAGAGGAAAGTGGAGTAAATTAAGCGTGTAGGTGTTGCTGTATTTACTGACATTGGGCCCCTTATATTCTTGATCTTGTACTGGACCTTGAATACACTATAGTTAACATGGATACTAAGTATATTGTAACATGTAGACATCTTTCAGTTTTCAGAGTAGCCATTATAGAAATACTGATATTTGATGGGTACATTAAATGTATGTAATCTTTTCAGTAATTTCAAAATTATGATTTACGGGTGGCAATTAAGATTTATCTTAAAGTTTGTGCTGATGAAAGATTTACCATGTATGCATAAAGGAATATTTTATTTTCACATAAAGATGAGATTTTTTGTTTAGAATCACGACCTCACAATTAGAGAAACAGCTTAATAGAATTATGTAGAACGAGAAAAATCTCACTGAGAATGGCAGCAATACCTCACGAGTTGAAAAGGTCAGGCTGGCTCAGAAGGCACCAAGCTTTGCCACGTAGTGTCATGCAGAACGCTATGACAGCCAGGGCTGATACAGCTGGAAATATCTGCAGCCTTGGAAGCCTTGGAAGTTTCAGAAGGTCAGTTTGGCATCAGAGTAGCAGTGCTGATTCACAGGGAAGGTCGAACTAGACGGCTGGGTGAAAACATAGGTTGCTGAACCCAGGGGCTGTAAAGTTCACAGCAGTTTCTGCTTGCAGTAACTGGGTGTTGTGTTCTAATTGGTTGTGACTCTCATTGAAATATTTAGAGAGAGAGATGAGATTCACTTAACTGATGACTTTTAAATTCTCCCATCTTATTCACCTCCAGTTTTGTAAACACGACAAAGGCTTCTTTAGTGTCATTTATATATGATGTACTTCATAAAAAAAGAGGAGTTGTCTTACTACAGTAAAGTGTGCATTAAACACAATTGTAAAAAAGCAGTCGGTTAGAAGGGAAGATATGAATAGAGTACTTGAAATGAAATTGAGCATTAAATTTATCTCTGCTTTGCTGCAATGGAAGCAAAATTTCAAGGAAATTAAAAAATAAAATCCCACTTATTTAATAAGATTTCTTTCTGTCCTGTATTGTGTTTTAGTTTTAACCCTTAGGTGCTCAGTGGAGTGGTGCAGCTCCGCCCTTGGGTGAAAGGTTGGAAAGGGTGGTTTCTCAGCACTTAGAAGCAGACCCTTCCTGACTTGACCCCAGCCCAGAGTTGTAGCTTTGCCAGCCAACCCCATTGCATATAGTGGGTCCATAGCGGCTGGTTTCTGTACCTCATGTCCTTGCCTTGTGGGCTGCTACTGTTCGTAGAGTGAGCTTTTGTTTTGCTGCCTTTTTCCTACCAGATGGAACAGTCATTCTTCCTGTACTAGTGGTGCCGCCCAGTGACAGAGCACCTGACTAACTAGCATGTGCAAGGATGTGGGTTCAATCCCCAGCACTGAATTAAAAAATAAATCACTCCTTCACATCCCAAACCTCCAACCTCTTTCCTTTAACCCATTGGCCTGCTGCATACTTCTTCCCTTTTGCCATATAGTTATTGTTAGTTTAGGTACTTGGTTGAGCAGCAGGTTCCTCGAGGGCTAGATCTGTGTATTTCTTGTACTTGTCTCTGGAGTGATCAGAAGTCATTTAATGTAATCAGTGGACATGATGATTCTATCTCTGTCTTTATTGGTTTATTCCTTTAATGCAGCTACTATGAATTGAATGTGTTTTTAGTGGATTTTTTTTTTCCTATGCTAGTAAGAGAAAGCAGGACTAAAAAAGTGGCAAAATTAAAGGAATAACACCTGCAAGGTCCCCCCCACCCAAGGAGTTTTTTTTGTTTGTTTGTTTTTGTTTTTGTTTTTGTTTTTTCTATTATATGTTTGGGACTTTGGAATGAGAGTTAATTTTTTTTTTGTCCTTTTGACTTTCCTTTTTAGTTTATAAACCAATATTATATTTATCATTTCTTTTTGCCAACAGATAACTAGTATAGTGTAGGCTTAGAAAAAGTCACTTATGCCTTTCAAGCGCTTACTTCTTTCTCCTGGAATACTTTTCTATGGTTTTATCAGTTGTCAAAAGTGACATGATGTGGCAGATTTAAACCATTCCATCTTCTCTGCTGCTCCGTAAACTGTATCTTAGTGGCTTATTTAGATCAACACCACTGTATGCCTCCTTGGTGTGTTCCAAGCAGTGCTCTGCTTTGTCTGTAAGAGTGTTTTCTGTTCATAAGTGTTAAATTTCTCTGATGAGACTAGTAAAGGGAGAGCAGGTTCTAGGTAGTGAGTAGTAAGTAACAAGTTTCTGCTCAAAGCCCTCAGCTCACATCAATAGTCTGTCTGTGGGCTGCTGGGTATTTAGAAATCTTCAGTCTATTAAAAGCAGAGTAAATATCCCAGTGGAAGAAGAGCTGGTAGGTGTGGTGCTGCTGGAATTTTTCTTTTTTCCGTGTACATGGTGGATGCCTGGTGTCTGCCATAAGGATAGAGAAGGTGAACATTTTCCCCTAGGCTTTGCAAAAGAGGTTCTTTTCTTTCTTTGTCCCTCCCACTGTCCCTCCTTACCTCCTTTTCTTCCATCTTTTCCTTCCTTCCTCCTTTCTTCAGTAGCAACTGGAAGCTTCAAAACCCTAGAGATGCAATAGTGATCCCTCCAAGGTACCCACTGCACTGAACGCCCTGTCTTCCTGCTTTTTTTCCCTATCATTTTCATTTCTGAGTTTAATAATAAATTGGCAGCATGTGTTTTTAATAAAGTTTTACACTCAAAAACATATGACCTGATTTTTGAGTTCATGTTCTTCCATTTGGTTACCTTAGGAGACTTCAGTGAGTCATTCACAAATAAGCAAGATAATAAATATAGCTATCTCATATTCATAGAAAACAAACAACGCATTGTGAAAATAAAACGCATCAGCATAAAATATTATTTGACATTACAGTCCATGATCTATTTTCTTTTAATGGAAAATTTTCTTATTACAAGAAAATTGAAGAATTATATTTTCTTTAAAAAGAATCTAAGCATTTCTCTTAAATATATTGTTTTAATCATTTATGAGACAATCAAATGGTAGGAAAATAGGACAAGTTTTGACAATGCTTTCACACTATTGTTTTAATTTTCCCCATGTTGTCATATAGATACTCCCTTAAAAAAGAAACACGTTAGGTTTCCCTCTTGCCTACTTCCTTGGAGAGAATTGTTGGACAACACAAGACTAAAATATAACTGGAGACATGATAAGTTGTATTACATAGTATCCAGCATCTTTTAGTGATGTGGATTGCTGTGTGTGAATATTTACAGTTTAAAGTGCATTAGCTTTCTGAAGCAGATAATAGAATATAACCAAAGACCATGTCAGAGTCTTTAAACAAGGCTTCTCTTTTTTTCCCCCCATAGAGAATACATCTTAGGTTTTGAGGAAATGACCAAGTAGAAACAGTAAAGAGTGTTTATTGAGAATATCCTTTTACTTTGTAGTTGATTGCAGTTGCTGAAATTTTAAGTAAAAAACAATAGCCTGGAGATGGTAACCCTGTGGGCTTCTGGTCTCCTGCCTCAGCACACGTATGTGTCCCAGAAACACATACTTTTAATAGTAAAACCTAACTGACTGAGCCATGTAACCCAAGATCTTTCTGATGCATCCATACCCCAGAAAAGTAAGTGTTGGAGTTAATAAGCTATTGGCAGTTATTTGAGTTTATTGTTAACTATTGGCTGTGTTCTGATTTGCCACGGGAAGGTAGTCATTGGTTTTTAAGAGCATATGATGCTGGTGGAAATTCATGGAGCTTTAATCACTGTCTCATTAACAGGGTGTAGTCGGCTTTTCGTGTTTCTTCATGTGTTACAGCTTTTCCAGAATGCACAGAACCTTATGTGCAATTAAAATAATTAGGGAAGAGTAGTTTTTTTCTCGTTAACAAAAAGACCAGATTTTAAGCTGCCTTGCTAATTTGGTCAGTGTATACTTCTTTTAGAAAGTACCAAATTCTGATAAAAATCTTTGATTTCGTCTCCTGAGAGCATGGCTTTATTTCTTTTCTGAATCACTATAAAATCTCATTATTAAAACAAGAATAGATGGGGAAAAAAAAAACAAACAAGAACAGATGAAGTAGAAATGCCCATATTCTACCATCTAACCATTTTGAGTCTTAAAAATTCTCTTCCAATAGTTTGTTTTATGAACTGTTATTTTGTAACTGTTTGAAAAGGCAAAGTGAGGGGAGAGTGCTTTTATTTTCTAACAAATATGTGCACAGGAAAACTCTTTTGTGAACACATTATATCTACCACATTAGTCTAACCAGAAGTGTGAGATGCTTAAGGAAGATTCATAAATGACTGAGGTTGGTCCCAGACATATAGGAATTGTGTTTGGGCTTATATTGGCTTTCCAGCTTCTGTTGTGCCATAGCTACTTTGATAACACTTTGTGTTGCTTGCAGAAGTTGCTAGAAATGTTACCTTTAGTGAGTCTCTAATGGAGAAGGAGGAACAACGAGTTTTTGACATCTGTAGAAATAATGTGTAAGAAAAACATTTCATTAATCATATGACATGATCCTGCCTGAAAGTCTACAGATGTAATGTGCCTGAAGACACCTCATATTGTTCATCTTCTATAAGAGGAAACAAACACACTGTCTATTCAAACATTTATTGTCAATACAAATACTTATTCAAGTTACTAACACTGTCTTTTTGACAAATACAGAATTCAAAAATTGTACTTATTTATTTTACCTATTTATTTTTGAGCAATGTAGTACTTTATTTTGAATCAACAGAAGCTGGGAAACTCATGTTACAAATGCTTTCATTGGTTGGCTGCCATTAGTGGGGTTATATTAAACAGATTTTGGAGAGAGAAAGAGGGATTTAGGTTCTTTTTACAAGCAAAAGGCATTTCATGCTTTCCTACATGTCCACACAAGAGAATTACACAGTGTAGACTGAGGCACAGTGTCTTCTCATAGTGCCTGAAACATATCCAAGAGTATGCCTTATTGTTGAGAAAAGCAAGGTCTGGGAAATGCTTTCTTGGAAGCAATTTTTTGTTCTAGTTCAGGCATAACACATGAACATGCCTTATGGTCCACGAATTTATATTATTAAATGATGCAAGCATAGGAACACTTTTCTACATGCGCTCACAGCCCTGCTGAGAAGTCAAAGCCAACACTGACATAGGTGGCCACAGTGGAAAGGGCTCCAGTGAAGGGATATGTAGCTGGTAAGATGTACTTATAGTAACCTGCTTCTTTTCCTTTTTTTTTTTTTTTTGTTTTCTTTTCCTAAATTTACTTATCTTTTATTTATTAAAATTTATTCATTTTGTATCCCAACTGTAGCCCCCTTCCTTATCCCCTCCCAATCCCACCATCCCTCTCTCTTATCCTCCCATGCCCCTCTCCCATTCCACCTATAGGGGAGGTCCTCCTCTCCTTCCATCTGACCCTAGCCTATCAGGTCTCATCAGGACTGCCTGCATTGTCCTCCTCTGTGGCCTGGTAAGGCTGCCTGCTCCTCCCTTTCAGGGGGAGGTGATCAAAGAGCCAGCCACTGAGTTCATGTCAGAGACAGACCCTTTTCCCCTTACTAGGGAACCCACTTGGACACTGAGCTGCCATGGGCTACATCTGTGCAGGGGTTCTAGGTTATCTCCATGCATGGTCCTTGGTTGGAGTATCAGTCTCAGCAAAGACCCCTGTGCCCAGATTTTTTGGTTCTGTTGCTCTCCTTGTCGTGCTTCTGTCCCTGCCAAGTCTTTCATCCCCCCCCCTTCTTTCATAAGATTCTCAGCACTCTGCCCAAATTTTGTCTACAAGTCTCAGCATCTGCTTTGATGTTGGGTAGAATCTTTTAGAGGCCCTCTGTGGTAGGCTCCTGTCCTGTTCCCTGTTTTCTCCCTCTTCTAATGTCTATCCCGTTTTTTACACAAAAGATCCTTAAAACAAACAACATGTTTATTAATTCAGACATTACCCATTTAATATTAGAATAATAACTACATTTGTTGCCATTTAACATATTGGCCCAAGGTAAGTAGTTAATTCCTGTGAAAGTGCGAGTTATCGGTTTGTCTTTGTTTTCTGACATTTCTTACTGTTTTAAATCAGGGAAAAGCAGAGGAACTTGATTCACTCTTCGTGACAACATTATTTTTGTTTGTAAGCAACCATATGGTGTTTCCTTATGAGAATTGTACAAATTCACTTATTAGAATGAAGCCAAATAATTACACAGTATATTCACTCATGAGTGATTCCATTGATTGTATTGTGAAGAAAAATTATAAGTATTTATTTAATTATAAACTAAGTTTTCACACTTTTCTCATAATGATTAATAATAACATATTTATGGTAATTTTCAATACGTATAATCCAGAAACTTTTTTCTGAGTTTACTGTGCTAGAGTTTCAATCCAGTGTCTAAAATTCAAAGATTTCCCAGTTGAAAATCATATTGTTTGTACCCAGTTCTAATTGATAGTAGTGAGACTAGTTGTTACATTAAAATTTTAGAAATCTCATAAAATGCAGGACAGATTAAGACTGGTGCTTACAGAGTTGAAATTATATTCTGGATAGGTTTTGAATTGTATATACTATCCTCATATGTCACTTTTATACTTTATGTCACTTGTATCTACTAAAATGGAATATGCATGCTTAGGTATGAAGATCTTAGGACTACTGGAAAAGAAGTTGGAGTAGCAGGCGAAGGGTCTCACCTGCAGATTTCACTGAAGTACTGAGTTCCTGGGAATATTAATTGTCTCGTTCTCCCATTGATCAACTTCATAGTTTTGAGTTCTGTAATGATGTCATTAAGAAAACATAGGTTTGTCACTCATCTGTAGCAATAAAGATCATCATCTTTTAAAACTTTTTGGGTAAAAGTGTCACCAGCTTCACTAAGGAGCTTGGTGATACTATTTACAAAAAATAGAATTGAATATTAAATATTACATTTGCTGCTAGTTACTATGCAAAATAGATTATTTTTCCTTTGAGCATGGTTTACAGTCATAGTCCATGATCAGAGTATTGTTAGGGCCTACCACCACCACTGTGAGTGATGCTCTACTTAGCAGTTTGGCCAGGCTAGTTTCACAATGATGAATTCTGGATTTTCCCATGTACCACTTTTTTTTTTTTCCCTGAAAATTCAAGGGAGGTGGTTTTCCTGATTTACTGTTGAAGACTTAACGGCATTAACTTTATTGTTGCCTGTGTTCTGGTTTCTGTTTATCACTTTGAAATAGTAAATGTTACAGACAGATCAGATATGCTATGTGAGGCTAACAAGATAATGTCCTTGTCATACATGAGTAAAGGGTTAGTGTTTCTTTAGGAAGAACAGTAAAGCAGCTGTTTTATCTCCTATCTTGTGTAACAGAGAGAAATGCTGCACTACTGGCTGTTTCAATGTCATAAGAAAATGCAAAGGAATTATACTTTAGATTAAAACAAATCTTTTAGCTTCACAATCAAGGAGGCATTTAAATGTGGTTCTATTGTAACTTTGTTGCTTCCTCTTTTCACTTAATTATAAAGAAAAGATGAAGTTGCCAGTGTTTCAAGTTGTGCATCTGGAGCCCAGACAATGTAACATGCTGAGTATACCTTGAGACTAGTGTTTGCATGTGTTAATCTGTATCTATATTATCTGCATCAGTCTCTATCTTTGTCTGTCTCTATGTCCTATCCACACATACATCTAGCTCCCTATCTGTGTTCCACCTGTGTAAAGTCTTGTCACAGTGATTATTTGTTTCCAGTGGGCCAGTGTGTTATTTTGACACTGATTGTAAAGAAAAACTAACCTGTCCTCATGGAATTTCGGTGCCAAGAAAGAAACAGACAATGGGATAAGTGCCTATAATCCTCTTTACCTCTCCTTCCTTCCCTTCCACTGGTTGGTATCTGATGTAGTATCATGTACTTTTCTTACAGAAATTCTGGACTGCTCTGTGGAGGGAAAAAAGGTTGACTGCTTTTGATAATAGTAGCCTAGTGGACTGTTTAGGTACAAAGCTAGTGACTGTGACTGGCATATGAAGTGCAGCTATCATTGCAATAACTATCTTCTAGTAATGTTAATACTTAAAACATTTTTTCTCATAGAAGTAAATTCACCACTAATTTTTAAATAATAGACTGTATTGAAATGTGTATTATTTTTATTATGTGTATTATTTTTATTATGTGTATTATTTATTAATAGTTAAAAACATTTTCTAATGTGAATACAGTTCTGCAGTTCTACTCTCTAAGAGTAGGGTATGTGGTAACCTGTCCTTTGTGATCTGTCCTACTACACACTATTGGACTGTTTAGAGAACCAAACCCATGAAGAAATGAGGATTTTAAAAGATTGCTTTGATAGATCTCAGATTCCTTATGCTAGTCAGTAAACACAACATTTTCTTGGGAGCAGCTTGTCTGAAATGTGTCAGACCAGGAGGCCACATTGGCAGTCTCTGTCACCTATGAGGATGCGTGATTGAAGGTTATCCTTTTCCTTAGCAGTGCTTCGTAACTTCAGTCACTTGCATGTCACCATGATTTTATTGCCACCATATTGGCTTGGTCTTATCCTTCTCAATCTTTTAATTAAAATTTTGTGTCTGTTTCTACTAATATGAATAAAATTTATATATATATATATATTAAACATTTAATAATGTCTATTTTGTTTCAGGATCTGGGGTAGAGGACAACTTGCTGTCAGGGAGATGATGCAATCTTAGACAGAAAGACCTAAATTAGCAAACATATTATTGGCTGGAATCATGGTGGGTGTGTTGTTGCTGGCCCAGCATTACAGTGTAGATGATACCGGAATACCAATATAAACGTGAGTGGCTTTGCTGGGTTGCAGGCTCTGGGGGTATTCAGTCAGATGAAGTGATAAGGGTAGTATGTTGCTGGGGTCCCAGTAGTCTATTACGGGCAAAAGCCCCAGGAATTCCTCTCTGTAAACATATAAGGAGGTAGGATCAGAAACTAAAGAGTGCTATGTGTTGGCTCATACATGGGGAAATGTTGAGGATGACACTGAGGTTTTAAAAGGTTTAACATTTCGGCTTTTACAGGAGGATTGTCAATTTTTGTTAAGCAGTAAAGTGATGAGTATGGGAGTTGCATTGACATGGATTCAGAAGTGAACGACAGAAAGAGACAACAGAAAAGCAGTGTGTAGATGCCCCTGTAGATGCTGGTTTGGGGAAGACGCATAGCACGAGGGGAGGAGGATCATGCATAGCCAGAAAGGACTTTATTTCTCCTTGCTATGGAGTTTTCAACATCTCTGAAGACTAAGAATGAACTGCTGTTAAGATGTAGAATGGGTATAGAGAGGTCTAGCAAAGAAAAGAGGTCTTGAGAAGGAACAAGGCAAAGGGAAGCTTAACGCTGGAAGAACTGCAGCAGAAGATACAGACAAGCAGGAAGTCCAGGGAGAACTCGTGCCCAAGGGTGATTTTTGACCAATGAAATGGAAGTGGTAGGTAGGACCACCCACCACTGATAGTGAGGGGAACATGGAGGAAGACAGAATGGAGGTGCAGAAGGCTTGGAGGTGGCTATGTAAGAGAGGGAGCTATTCAGTGCTTGCGCAGAGACTCCTAGGCAGAGGGAGGGCCTGCACAACCCTGGACTTTATGGTGTGTGTTTGATTACATTCACATGGTGTTTACATGGATGTGTGTGTATATGTTACTTTTGTGCCCTCAGGTAATCTCAGTACTGCCGTAAATGATCATTTCATATATGCGTGCCTTTGGCGCTCCATCTGTTGTTTTTTCCTCACCGTTCTCACGTTACTGAGATGAGTAGTGTTGTTTCTGCCCCTGAAACATTTGTTCTGGCGGCTCCGATATATAAGGAAATAAACATGCTGGACAGAAAGGGATTTTGCTATGTAGAGGTAATCAGAAATGGTGATATTAATTAGCCTGAAGGTGAACATAGATGGACATGTCATGTTCTCTGGCTTTCCTAGTGGTACATGGTGGCTGATGAAGTTTTAAGCAGTGTCGACTAAAGAGGTGATGACCGCATGTACTCTGTGTTCAAATCACGGAGGCTCCAAGAAATTGTGAATGCTCAGTAAAGACTCGGGATCGTGGACAGAGTACAGCACTTGTCAGAAACTGGATTGAGCCGATCTTGCTTTGACAGAGCTGAGCCTTAGTACCTGAGGACCCTTGGAAACATTTTTCTTGAACATTGTAGAGAGTTACTTCTTTAGTCCCTATCACAAATTCTAGTTTGCTGTAAAGTGGTTTTCGAATATAAATACTTTGTTAAGTAGCTTAATTTTTTTCTGAATAGTATTAAGAATATTAGTAGTAGTCTTAAAAATTAAATTCTACTCAATATTCATGCTTTTAGCATAGATGTCTTCATATTCTGTATGACCAACTCCTTAAAAACAGGAGTGTAATCCTTGTTACTTTTGTTGGTTTGGAATGTGCAAGTTAGAAAGCCTTTCTTCACTGATGGTACTCAAAAGAAAAAAAAAAACAACCTAAAAAACAAAAAAACCAAACATGCTTTGTTATTGTAACTAGTAAAATTTTGAAGGTGTTTTGTTTTGTCCTGATTGAAAGAGAAAGTAAGATGTTAAGATGCAAAGGTGCCCTGTTCGAAAGAGTGGTCTCCTAAGTTAACAGAAGGCAGCTGCCTGCGCCCCCGCCCTCCAGGCATAGTGTGGGGCTGAGCACACTCTGAAGTGCATCACCCTGCCCAAATCAAATTGCTCACTTAATAATTAATGCTCCTGCAATGGAATCGCTCTCTCCCTGGAGGTTGGCTTCAGATTTACCAGACATCTGACAACACTGCACTCCTTATTCTCGCCACAAGACCCCAGCTTCTGCTTTAAAAACGTCAGGATAAAGGACGCTTTTGTTCGTAGCTTGCCTGCCTGTGATATAGTGACAAAGTGTCTGATGGCTGAATGGAATAGCTTTACAGTATGAGTGCTGCTTTCAGCAGAGGGGCAGGACTTGTGCTTTAGGAGGAAGTGAATTGGATAGGTCAGGAGAATGTACCATTTGTAAACACCCCTTTCCTTTTTTATTCACTTGTCAGGACAGCAGCAGCAGGCTGCTCAGGGTCCACCCCTGCGCTGAGGCAGAGAGAAAGCTGCTTGGACTTCAGCTGTAGTTTTTAAACCTTGCTTTTGATTGCCCCGGTAGTGATTGTCAAGTCCTTGGACTTGCGTTAGGAGCTGTTTGGAAACTAACATGGTTTAGTCCACTAACTGCATGTTGGGTAAATTCAAAACCCACATGCTCGTCCTCTTGCAGTGGAATAAGTCACATCTGATGGACATTTTCTGTGCTGATAGCATAGTAATGAACGTCTGACAGGCGCGACCTTTCATAAGACAACCCTCAGTATTGGCTTTCTGCCCAGAATATTGCTGCAACACTATCTGTGATTGGTTATCTCTCTATCATGCATTGCTTCACAAGGGGAAACGGCCCCCTTTTTAATAAATCTACGATGGCTGGCTGCAATATGCCTCACTGTAAGTATTGTGTGTGTGTGTGTGTGTGAGAGAGAGAGAGAGAGGGAGAGAAAGAGACAGAGAAAGAGACAGAAAGAGAGGCGGAGGAGCGAGGCTGACTTTGAGTTGCTTAGTCTGGTATCACATGGCAAGGTTGTGCTACTCTAGGACACCAGTAAATGCTGCTTAGTAAATCTTAACCTATCTCTTTTCTCTACAGGTTGGTACTAAGAAGTGCCTTTCCTGACGTCTCTGCTGCTTGGACCCGCTTCTAGAGCAGCCTCTGCTTTTGCCTTGCTTGCTGCCAGCTAGACTGTGACGACAGCACATCCGCCCTCCACCTCTAGCCCAGACACCCCCATTTCTACTTCTAATCAGGAGAAAAGCTCTGAGTATCTGCCATTGCCCTAGGCTGCTTTAGTTTAGAAGAAAAGTTTGCTGAAAAAGTAAGATACCTTCTGCCAGGAAATCAAGGAGGAAAAAAAAAATCATTTTCTCGATTTTGCTCTAAACCGCCGCATCTGTCTATGCCAAACTAATCAATACCGATCGCACCACCCAACTCCATCGCAAACTCAGCTGTGAGGAGGCTCCCTGTCAGACAACTTTGCTGAAAGCAGCTTGGAAATCGGTGTCAAAGGGTCTGCCACGTTTTCATGCTTGCATTTTGGGCTCCAAATTGGCACTGGGAAAGGGTTACTGAGCACAAGGCTGATTCCAGGCCCTCCTTTAAACACCCAACTACTTACAACCCTGGTATTTCTCTAAAAACCAAAACCTCTTTGAATTAACAGTTTCATGCTGTGAATTTCTAGTGGAGGTCTTTCCCTTGATACTGAAGTCACACTTTTCCATGTGCCGTTAAAGCAGGGACTGGGGAAACAGCCTTTCGGACATTTTCACCGTCATTTCACAGTTCTAAGTTTTATCACTTCCTATTTTGTTTTGGTTTTTGTTTTTTGCTTTGGTTGCTGATTTTTTTTCTTCTTTTTTTGAGAGGGGTTGGGTTTGTCGGTTTCATTGAACATTTAACTACCTGTAAAATATAAACATGGCTGTTAGTGTCACACCAATTCGGGACACAAAATGGCTAACACTGGAAGTATGTAGAGAGTTTCAAAGGGGGACTTGCTCACGGCCAGACACGGAATGTAAATTTGCACATCCTTCGAAAAGCTGCCAAGTTGAAAATGGACGAGTAATCGCCTGCTTTGATTCACTGAAAGTGAGTAAATATTATCTACTTTTAAGGATATGCAATGATTGATTAAGGGGTATGGGCACCCAGAACTCTAAATTTGGGATTATACATTGCTTTGTTAACACTTTAGTTATGCAATATGTTCTGGTTGATGATATTGGGCTGGGGCACTCAATGAGGTCTCATAGGACCAAGTCCAGCCAAACTTTGTTCTAAATAACTTTATCAGGCCTTTAACTAGAAACTCCATGCTTTTTTCCCCTAGAGCAGAAAGTGTTGCATATTGACTAAGTCAGAACATATTACTAGTTCTGGCTTAGTGACAGCAACTCAGAGTTTTTGTTCATCAATGGTAAATGTTTCTGTTCAGCACTTTCGTATATGATAAGGCCAAGACAGTAACGGATTGAATATAAGTTGTTTTCCTTTGTTGGTAAACTTGTCAAGCTGTTACAAATGTATGGCAACTTCTATGTCATCTGATCATAGGTGCATTTTAACTCTCATAATGATTTTCTTTTTCTGTGAGATTATTTTAGTGGCTGAAGCCATGCACTTTTGGGACTATATGACTAGAAGTGAGATTTTTTTCAGTTGCTATAGTATCTTAACCAAAACACACACTATATTGAATGTGGACTTTATAAATAGGCACAAACTCCTAAGTACTGTTGTTCATTGGGTTTTTCATATTGAGGTAATACAGATGTTCATTTTCTGTGAGATTCTTGCCAGTTGTTACTTGCAGTGTTCCCAGAAATGTTAAAAGTTTCCTTTGTGTACACAATGAGAAGAAATGATCTATTTTTTGATATTCAAAAAATGTTTTGGATTTGTAATCCATGTATCCAGTTTTAATGGATCTTGTAAAGATAGCACATGTCTTTATTTTGAAATTCAAGGTCAAGACTAGAAAAGTGTTCCCAGGATGCCTTCAACCGACTTGGTTTAATCAGATTAATTTTTTAATACTAAATTCCTACAATTAATTCTTTGACTCTTCCAAGATGGGTCACCGTCTTACCTAGATCTGTGAAGAAGTCTCACATCTATCCTGTCTTATTAAACACAAACCATACAGTAATCCAAGTGCTTTCTTACATTACGTCAGGGTGAGTTAGAGGTTAACCATTTTCAGCAGGTTGTTTTAGTTCACTTTGGGATGCTCACTTTGGTAAGGTTTTTGCCAAATGTTTCGAAGATTCAGTCTTCAGAATAGTAAAAGAGGAGGTGTGTGTTAGTACCCACAGAGCTGTGCTAAGATGGCAGGCTGTAGGCAGAGTCCTTGTAGAAGTAAATAAGTAGAAGCTATAGATTACTACTTTCCCAACCTTGGTCTTGAACTGCATTTATAAGGGCACAATGTTGGTACCTTTGTCAACATCAATCCTAAATTAATGCTCACCAATTCAGGTGTAATTAGAGACAGGGTTGCATAAAATGAGGAGCAAAGGACTAATTGCCCTTGTCGGTAACCAGCTATGTTCATGAGTAACTCCTTTTTGACCCAATTCCTAGTAAATCCAGTTTTTAATCCTATAGATAATAGGTGGTAAACTCCTGGCTGTAAAATGAAGGACATTAAATTTGGCCTTGACATTGAATGGTTTCACAGAAGACCTGCCGGCACAGGGTTTGGAAACATTGTGAACCATTAAAATTCAGTTGCTATTTTTCCAGTTCCAAATATTTTTTTAGTTACTGTTCACTTGTGGTCAGAGAACAGTTCTCCTTTGAGTAAAGCAACAGTCCTGCTCACAGACGCCCTGTGTGGGTAATGAGACTCAGCTGCTGCATCAAAGCCTTAAAAACAAACAAACAAACAAAAACCTAAAAAATACACGATCTTTCTTTTCCTTTGGTTTTCTAAGAAAAGCTGAAATTTATAGTTCTAAAATTAGGCAAAATATTTTTTTTTATTTGAGTAGAGGGACAAATTAACACAAATTTATTTATAATAAAGCTTCATACCCAGACAATAACTCCTTAAATATTAGCGAAATAACTATTAAGAATCAGTCAACACAGCTTGGATGTGCAGCTAAGTAGTTGTGTTTCCCAAAAATTTTCACATGTAACTGTAAGAACCCATACTTCTTTATGTAGTGTTTGCAATTCTATCTTTTAGGTAGTAGTCTTACGCTGTTCAATTTTATGGCTAAAATAGACCCAGAACACATTTTAAAACACTTAAAAGTATCCGCATGACTCACTCATGCTTGAAGTTCTGAAGTTTGGGAGCATTCTGAGGCTTGCTTGCCAACAACTAACAGATCATCTCCATTGTCTGAGAGTAAACGGAAGGAATTTACAAAACTTATAATATCCTGACTTCTTTAATGAAATGTGCTTTCTGTATTACTTTTCATTTCTGCTCCAGCCTCTTTTGAGTTCTTGAGCCATGAGATGGAGGTGGCTTGTGTAATCTACTATTTTTAGAAAGTTAGGAAAGCAAACCAAATACTCTCTGAGAGGACCCTGTGAAATGGCTGTACCCTTCAGCTGTGCTGTTTCAGACTTTGGCTAGGCTCCCAGGTGACTTAGGTTTATAGCTGACTTCTGGTTAGAAGAGAATTCCTCTCTCTCTCTCTCCCTCCCCTCCCTTCTTCTCCCCCTCTCTCTGCCTCTTTTTCTCTCAAGACACATGCACTCACACACTTGTGCATACAAACACATACACACAGAGAAAACAAACTGAGCATTAGAAAAGTGTTTATCTAAAAGAAGTCACTAGGCATAGTACTAGAGATTATGAGAAGAGATTAGCTAATAGAATCTCATTGGCATGCTGGTAATTTTAAGTTTAAAGATTGAATTAAGGTTAAATGTAGTAGAGTAAAACAGTTCTAGTTCATAATAAATGTGTTGCAAAAATGGGCTGTGATAAGTAGCATTATGATAGGTCTCTTCAAGTGCAAATAATGAAAACACAAGATGAGTAATAGGTCAAGTATATAAATTAAATAGCATTTAAGCACTTTATTAATTTAATTTTTATTTTGCACTTGTTTAAATTTATAGTCGTCTAGAAGTGAGTTCTAGCTATGGCTTAGTGGGCTTGTTACTTGGGGACAGGCAGTAGGCACTTCAGATATTAAGGACAATTGACCAAGTGCATCATTTTGTTCTGAAGAGGACTTTTTTCCTCGTATGGCTTATGAATGAAGTTCCAAAAGAGGGGGAAAAAGATTCCAGTACTGTAAGCTGCCAATAGAATGATCTTGTGTTTCAGACGTGGTATTTCCAGTACTGTGAAATGCTGTGCCATTCTCTTATCTCTCAGCTTTATAATTCACAGCTTATGTGAAGAAAGTAAATGGTTGTATTTTTTTATGTGATGTTAAATGTATTGTAGTCTCAAAAATTAAGTGTTTGCTATATCATCAATAGAAATAAACCTTCAGTGTTAACATCTGGATTAGATGGCATGACTGACTTGATGTGGTACCCCCAGATTGCCACAGTGTATTTTTAGCCGAGAAATGGCTGGTATCATTGCTGTTCTTGCAAAGACAGTGACATGGTCTTTTCATCATGTTTTTTTTTTCTCCTTTTTTTTCATCATGATGTTTTTAAAACAATTTTAGTTTTAACTAAGAATCTTAACAAAATGAAATGTAGGAGATCTGAAACTCCTGGACAAATGGAATTTTAGTGGTATAGGTTCCCACCTACAGTAACTTTGATAAGCATTTGTTGCTTTTTCCTAATGGCATCCCACATACAAAATTTTCAAAGGTTTTCATGCTCTGTGTCCTGAAACTTGTGCACACGTGTACGCACGTGTGTGCTTTAGTGACAGTGGACCCAGCAGATTCTTTTCTACACTGATGTCTTCAGAGAAGGACTAACTCTAAGATACAACTTGTAAAGCTGCTTGACAGATTTGCATGTTCTCAGTGTATCTAGTAAGCAGAAACTTCACAACTCCAAGAGGTCGTTCCTGGGCCTGTGCATGCCAATTGTTACCCTCATTAAGCTTATATTTAAGCAGTCATTGTGATAGAGACTTTATGGGTGTAGCTTCTGACATTACTAGGGGACACAGCCACACAGCAAACTC
Source organism: Psammomys obesus (assembly GCF_907164565.1). Classification (NCBI taxonomy): domain Eukaryota; kingdom Metazoa; phylum Chordata; class Mammalia; order Rodentia; family Muridae; genus Psammomys; species Psammomys obesus. The sequence continues at coordinate 10,028,173 of NW_026596256.1, forward strand.
CCCGATCTGGCTCTTCACAATCATTCTGACCCCCCAACATCTCCCAACACCCTTTGTTAGTGTTCCCTGAGCCTTAGGTGCAAGGCTGTTTTGTAGATGTATCCATTGCAACTAGAATCCACATTTCGGCATTTTGATTGCTCATGGTTCAGAAAACAATCTTTTAAGTGAGTGAATACTTTTAAACTGTTAGGCAAATAAAATTCAAGACATAAAGCTACCTGAGGTATAGAATCTTGCTGTTTTGAGTCCTTTTGTCGGATTTTAGCCTACTACTTCTCCTTTTTTCCTCATTAAGTCTTGCTTCCCTGTGTTAGAGTGATCAACTGAAGACTATTTAAACCCAAGGCAGCATGGTGCATAAACAGGATCAAAGTTTACCTGCGTGTCAAATGTCAGAACTTCTCAAATTCTGACTCTGTTTCATAGCCTCATGGCAATTCTCTGGGTGAGGCTTTAGGTCTCTGTGATGTGTAGGGTAAATGGACTGCTGAGGGAGTGGAACATGGTTACAGCCTGCAAAACCTGCAGTGCTTCTCCACCCCAAGGACACTCAGGGGCCTGGACAGGGTGCTTATCCTGTCATTTTTCTTGCTGAGGATAAGTGGAGGATTTGAGCTATCAGCATTGCTAATCCATTACCTTTCATGCTGAGCAATGTCTCTGCTCTCCCTCAGATCTAGACAAAGCTTTATTTTCTTATAAAGAGATCCTAAATGAGGAAATTTTGACACCCCCCCCTTTTAACTTCAGCAGATTTAGAAGACACACGTTCTGTGCTGTTAGATAAGGAAATAATTATCCCTGTTATTACTTAGGTCAGAATTCACGAGAGTCAGTAGAAATGGGTAACTAAATGGATGACCTTTGACTGCACTGCTGATCGAGATTAGTGTGTAGAAACTAATACAAGTAACTAGAAAGGCTAGGTTGAGAACACTTAGTGGTACAGTGTATTGTGTGTTAGAGTAGTAATTTCTTGTAAGTTTCACTGAAGTGGTAACACTGAGCAGTGTTAACTCTAGCACATAACAACACTTGCAGAATGCTAACCCACTGAAGAGTTTTGTAAATAACATTTCTTATACAGTTGTCACCAAATATACATCTGCGTATATCAGCACTGTTCTGGCATTAGTATTTTTTGATTAATTTAAATTTTGATTTATGCTTGTTTTGCTTAAAAAAAAGAAAAAAAAAAGCTTTTTTTTGTGTTACATGGTTCTGTGCTTTGAGAATTTAGTGACAGTTTCCAGACTCTAGAACCCTTTATATACTGTAGCTTGACTTGCAGGCCAACTCCAGGAAGTCTTTGGGCCTTGGGTCTTGTTACACTTTATTCTCTTTTTCCTTCAAAAATCTTTCCAACCATCTAGTTTCAGAACTGTTGGATCTGCTCATTCTTTATGAGTCCCAGAGACATGCAGACATGATGTAGACATGGAGCTGTAAAAAACTGATTAATGCCCCTTCTGCAGCATTTGGCATAAACTTGAGATGGATTTTTGTCAGCTGTCTGGGCCTGTTTGGTGTTTTCCGCAGTTCCCAGTGCTCAGGGTCTTTCATCCTAAGGTCCTGAGAAGCACGTGTCTTCTAAATTTAGGATTCTTCCAGCACTGAAAGATAGGCTGGGCAGCACCATGCACCAGCCATGTTCTTAGAAGCAGAAAAGGAAAGAGCAAATCAGGTAACACCCCGTTACAGTCAAAACCAGTCTACCTAAGAAAGGTCTGCTGAGCTTCACCAGGGTTTCTCCTGACCTCTTAATTTCTGATTTGGTATTAAGGATTGCCATAGTAGTTGCTTAACTATTCTCTAACAAAGTCAGTTTTCAGGTAATGTGCAAGAGGAAAAATGACGTTGTGTTGGCAATGATGAGAGAGAATTACGGAAATCACTTACCCTAGAAGTCTCCCAGAATCAAATAAACGTGTCCGGCAAGTACACGAGTGTGGTAGCCATTGAAGGGAGGACCCTTTTGCAGAGGAGCGTTAGTACTGCTCGTATACTAAAACGGCCATTACTTTGTTTTAGTGAGTCGATAAAAGCTGTCATTGCACAAATTATTTACTTTTTACTTTCATGGAAAAACAAAATAACATGTTTCTTTTTCCTATTAAAATGTGCTTTATATCTATAATTATATATACATGCCTATATGTTTGAAATATATACTATATGTATATTTCTATACATACATATATGTATCTTTCATGGTTTAGAAAGAGAGTCCAAATGATTTTGTATGGCAGAAAATTCTCCTGTTACTCTAATTTTCACTTACAGTTCCTTTACAAATATATTTTTCATTTCTTTAAGGGAAATGAATTAATAGTTACTAAACCATTCTGTGTTGATCATTGTTTTCACTTTATAATAAAATTAAACTATTCAACAACTCTTTGATAATAATATTTGACAGATAGGCACAGTGAAGTACAGAGAAACCAGGTGCTGTTCAACTGGACCAATTAGTAAGCTGTGGACTTGATGCCTGGTAGCCTGATTTCAATTTCCATACTCAGTCACATCATACCAAACATTGCTTTTCAGTTTACATATCTGTGTGATGAGGAATCAGCATATAAATCGCACACAAGTGCTTCTGCATAAATAAATGGTGATTCAAGGTAAGTTGAAGTCATAGGACCTATAGCAGTAAATACACACAATTCTGTTTTGAGTTAACAAGTAGATCAAAAAGGGACTCTAAATTAGCAGGAAGATTGTGGCATCAGACAGAAAGATTATGAGTCTGTTCTAAAAGATAAGAAAATGAGGTTAAGTTTAGCACGTCAAGTAGTGACACTGCATCAGCTCGATAACTGCCTCAGTGTGTAGAAGGAGGGGCTGAAGAGATGGCTCAGTGCTTATCAACCCTGGCTGCCCATCCAGAGACCCCAGGCTTAGTTTCCAGTTCTTACACAGTGTTTTACAACTGTACTCTAGATCCAGAAGATTCTATGCCTTTTTCTAAACCATGATTACCAGCAATGCATGTGGTACATATACATACATGCAGGTAAACTATTCATGCATAAAAATAAAATCAATGTATAAAATGAAAAATGACCCAGTGTCTCTTAATTGTTCAGAACCAATTCAGTTAAATCATCAGGCCCACCCTGAGAAGCCAGAGTAACTATAGGGTTCTTGAGGTGTGCTTTAAAACCTTTGCAACAAATTAAGCCAGGGAGACTCCTCAAACACATCGTGAGCTCCATTCTTTTCAAAAACTGTAACTGTGGTTGGTATCACGGACTCCAACTGCCTTTGTCAGAGTTTCCTGGAACAGTTTGGTCTTCAGAAATTTAGCTGGGCCGAGTGTAGGGGGAGTAGCCTTTCCTGCATTTTGGGACACTCTGCAAGCCAGCTCTTGGTTTTCTCAACTCTCGATTTGGCCTGCTCTTGTTTCCTGGAGAGGTCTTCAAGAGCAGAGATATAGGCAGTGTACACATCCTGTGGGCCTCACCTACAAGGGAGGAAGGCTCCATTGTCAAAGGATCTGTAATAAGCCTCCGATGCTGGTCTGGATGAGCTGTGGAATTTATTGTTCAGCTCCTCCTCTTTGTCTTCCTGTAGCTTCATGAGGTGCTTTCTGTGCTAATCCCAGGCAGCAGTGGTAAAATAAGTGATAGAAATACTGGAAGTATCAAGCTCACGATTTTATTTTGTTTTCCTTTATTACTGTTTTACTACAGCAACAGTTAAAGGGTCTGATGTGAAGAACAGACAGTTGGGACCTGAGAAGGGATAAAGATTCGATAATTTAAAGAGGGTAACAAGCATATTCTGTCTCAGAATATGCAGAAGTTAAAAGTGCTATTCTCCTGGTGCTTATTATTTGCAGGGAGACTCTTAGAAGTGCGTGGGGTGAAGATTAAGAGCACAGCTCCTCAACAGTAATGGTAAGGTCAGTGTGTGTGCAACTTGAAGAAGAGGGAGAGGAATGTCTTTAGTGGTTTGGCTTTACTTTTTTTCCACAACTACTGACTCTGAAACCACAAGTTGGAACAGAGCCAGAGTCCCCCGAAAGAAAGAATCAAAAAGTCCCTCACTGAGAGGGAACCTCCATTTTAACCTGAGGTCTCAGTTCCAGGCCAGCAGAATGCTGCAGCTATCTTGAGCTTATCCAGGCATTCATATGTTGTATTTTGGGTTAGTGTGAGTTTGAGGCTTGATTATCAAGTCCCAATACCTTATTGCTTCAAAGCCCGTAGGACTCCAATATGCTTTTAGAGTTATCTCTCTGCCTCCAATGCAGATGTGGAGTTGCTGATATCTAGGCCCAGACTCTCCTTACATGAGGCAGGAAGCATCTGCAGTTAATAGTTGACAGTAAATTACACAAAATTAAAAAAAAAATGGAAAATTAAAGTTAGCAAAACTAAGGAATTTTTGTAGCATTTTAAATTTCTCTGTAGATACAGACATAATCAGTGTTTAGGATCTGCTTGTGATGGATAAATTACATCTGTAATTCATTCTTTTCCATGTTACTGCATTCAGAAGATAATTTGCTTTCCGAAATCATTGCTCATCTAATATTCTAACATCGTTCATAGACTGAAAACATGTTTAGTAGCATGTCCCTTTCCAGTAAGGACTTCTGTCCATCAGTTTCAACCTACAGAGAGGGATTGGGGAAAAGCAGTCCAATTCCTCTCTAGTAGATGATATTGTTTCTCGAAAGATTGTTCTCCTTAGAGGGAGGCAACTCAGAAGAAAGATGAAGAAAGAGAAACCATGAAGAAATACTTAAAGAATTAATTATTAAATGAAGAATCCTGTTAGGAAAGATTTGTGTTCAGAATGAATTATCCCCACATTATCTCATATCTCTTCAGGGCTAAGTGGTGACTAATGAAATCTAAGTCTAGCCATGAGAGGAGATTATCATCATGCTCTTATTTATTGGACTTTTTCTTCCTCTGAAAAGCATTGCTTCCCATGAAACTTAGCAAAGTTAAAAATGAAAGGAAATGTTCATGAAAGAAACTCAAATATATTTAAAAGGAACAATCAAAATAAGCAAACCCCCCAAACCTCCAAATCTCAAAAACAGAATAAACAAAAACCCCAAACATGTCTTAGCTCAGCCTCTGGTGAACTATAAATCATTATTCATATTTAAGAAGTTACTAATATTGCAAATATTTTTACAGTGGGGTCTATTTAAGTAGCTCCTGCACTACTTGAAATCTATGATTGAAGCATAGTAGCTTAATATAACATAGTTTTGAGTACAAGGCTTCAATAGGCAGAGCAATAAATGCAGCGTGGTGATAGTGTCTTTATTAGTGACTACTGGCTTCCATAACTCCTGCCAAGGATGAATAATCACGGGGAAGAGATTTTCATGAGAAATACATATTTTGCACTAAAGATTTAGTTAAGAACTCACAGAATTTGGTAGTTGATTCTGTGGGGCACAGCCCTAGCTATACAAGTGTGAAGACCGGAATCCAAATTCCAAATGGGGACAAAAGCAGATCCTAGAAGCTGGCAGCAAAGCATAGCTGAAAAAGCAAGCTGCTGGTTCAGTGAGAGAGGCTGTCTAAAGGCCTCAAGGTGGAGACTGACACCTTTGCCTGTCAGAAGAGTCACCAGGTGTAACCCCAAATATATGCTACTTACACATCCTAGTTGCAGTTTTATTACTAGCTGTACTAGAGGTTGTGAAATCTTTTCAAAAGGGTGTAAACCACACAGAATTTTGCCTCTTTGGGTGTTGATAGACTAGTTGCTATTTTAAGACCATAAAATAATAAAATTTTGATTTTAATAGATTTGTTCTGAAATACACTGGAAACTGAGTCTGTGGAAGAGAAGCAGAATAATCAGCATGTTTTTATTGGCATGGTCACTGCTGTTTTTAATATGGCAAGAGAATTAGCCAAGATCATCATCACAGTGTGGAATTCTGTGAGATTAACCTGAGCCATATTGATTTTTAGGCAACCCATTTAGAAATTATTAACTTTAATGTACCCATTATGCGAAGTGAGAAAGCTCAGAGCAGTTACTTCTCCAAGGTCACACAGTGAGGGGCAGGTTTGTGGGGCTTAACACAGACAGTCTGCCTTCAGAGCTTACAGTGTTAGCCTACCTGCTGTGAAATTTGTCTATAACCTGTTAATCCTGAGAAACATTATAGTGTGATATTGTGCATAAAACCTGTATTTAATTTCCAGTGAGTTTCTATATGAAAATGTTGGGCAAGTATTGGTTCAGTTATAGCAATACCCTGAATTTAAGATGAGGGTACTTTAAAAACATTAACTCTTTCACATGTTTCCTTAGCAATACTATCTTGGAATAATTGCTAATAAGGTATTCTCATTCAAAATATGAAATGTTAAAGTTTTAGCCATCAGTCTTAGAGTATAAATCTCTGAGCAGATAACATTTATGTCTTTACACACTTCACAGAGAATGAATTAGGTAGTAAACCAGAAAACAGTCTGTTCTAGAAAAATGAAGAACAAACTCACCAGAGTTCCAGCTTGGCACTGATATGAAAGAGCATCTGATAAGGAGGCCTCTCAGTCAGTTAACACCCTTATATCTTTTGATTGTGATGGAGTATCTTTTTATTATTTATTACAATATATTTGCTTTGAAACCAGATATAGTCCCCTCCTTCATCTCCTCCTGGTCTTACCCTCTCTTCTTCACACCCTCCCCTGTGCCTCCCCTAGTCAGCTGATAGGGAAGGTCCTCCTCTCCTACTGTCTGTCCCTAGCCTATCAGGTCTCATCAGGATTGTTGAGATTCACTTTCTCTGTGGCCTAAGAAGGCTACCTCTCCAGGGGAAGGTAATCAAAGCTGAGATGCTCAGATGTAGCCTATGGGCAGCTCAGTCTCCTTGTGGGTTCCCTAGTAAGGGGTGCAGGGGCAGTCTCTGGCATGAACTCGGTTGTCTGCTCTTTGTTCATCTCCCCTTGCAGTACCTTTTTATGAACTGACATGTAAGCCCTTGAAACTGTAGATGTCATTTTGTATGAGACTAAGGTTTCAGCTTATTTTGTGAATTTTCCTGAGAATTACAATATTGGAAGCAAAATACATACCTCAAAACCTTTGTTAAGACTTTTATGTATGTTATGTGACATTAGAATTTAGATGAAACCACTCAAATCCTGGCTTTCTGAAACATCTGCTTGCTATATGTTGTCTTTATGTACTTATGACTTCTAATAAAACATTTCAGAAATTATCTAGGACTAAAACTTTATTAAATTTTTATTCTTTATATATCTTTAATATTACTTGCTATACTAATAATGCCAAAACATCTAGATTAAGTAATTTTGCATGTAATACAAATAATTTCACTAAATGTTTTAAAACAGTTTTATCTTTCCTTAAGACTTTTGTACCCCAGTTAAATGGAATAAAAATGACTATAAATAAAATAATTGATTCCATTTTATTCGAGATGTGGCAGAAAGAGGATGTTGTGTTAACATTTTCAGGTTTCAGAACATGAAATAAGTTCTTGTGTTTCTTAGCTATTTAATGAACATTGTATAATCCTGAACTCATATTTAAGAGATATCAATCAAATATTAGTGCTCATACTCTCATCTTGGTGAACAGTACAGTGATACATGAGTCTCTTCCCAGAGCAGTTTACTTATTCCCAAAGCTTGTGGGACAAGAGCCCTTTCCCTAGAGGATCAGGAGCTCATCTCCCTTAGCCATTTCCTTGAATATATTGATTTACAGAGATAGCCAATTAGAAATATTTTGTACAAAATTGAAAGCTGTGTAGATTCATGGATTACGATATGCCAAACTGACTTTTTCTCTAGCACTACTTAATTACAGGGAAAAGTGTATGACATTCTTTATCCTTAGATTTCATTTTTCTGGCTTCTTTGTTTTCTTTATTAATTTCCTATAGATTGAGGTTTGTATTCTTGTTCACTTTAGTGTTTTCTGAGTGTCTAGATTGGACATCATTCTGTTTTTCTTGGAATGAATTTTTTTTCTGGAAAATCTATTATTGGAAATAAATATTGATGCCAAGAGTGATGAGAATATGGCCAGTAGTGGTTCTTCCTTAGACCCTTGCTACCTCTGGAATCTTAGTCAAATTTTGATCTTCAGAATGATCACGCAAAGCCAAGAGTAATGTAAGTTAGAAACAACAGAAACGACAAAATCCAAAGTCTACGGCACAGACAAGACCTTGAAAATAGCCCAGACAGTAGATCCATCTAGGTCTTTTATTGCAGAAGAGTTCATGTGACTGCAATCTCTGCTGTCTCATGCTGTTTTCTCATTTATAACATGAATCTGATGCTTCAAAGGACTGAGAGGATTCAGTAAAATCTGTTATATCATATAAATCAAGTAAATGTGTAGATATACTAAACATGAGAGCCATTCATATTGTTCTGGTCTGAATGTTGGAACTCATTCTGAATTATCATTTCCCTTTGTATGAGGAGCCTTGCCTTGGGTTAGAATAAATGTGACTGTGTTGCTTATTATATTGTAGGTGGGCAACTGTGTGCTGTTTTATTGTAAAATGAGTTAGGCTTAAATGTGCACTCTTATACAGTAGCTTATTTACTTTCCCTTCATCAACAGAAAATGACCCCCAAACTGAGCAACGTGCATCACTTCACATTAATGAGGCAGTATTAGAATCACGTTTATCTGTTCCTAAATCCATTTAATAAGTGTAGTTATCTATGAAAGGAAAATAGTTCTAATCATCTGTTCTGACATTAATCCTGTTTAATATAAATTCCTCTTTAGTTCTGTGCTGTTGTACAATAAATAAATCATATTTTACACTTCAAATGCAATATGTGAATTTCCTACTAAAAGACTCAAATGTTTTAAATTTTCATTTTTAATTATGTACATGTGTATGATAATGCACGTGGGTATGTTACACGTGTGAGTGCAGTTGCCCACAGCGACCAGAGGTGCTGGATCCCCAGAGCTGGAGTTTCACATGACTGAGCCTTAACAGTTTAGGTGCTAGGAGCCCGGCTTGTGTTCTTTACAAAAGGGAGTGTGCTCCGAACCACTAAGTCCTCCCCATAGCCCTGTGTTCTGCAAGTTTTAATGCAAGGTTTGCGTTTATTCCATAACGTTTCTGTACAAAGTAGCATCTACTTCAAGTCCATTTGTCATACTTCATTCTCTTCTTCTTTGGCTTGTTTTATATTTAGGTGTAATCTTGAACCATAAATTCAGTTAGGCCTTCATGAGAAAGTAGACTATAAGCCTCAGGGCTGTCAACACTTCCTCCTCTAATGGTCTAAAGATAGCACCCCAAAATATTCTGAATACTCCAACCTCATTTTTTCCCTCTTACTTGTAATTGACAGGGAACCGGTGTTAGTTACTGATACAATCCAAGGTATCCTAAGGCATTAACCCAGTTCTTAAGTTTGAGGCTTGACTTTGCTTGAGATGTTCTTTTTTGTAAATGTCACTGTTACATTCTAATATGAGGTGTGCACTGACTGATTTGGTGAGCCGTGCCACAGTGCCGTCTTGTTTAGACTGTCATTGGTTATTGCTAACACCGTCGGCCATGTTGGGTATTGATTTTGTGTGTGGCAATGAGTTCGCTTCATAATTTGATGTTAAAGGAGGATCAACTGTGTGTTCAATGGATTTGCTGAAAGACTTTTAATTGAATAGGTTATTTTGGGTTTTTAGCATGTTGAGAGCTAATTAAGAAAAAGGCATAGGAGTACCTCTGAGGACAGGAAAAATAAAATTTATTTTCAATTTCCCTGGTAGTTGCCAAAAGCGGTACAATCAGACCTGCCTGTAATTGCATAAGCAGTCTGTGGTTAGTTAGCAGATAGAGACTATTTGTAATTTCATTTCTGTGTTTCTTACACAAGTCACTGGTGTAAGCAACACAAAATGCTTAGAGTTTCTTGAGAAGATTTCACTTGTCTTTAAGAGTGGTTTATAGTGAAGCTGTTACAGGATCTATAACAGGAGGCAAACTGAGAAGTAAGTGTGTTGATGTTTCAAGTGTTATAGAGGTAGGAAAGCAAGCTACAGGGTTAAGTTGCAGATCAGATAAGGTATTTTATTTACTTACTGGATTGTTTCCTGCTTCATAGTTTGTTTTTCAAACAGGTAAGATTCCTTGTTTTCCTTGACATTGGTAATCTGATTTCCCAAACTTTTTTGGCACGTGTGTGTTTCCGATTGTGTGTTCAGGTATACACACACGTGTGCACCTGTGCATATGGAGGCCAGTTTAATATTAGGTGTCTTACACCGCTGCTGTCCATTTTATTTACTGGGGCCGGAGCTGCGTCTAGGGCTCTCTGATTTGGTTTCTACATACAGCACACATTTCCCAGATTCCTCATCTGTGCCTTTCGAGTTCACCTGGAATACAGACATCTACCCCACTTGACTGAGTCTAGCTCCCAAACTTTAGATTATTCCCCTCTTTTTTATATAAAGGCTACCTTTAGAATGCTACCATGGTCACTGTTGTCTGCTAATGAATGTTACTTTTTATTCTGCCAGCTCACTTGGCTCTAATTCATGGAAAATTTTTACATCCCATCAGCTCCAAAGTATGAGGCAAACCACAGTTAAAGAAACATTTTCAGAAGCCAGGTTTCTTTAGATAAAATCAGCAGCCAAATTGCATAAGGCTATGTTCACACTCCCTTTCTTGGTTACTCTCCTTCGATTGAGGTGTGCTTTCTTAATCCTAAGTGCCATTATGGTCCCAGTTTTCCTTGATGTTTTGGAAATTAATTAACTTTGGGTGAACTGAAGCAGAGCATGTACCTAATAGTGAAATGGACCAGGGCATTCTGACCCACAACCTTTTACCACCCCTGACTTGTTTGACAAGTGTATGAATTTCGAAAAGTGACCAAACTTTTGAAATGCAGATTACATATTGTCTTCATTCACCCTTTTAGGAATTTTAACAGTAGAATTGTGGTAGCACTGTCTTAAAGGTAGAGAGAATATGAGAGATGGCGTGGGCCAGAGAACTTCCAAATGCTTTGGAGAGACCCCTTCTTTGCCCTTGCTGAGGGACCAGGTATATGACAGTTGCACCTACCTCATTGCATGGCAGTCAGTATTCTGGTAGTTTTCCTGCCTGCTAAGCAGCACTCTGTTCCAGATTTCTTTGCAAACTGTAAGGCATGTAGAAAAGTGTGTTTTCTGACCCCATAGTTTGCTCTGTTGTCTGTACTTAGAACCTCTAAGCTAAAGGACAGGATTCAATGCACTTTCCAGCTGTCTGCTCCTAACTAATAAACCTTGCCTTACCAGAGCCCAGTAGGTCAGCATCTAGCGCTTCTGCTCTCAGTTCTCAGGCTGTACCAAGGCCTCTTCTGTCTGCTAAGGCTAAAGTGATCCAGGAATCTTGATCTGCTTTAGACTTATATAAAGCTGGCTTTTCTTCTTAGTGCTGCAGATACAGTTTTAGAAGGCATGATTTTTTTAAAAATATCTTTCTCATCTACTTTTTAAGCCAATAGATATCATTAAATTTTCACTTTAAAATATTTTTTCTATTTTGCTATTTCCTATGACTTTTATTCTTCAAACCATGAAAAGAGCGTAATTAACACTGTGCTGAGTGCGTACCCACTTACTATAAATCTTTCCTTTTTCTATGTCTTCCCTTTGGACAGTCAGCCATCCTGTCTGTAAAGTGATGTATACTCTTTTAAAACACTATTATGATTTTATTCACTATAAATATGGATTTCCAGTAACTACCTAGCATTGCTTCATAGTATTTTATTTTGTAGAGTTTTATATCTTTGCATATTTTATTAATCTTCAGATAATTCTATCAAGTTACATCAAAAAAAGCCTACTTAAGTACTTCTAAATTTCTGTTTCTTATGTTGAATGATGCAATGATTAAAAGGATATTAAGTTAAGGATATTCCTTGGTTCGTTCACACTTTACTTTGACTGTAATAGATTTAAATGTATGGAACGTGTATAATCCTCAGGGATCCTCAGACACGACAAGCCGATAGCTGTGCTCATACGGTCTTAGAGAAGTCCACTTTATGCAGGTAGTCCAGCATAGCCCCACGAGAACTCCATGCGTCAAGGAAACAAAGGAAACTGAAGGTCAAAGGGCATTTGAACTCAACAGGGCAGTTCTCCAGACTTTTTGAAAACTACAAAGGAAGAGGCTTCTGAGGAAGTCATGCTTATAATGAGTTGAGAAGGTGTTTCTCTTAGTAACTAGTATTGAGAAAATCAGGTTAACTTTGGGGTACAAAGACAAATCTGAAAAAATCTGAAACTACATGCACTGTGAGCTCAATTTTACAAGTAAAATGTATTTATCTTGAAAATATTCCTGAGAGAATCCTATTTCATGTGTTTAAAAGTGATGAGTAGGTCTTGAAAGCCATCAGGTAAATCTGGGATACCATTACCAGTATTAGTTTGGTCTTCATGTTTTAACTATGAAGATCTTATTTCATAAAGTATGTGCTACATTCTAGTAGAATAAATAAAACCATATCCACATAAGCAGAAAGATAGTGTTTAGTGTTTATAAAATTACTGCAGATTTCTTCCACTGTCTGGTTCAATACTGCATTTGAATTAAAATAGGTCTTGATCAATGGAAAGTCATTTGCTTGTGGGTTTACAGATCTTATTCTTGGTAGTTTGAAAGATGCGTTGCCCAGCAGCAACTATTCAGCTACACTAGTCCTTTGCATTAGCTAGATAGATTTAGACCCCAGGTTTATCATTACTGCTTAGATCTGGGAAAGGAAAAGCTGCAATCTCGTTTCTAAACTGTGACCAGCTACTAAGCCAATGTGAGGAATAGCAATAAATCAATCCAGGCTCTAAGAAAATACACAGATTACAGTCAGCTTTCACATTATAATATCCTGGCTTGTCAGCTTTTCCTAAGTATTGTGATCTTTCAGTATCAGGTCAGGGTTTAAAGCACTAGTTGTTTGTAAGTGCACGGCTTCCTCTAACTCTCAAGATGATGGCAGTTAGTATTGTTTTCATTAGACAGAAAAAAACCTGAGGCACTAAGAAGTTGAGTGACTGTAGGACTATACAGTTCATACGTACCAGGGACTAGATATGGAGAGAGGGCTACTGAATTGCAAAGACCATGTTTTTACAAAACCCTGTGATTTACTAACTCCCGAGGTTAGTAAAGTCTCTTACTAGCCAAAGCTAACTGCTGTTGTTTGGACTTCTCTAATCACTGGATGTCAGTAGGTATTTGGTTCTCTATAAACTCCCTTTTCTGTGGCATCTGTGGTACTACTCTGCTCTAATTTTATTCTTATTACTCCGACCAATACCCTCCATTTTGTATTCACTGCTGCTTTCAATTTCTTTGTTCTAAGGCTTTATTCTCTGCTTAGGCAATGTTATTAACTCTTATGTTGTTTGTTTGTTTGTTTGTTTGTTTGTTTGTTTGTTTTTGGCCCCCAAGCTTCTGGATGTGGTAGGCTCTCAAGATTCTATTTTTGAACTTTACTCTTTTCAAAGATCTAGGAACAAATTGTTAAAGCCTCCTCAGTAGAGCCTCCTCAGACTCTTTTCTCATGGACACGATACAGCCACTTCAAACTCAGTATGTCAAAAAAAAGAAAAAAAAATCAGCCACAATCTCATTCATAATCATTCCCAAGCTTATTCTTATCCCCATCGTGATAATTCTTTTATGTTAATCATGTTTTAATATACCTATTGTGTTAGCTGAAAAAAAGTCTTATATAGTCTACCCTATTTTTATCTTACTAGAGAAGAGGGTAGTAACATTTTGAAGTAACCTAGAAGAAAAAATATAGTTCACTGGCTACGTGAAGTCTTTATTAGAGTAACTAGCAGAAACAAATCATTGAAATAATTAAAAAGTGTTTAAAAACCTTGAGATTGAAAATTTAGGTAGTAGATAAAAATCTAAGCTTTGTTTTTGTTTAAGTTTTGCTATTCTTTGCGCTTAGATTATTCATGTGATATTCAAGGGTTTTATTTAGTGTCTAGAAATGAATTTTTCTCTTTGCCATTTTCAGCATTAAATTCCAGTGAACCACAGAATGCTGTCAATATAATAAGAGGCTTAAGAAATGAGGACATGTGACATACCCACTTTATATATTAGGATAACAAGGAGTAGAGAGGAACAGGCTTAATTATCTTCATAAATTTGTCAAGGTCACCAGGACCTCTGAAGCACAAGTACTTGCCAAGTCAAATAAAAACCTGATGATATTGTCTTCATTTCATGAGACCAGCATCATCAACATTTATAGCTGAAAGCCTCTCTTAGGGTCAGTCCAACTGAAAACTTTTTGAGTAATCTGATGCCTTGTTTGTTGATTGCATCAAAGTTCATGGCATATTTTGTTCTTAAACAACAAATTCCCCAAACAAATGTATGCACATATATAGGTACATGTCTGTCTGTCTGTCTATCTATCTCTCTATCTCTATTAATCATTTATCATCTTTTAATGATTTACCTATCATATATATTATCTGTCTGTCTATGTGTCTATAAACCATAAGTTTTTAATGTTTATTTGTACTTTGAAAATGTCAGACAATATATTCTGATCCTGTTCATCATTTATTCTTCACCCAGTTCCTTATAGATCCACCCCATGTCTCGATCTGCCCCTCAACTTTCTGTCTACTTTGAAAAATGTTAATGGCTCACCAAGTCTAATTGGTGCTGTCTATATGCTCATTGGGTGAGGCCACACATTTATCCACTGAAGTATGGTAGACCTACCAAGGCCCACACTATAGCAAGAACTAGTTCTCCTTCCATCAGAAACCATCAAATATCAACAGATTCTCAGGGATGGGAGTTCATGAGCACCCTCATCTCTGGAATATTGTTTGGCTTGATCTTGTGCAGATTTTGTGAAAGTTGGCACAGCTATCTTGAGTTCATGAGTTCAGTGGTCCTGTCCTGTCCAGGAGACACCGTTTTACTCTGTTATGCTAGATCTCCAGCTCTTAAAGTCTTTCATGTTATTGCATTTCATAGTATAAGTGATACATGATAAACAGTTTGAAATTATTTCACTTCCGGGCTCTAGCATGTTGAATTGTCCACGGCCAGTGGATTCTTAGGGATGCTGTTTTAATTTTTGTCAAACTCTTAGATCTATGACTAACTTGAATAATCCTCAGTGTACTCTTCCTCATGAAAACCCCCAATGATTATAGCTACCAATAGGGACTTCTTCATGGAGTAGATGTTTCTTTCTTCCATATTCCTTACATGTCATGTATTAGAGAGTAGAATATCTTGTGTTGAATTCTATAGTTAATCTGCCTGTTTTTCCTCGTAAGCTATTAGCCCTTGAAGATTAGGAGACTTCCTTAAAACACAAAACAAAACAAACAAACAAAAAACACCTTTGTATATGTGGTTCTTTGGATATCTTTGATATTGATTGAATTGAAAGCAATATTTTTTTCTTAAACATGGCCAATAATTATTAACTGATCTTAAATGCTTTTAAATTCAGCTTTAGGGAATTTACTTTCCTGCAGTTATGAATCGCTAGGGAACACAGTATACACTTTATGGGGAGACTTCTCCCATAGCATAGATACGTAAGTCTCTGCAGAGTTCTTTGCACCTCGGACTGGTTCTGGCAGAGTAAAGGGTCCTTTATTTTCTCTGAGTAGATTTCTGGATCGCCCCCCCCTCCCTTTTTTTTTTTTTTTTGGTGTGTGTCGGTTTTCTATGTTACCTTGCACTGACTGGCTGTTCATTAGAGACCTACCATTTTGGCTGTCTGTACATCCTATATTTCTGTGGAATGATAAATTGTTCACTGCAGTGGCAGGATTCAGTTAAATTTGGTAAAAGTAGTAACACCTGTTCACGAAGGCTTTGTTGGAAGAACTGTGGGGCTTTCAAGAAGAAGGATGTTTAGCCTTCAGCCGCTATGTGTGTAGACATTGTCACATTCGCAGGGTTTACTTTCTTCTGCTGAGAATTTGAGAGCAGCTTTGATCAGTTTTTTACATTATATGAAGAACATCTAGAGTCTAGTCTACAATAATGTTACTGTTGCTTTTTATGTAGAAAAATAATACTAAAAAGGGCATATGGCACTTTACAGAGATTTACATATCTATGCTGCACATAAAGTTCTCCATCGTATAATAATAGAGAAAAAAGGTTTTTTTTTAAGTCTAAACATTTTATAGTTTGATTTTTTTTAAATTTAAAGTAGAAGAGAGAGTCCAAAGACACAAAATGTGTTATGACTCTGCTAAGTGCTTCTTTGCTCATTATTCTTAACCCTCTTAGAATCCTTAAGAGAGGTGTGGTGGAAGCCATATTTTATAAGTCATGAAGGATGCTAGAGAGTAAAACCACTCCAGATAAGTGTTGGTACCAGCAGTTCTGGCACCTAAGCATTTGATTCCGGAGACATCCACATTTATCCACTTTGAAAAAGTATCATCAAGATAGATTAAAAATTTAGCACTTGAGGCTCATCAAGGGTTAGAGTGGAATAATTATTTACGTAGCTAAGGTTGCTGCAATCCCCATCAGAACATCCTGATATGTTGGGCAGTTCCTGCCCATCGCCAAAGACACTCACTGTTTTCATCTCACTAAGAATAAGCCTTGCTGTTCCATGGTTGAGATGGTCCCGGCTTTCTTACTGTGTACGTTTTCAGAGAAGATAAACCTGATTGACATCCTGTGAACATTCAGCTTCATAAGCCTCCTCTCCTTGCTGTGCAGTAGTTGTCTGATGCTCAAGGGAGATTAGGATGGACAAGGCCTTCGTATTATATCCAGGTTGATTGTTGCTAATTATGAACTATTCTTATTTTCCTAATCTTGAAAGTTGGAAAATAAAAGGCCCAAGAGACAGTAGTGGTACGTGGAATGTTGGTCTTCATAAGGCTGTGAGGTATGCTACAGTTAAGTGTTTTGATCTTGCTTCCTGCTTGTGAGGCACACAGTAGCATATTAACTTTAACAGAAAATTTAATCAAATCTACTTTGAAATTATTGAGGATATTTGTTCTTTCTTTTTAAAATTGGGACCTATCAGTTTCTTCCTAAGAGATCCTCTTAATCCCTGAATCTACAGCCTATACATTCTCATTTTAGAAAAGCATGCCACAGTATAGAAATATTTTATATTATTCTTTGAGATAAAATTATATGGCTTTCCTCTTCTCTTACCTTTCTCCAAACCTGCCCATGTAACTCCCTTCCCTTACAAATTTGGGACCTCTTTTTTTTTGTGTGTGTGAGTATTTTCCTGAATACATATATCCAAACTGCTCTGTTTAATGTTACTTGTATGCATACCTTTTCAGGTCTGCTGAGAGTAGGAGAAATAATCTACCCCAGGAGAGAGGATACCAATTGGTTATCTAATACTAAATGATCAGCCCTGAAAATGATATAGATCATTTTAAAATGAAATGACATTTTTACTGTGTTAATTTGACTGCATAAAATTCAGTGAAAGAGTGAGATGCCAAAACTTCATTCTCCTACTACCTACCACTGTGAGGCATTTAACTCACTCCCTGTCTGGAAACTTTTAAAAGCAAAAGGAATGCTTCACCTGTGAAGCTGCCTATCCAGCAGACTACCACAGAATAGGCTGCAAAAAGACACCACTTACTCGTGTTAAATGTGAAATATGGTGGACTGTGCAGCACTGTCAAAGTAAGTTAACTCTCAGCCCATCCGCAAACCTTTCTGCAGTCTCGAAGTAGAATAACTATTTAATCCAACTCATTACATTTAGGTCATATATTCCGTTAAAATTTGAAGAAATCATGTTTTGAAAGCCGGTGTCAAAGATATGAAAATAGCCATGAACATAAAATGCCACAAGTATTTTAACTTAATGTATTTAAGTAATTTGAAATAACACAGTCATGAAAAATCATATATGTATATTCTGTTCTTAGTCCGTACTGTTGGACTGGGAAATATATTGATTTAAATAGTGAAATTGGCTTAATTATTTTACAATTAGTCAGTAATATTATGGATTGATTTTTTAAATCGTATCTGTGAGTTTTTCTCCCTAATGCAGACATAACTGACTTTTACCTTACCATTTAAAAGCATTAGAAATATACATCAATAATTAAATTGACTTCGTAAAAATTTAGGCATCATACTATTGAGATTAAAACAAAACAAAACAAAAGTGTGTCATGTATGGACACTTAATAAGGTTCAGAAATATTTTGTCATATTAATGTAATAAGTGTATCAGGGTAATTAATCGCATTTGTTCCCATAAGCTAGTAGAGCACTGTATTCTGTTAAGTCAGCTGTGGGCTTCTGAAAACCAGATGTAGTTAACAGCAACGCACTTGCTGTATGCCAAAAATGGAAACAAACTGGTCTCACTTCACCTTGCTAATCACTAATTGTTTCTCTTTAGTGTCATATTCAATTCTATAAGAAAGATAATATTATATTCAAAATTATCTAAATTATCTCATTCATTGATAAGTAAATTGTTCATTAAGTGATAGAAGAAACTTATAAAGTGATAGGATCAAAGTGTATGGCCTACTTTTATATACATGTAACATTTGCCTAAAGATACTTACTTGTCTAATGCTCTTTAACATGTGTAATTAATGCTTTTAAAGCAATAGTGTAAATATATTGGTATTGATAATTTGAAGTTCCTTGTGTGTGTGTGTGTGTGTGTGTATATATATATATATATATATATATTCATTAGCATAAGTTAAAAGGTTTTACACACACACACACACACACACACACACACACACACACACACACACA
>NW_026596256.1:10046987-10068007 GCF_907164565.1 Psammomys obesus
ACACACACACACACACACACACACACACACACACACACACACACACATACATATGGAGAGTGAAGTTGCCTAGTTCTGTGATTTGCTGTGTTCTCTGATCATTTGGCTTAGTATTCATTTAACACTTGATATGTAATTGAAAATGTAAGACATTCAAAAGATCCCTTCTTTCTGTTTTTGGTTACAATGTCTGTTGCTATCCAGGTCAAATAGCTTCTTTCAGCCATGCTTTTGTTTTCAACTTCTCTAGATAATGACAGTCCTCTTATGTGCCCCAGAAAGAGTATAGGAATAGTTTAGAAGAAATCCTTCACTAATCATAGTTTAATAAGCACCTGCAGGAAATGTATTTTAAATGGCAAACGGCTTTAATAGAAAGTGTGTATTTCCTTGAAGAATCTCTTAGTTACCTAGCTTCATTGCCCTGCCCCCATCACAGGGGCCCCTTAAAATCATAATAGCTTACAGTGTAAATTGACTACTTGCGCCGAGCCCTGTACACAACGAAGACAACACTCGCACACTGCCTTCGAGTCACTCATCATTTCATAGGCCTGTGACTTTCTGTGTCTCCAGTATTTCCCACTGGAGATTCTGGGTTGTCTGTCATCGGCAGTGTCTCGCTGGCAGCTTAAAATTTGTTGTCAAAAGATTATTTACACCTTGGGATTTTACAAATTCTAAAATCCAAGGACAACTTCTCCAGAGAGTCCCCTTAAGAAAAGTCATTCTATGTGGAGTAGCTATGTAAAATTCTATTTTCAGATATGTTCTTTCTACACTTTTAGAGATATTTAGCACACGATTTACTATTCCATGTGCCAGCTGAGAGAGGGCAACTTACTTAACCTTTCTGTGAATCAGGTTCTGGTCTGTAAGGTAGAAATAGCAGTACTGCCCTCGTAACTGAGTGCTGTCTTGCTGCACAGTGAGCACTCAGCTGACTCTACCTCCCCTCTCTGTACTTCCAGTGATATAGATAGAATTTTAGATTTCTCTTTTTAGATAATTTATTTTCAAATACGTACTTTCCCTAGAAGACAAGTAGGCATTTCCGTGTTAAACATGTGAATATTCCCCTGTAGATATAAGTACATTGATTTAGGCTGTCCAGGATAGATTATAAATAGCAAGGCTCGGCTTATAAACCAATTTTGTAGCTTCAGAGTGGAAATCGAAAATAAAGCTTGTTTTCTTTAGACATCAATTCTCTTTATCTTCATGTTATTTGGGGGGGGGGAAGAAGAGGTAATTTTTTATTATTTCAATTTTTGAACATATGAAATCTAGATGAACTTATACATATATTCATATTATTTTAGATGCTGCTGCTTAGCAGGTGAAGAGCGATCCTACCTACCACAGGCCTTGAGTTTGATCCTTGGCACTGCCTGAAAGGAGGTTGTGGCGCACACAGGCCTAGCACTTCAGGCTCTTTAGAACTTGAAGAAACTCATGCTAGCCAGCTGGAGTCTGTGCTGTATCAGACCTTGAGTCAAGACACAACAAAAGTGCTACATCAGATTATCCTTATTTCAAGATTTTTTTCTTGGGAAAATTATTTGAATGCCTCTCCTAATCTTTTTTAAGACAATATATTTTGATAACATTACTCTTCCATAGTATAAAGAGTTCTCAGTCATTTCCTTTCTGTTTAGCATGGATGTGGTTATTAGGAGATGACTTCATTTGTTTTGTTTATTATTATGATCATGATGCAAATGAAACACATAAAACAAACTCAAAAACATTCCATATGTTAATCTGATTTTCTAATTCTAGTGTTTGGAGTTATATACTATATATATATTTAAGCTTACAGTATTTTTAGCTGACTTCAGATTCCTTGTCCTTATCGTCTAAAAGTATGACAGTAAGAGGATTTGAAGTTGAATAATTCCCATTGACCCAAAGAAACATAAATGTCTGTTTCAGGCCTAGCATGTTAAAGTAAAAAAAAATTCATTTAAACTATTTTGGAGTAAAATTAGATTCAAGAATACTGGAAATCCCCCCTAAGACTAGTGCAAATGAGGAGATCCTGTGAGGCTTCCAAGTAGTTATATCTGAGCTTCATTTGTATATTTTGTGCATTAAGAAAAGTTTGGAGTTTAAGATTAACTGTTGAATAGCAAGCATGCAGTATACAGAATTCGTCTGAAAATATGCTTTGAAAGTCTGGGGTTAGCATTTATGATCCTGCTTTGTTACCTCATTTACTTTTTGTTTGTGTGTGACGCACGTGTGATTGGTTCTGCCCAGGCATCCTTGTGCTGATCAAAGAGCTAGTTCTTTGGATCAGCTCTTTCCTACAGTTAAATAGACTAGACAGCAGCAAATGCTGGCCCCGGGCTCATTCGACAAGTACTTCTACAAGTACAGTGGTCTCAGCAGCCTTGGAGATGGACTTCTGTAGATTTTATCATATATTAAATAGTGATAACATTCTTGATGTCTTATATAATCCAGAAATAGTTCTGTTACTTATGCTTAGAGACTATAATACAGCTGATATGATTAATATAGAAGGCAATTTCTTGACATAAAGTTTGTTTTGTAATAAGAATATAGATAATATGGAAATGTTACGTTGAATTTTAATCATTTATAGACATGTTTTATTATTTTCAAAGAAAAAATGAGAAGAGATTTTTCGTTTTAGCATTTGAAGTTTATTTATTTATTTATTTTCTTGAGTACTGTTCTGATATACAGCAAAGTAGAGAGGAAGACATAGAAGTTTCCCCTGTGCCCCCTGGCCTCCCACATGCACCTCCCTCTATTTCAACATCTCCTACCGAAGTGGTATGTTTATGGTCAGTGATGAGCTCATGGGTACATATTGTCACCCACAGGTCATGGTCCAGGGTTTCTTCCTGGTGCTTTGCATTCTCTGAGTATGGACAGGAATTAATGACATGTAGCCATCACTGGATCCTACAGTGCAGTGACATTGTTCTACAAGTCCTCTGTGCTCTGTGATGACCTCATGGATGCTCCTGTGCTGAGAGAATGGAAGCTGAGTTGTTCTGTGTTCATTGGATTTCCTTACCAAGAACAGCAGACATCCCAAGAGAGAGTGTGAAACAGGCTGGCCAGCACGGCTTCTTTGCAAGGCCTCTGCTCACAGGCTTGACTCTAAATGGAGAATCCTCTCTCGTATCTGCAGTTCCTGCTACCAAAAGAGTGTACATAAAGCCTAGAATAACCTACATAGGCAGATTGTTAGGAGCAGTGCAGTTTGTATGGTACACAATTTACATTTGATTCTGTTAAAAAGGGGGTATTTTAAATGGCGTGGTATTTGTATCATTTGCTGGCTTTCCTGTTCTGAACATTTTAAAAGGGTAGGAAAAACATAAAGAGCTAGGTGTGGTCTCTGGTAACATCAAGGACTAGCTTCATTTAACTTTAAGGATCTACAAATGGATATTTATTAATGTCCTTCAAATAGAAGTTGCAATTCTGCCTGGAGGAAGTATTTTCATATGAATAGCATGTAAGTTGATGACAAAGTTCACTAAGTTATACGTGATAAGTGTTTTATACCATTGAAAATGGAAGGCTAGCCTGAAGGAAACACAGTTCCAAAAAAGAGCTGGCAAAAGTAAATGTTATAGAACACAGAAAGAATACCAGGGGAAAAACTGACAGAGTGCAACAACAAGAAGATTAGTCACTTCTAGGAGAGGGAGGGGTAGTTCAGGGAGAAGAGTTGTTTCAAGCAGGAGTGTTGACTAATATGCAGATGAGAACCCCTTGGGAGCCACACTGGCCAAAATGGGGAATGCCAGTAGCACTGAAGACCTAAATACAAAGTTACAAAAGCAGTGACAAGAACAAAAGTGGGAAAATGTTAGGTTTGACTTTATAGAAGCTTAAAATAAAAGGCTGCTGCTTTGGTGTTCCTCACCTGAGCTGATTGGCTTGTGGGAAAGAGAGCCTTCCATGTCCTTCACCGTAAGCTTAGGTTCCATTCAGACATTACATGAAAACCGAATTATGCTGGCTGTCTTGTTTGTGTGTGCTCTTTGGAATAACTTTTGCTTCTACAGACTATTTGTCCACAACTAAAGAAGTACAGATATCCAGATAGTCTAAGAATTATTTCTGTGAGCTCTTAAAATTGTGACTAGTAGTTAACCTGTATATTTTACAAAATGATACTTTGGATGCTAACTGAAAACCAGGAAGTAAACTGCATGCATATGCATTTTGGTGAAGTTCTGTTTCCCATTTGTAGTAAAAGGAGTACAGATATTCCAGACATCTCCTACATGTCAAATGTGCCTCAAAAATAGGTAATGCTATTGGGCTGAACTGGATGCAAGAATATAGAACTCAGATATCCTGGTGCTTCCTTATTAGACTCTTTGCCTAGTATGGCCCACTGGTTTACATGACATTTCTAGCTCAGGAAAGGATGTTGTTAGTGAGGACACTTCCTTATTCCATGGGGTGATGTTGTTTCCTGTGTTATGCACCTATCCGTATTTAATAGATACCTGACACTTACTTATCTATTACTTATTCTATTTATTCAGAAAGACATACCCTTTTCAGTTAAAAGTGAAAAGAGTAACAAATATTGAAGTAGAAATGGAAAATTCACTTAATTTAGAGATCTTAGATATCTTTGTGTTTTGTATTACTATATGGAATATATAATTCTGTATGATTATACTCCTAGAAATGCAGAACGAGTGAGCCATTCTACTCTGCAGGTTTAGTTACCAATCACAGTACTTCCATTGTTCTTGTGCACAAAATTTGCAAATTCAAAGGTAAACTCAAAGTCTAACATAACCAGATAGTGCAAACACTAAAAGTACACTAAAAAACTAACTTGCCCAGCCTTTCCCTTTCCCATCATAATAGAAAAGGAAATGTTTATTTTCTAAACTCTAGAAGACAAATACTATCTCAAACACAGAAAGTTTTTCCTTTTCCTGGAGTGGACACAGTAAGTCATCCTGAGTCACTTGAGGATTTTATTTAGCCAGTTTTATTTAAAGCATAAAATTGTGAGGAAAAATGACTCAGTGGTGTGTTTGTATAGTTAGACCTTTTCACTTTGAGGTCAGCAGTTCCTACACAAATCACACCCTATTAAATATTGGTGAATCTTTTCTTATCCATTATGGAAGAATACTAAAACCTCACCTGTTCTGGCTTGTGTGCCCCTTACATGTGCATATTAATATATTTGTTTTCATATGAAGACTCATTCAAGGAATTAAGTCAAAGGAATGGGCCCCATAATAGCTGGTGAAAATAAAGGAGTACTTAGCTTGCTTATCTACAAATACTAGCTTTGCTGATTTTTAAAGTGAGTGAAATGTTTACATAACTAGGCCCTTATACTTGAATCTTAACACAGTACCTGCACTGCCCCGTCATCAGCAAGAAATATTTCTATGACAGATTGAACGAGTTCCAGATAGGCTGAGAAACCTTAATTTATATGTCTCTGTCTGTATTTATATATGTTTCTCTGACAGCTTAATGATTGATGGGTTCTCCTAGGCATAACTCAATAATTCCAAGGTAAAAAAAAATCATGTGTTCAAGAGTGTAATCAAATCGATTTCTATGCCTGCCCTATCTCTGAATAATGACATGGAGACTCACACTTTTAAAAAATAGCTTTGGGCCTTAAGGTACGCTGTTGTTCCAAACTAGCTAACTAATCTGTCTTAATTTATGTTCTTTACCTCTCCTAAGTTTCATACATCCAACTTCTTTCATACCGCAGTGGCAACACCCCTCATGCTCATTTCTTTCCCATACTTCCTCTCTCTGCCTGGAAGTTCTGCCTCCTAATCCTGCCTTAGCTTATTGGCCATCACATTTTTAGTAAAACCAATCAGAAGGTGATGGAGAACAAAGTCTAAAAAACTTTGAGACAGGAGATGCTTCATAAAAATGCCAATGCCAATATCTGGTCTGTACTCAACTCTGTGGGTACAGAAATCAGTGTTTGAATACTCAGTGCACAAAAGTTCAGTTCCAACCTGGGCCTTGTCAAGAGATGCTGTCTTACAGATAAATCCTATAATCCATCTTAGGCAAAACTCTATGCAGTTCCTGTATTTTCTTTACCAAAGATGGCAGAGTGCAGTCTTTAGTGTTCCAAGTAGAGGCTGAGACAGATATCAGTCTGTTACTAACTGGAGAGTAAATCTAGCTCATTCCATGTGATATGTAGCACCACTACATACCAAGGGCTGCTGCAGAGAAGGCAATTTACTAGAACCCGCTTAGAACTATACACCTGCTTTGTAGATGCTTGATTTTAGAAATAATTGAGACTAAATACACCTTTGCATGGTATGTCACGCAGAGTGAGACTGCAGAGGCACCTAAATAAATTGTCAGTAAATACGGTCCAGTGTGGTGTATGGCTGAATCATAACCAAGAGAAGGTGCTTTCATCAAATGTACTCCTGAAGTTTTCATAGGTTCTTTTTATTTTTTGATTTACTAAGTCGTACCAAACAAGCAGAAGCCAGCCCAAAATAGCCAGAGTTAGGCTTACAGCCAGGAAGAGAAATGGGTAGGCATCTCTGTTATTTTTGCCTTAACATTAGTGCCCTGGCTGCATGATTTGAACTGTCTGGTTTGATAGCCATGTGTCCTCGGCAGCTTATTCAAGGAGGGTCATTTTAGCTACTGACAATTCAGGGAAGCCCTTGGTCAAAGTTGGTTTCAGCCCATATCTCATGGGCTGACGGCCCTTATATTTCTTAAGCTCCATCTGAACTCATAATTATTGTTTCAATCTTGCACATAATGAAATCCATGGGCCAAAATGGGAGTGAATATAAGGATGTATATTCCTGCTGGGGCCTCTGAAGATAAGATCCATTTAGAAATCTATGACTGTGACAACTGGATTAGTTCTTGAATTCTAACATCTGAGATTCATAAAATGTGTGAGAAATGTATTCACCTTTGTAGACACACATTCATATTTGTATGTCGCTGAAAGGGAGTGGACCTTAGCAGACTTTTTCCACCATGGTTCAGACCATACACAGTTACTCCCACCCTAAGGAACTCGGATTTCAAGACTATGCAACAGATGGGCAGAAGGCTACAGTGTTTGCAGGTGCATTCCCAAGTCTACATTTTTCCTCCTTTGCAAGGGTCACTAGGTGACTTCTTAGGCCTAGCATTCATTCACCTTGCTGTGTTGATGTAGAACATGTGAGAAACATGCTGAGTGTCTTAGTTTCAACAGTAAGGGTAGTTTGTTTTTTTTACTATGCATAGAATACATGCCCCCATGTTCATAACTCTGTGACAAGTCTGTGGTTGGAATATATTAATTCTTTTTTCACTCCTTTGAAGTCTTTAAATTCCAAAGAAATAAATCTAGTTATCTTTTCTGTCTCTAGGATTGAACTTCTAGACAAATCATCTAAATGCCTTGTTAATGCTCCTACAAGCCTGTTGTCCAGTCATAATCTAGTGAAAGAAAATAAATGATCAATAACATCAGAATGGAAATGAAATATGGAAACAGACACGTTGTTCATTCCATAAAAAATCAAAAGAATTGATGTTTTCCTGTGTAGGTAGAATGTTGTATAGATAATGAAAACAGTAGCCTTTGCAAAAAGTGTTAATTGCCAGGAAGGCAGATAGAGTATTATTTAAAAAATAAGCAAAATCTCAGCATAGCAGTTTTACATGGTAACTGTCTTTCAGTGACATGTTTAAGGCAGTTAATTTGCTTAGTAGAAATGAGGAGGAAATAAAGGAACTATGAAAGGGTGAGTTAGGTTGCCTTACAGTAAACTCTCAAGTAGTTTTCTGTATAGAATTGGAAACTGGGTATCTCATAGTAACAGTATTTCTGTCACTTGATTGGAGAGAGGATTTAAGTAGGATCACAGGAAAACACCTGTTTTGACACTTGGCGTGGGCTAAGTGCAAACACATGGGTGGTTTGTGTGGGTGTGGAGTAAACAAGAATGTTTCGGCTAGCGTCCTCCAGGGTGAACATCTGACAGTACTCCAGCTCCTGCTGCCACCCGCTGCTGCTGGTGTGTGGGAGACCCAGGCTCACCCCTAGGT
Organism: Psammomys obesus; assembly: GCF_907164565.1. Lineage (NCBI taxonomy): Eukaryota > Metazoa > Chordata > Mammalia > Rodentia > Muridae > Psammomys > Psammomys obesus. Next base: position 10,055,070 of record NW_026596256.1, read on the forward strand.
TTACTCACAGGTGGAAGGACAGAACGCACAGCAGTGTCCTCTGCCTTCCTTGTATGTGCCATGACACATGTGTCTCCACGTACCATGCCCACACACTCACACTTGCCCACACCCACACCTGTACCCACACTTTTCTAAAACTGAAATTTGAGATTCTTTATCCTTTCCCTTTATCAAAAGCCCAATTTCTTCCAAATTAAAATGATAATTCCTTAATGACAGTTGGCTATATTGTAATATTGGTATTTTTTTTATTTTATAACAATATCTATTCTTTGTTGACTTATAAGAATAGGTGGACTTACCCTCCCTCAAATAAACAGCTTCATTTCATGTATTGTTAACTGTGTATATTGGAAATGAGGAAGAAAATTAACTTTGGTTTTAAAAGGCTGGGGAGACGGCTCAGAGGTTAAGAACACTGACTGTTCTTCCAGAGGTCCTGAGTTCAATTGCCAGCAACCACATGGTGGCTCACAACCATATATAATGAGATCTGGTGCCCTCTTCTGGTGTGCATGTATACATGCTGACAAAACATTGTATACATAATAAAATAAATCTAAAAAAATAAATAAAAAGATTATTTTAAATAGTCATTAAATTACTTAAGTTTTATATACCAAATAAATGGAATATTATTATATTGTCGTAATTTGATGATACCTGAAGTGAAGAATTTCTCACACATAACTATTATGTAGTAGAATCTTTTCACATCTATGTCCAGATGTGCAAAACAAGTCTAAAGTACTGTGTATAGTTAACTTGCTCCTAATTTTAAAAAGTGAGAATGCTTAAGTTATCACAGTCATTTTCATTCAATAGATATTAGCATCTTTTCAATGCTGTGCTTAGTTTCTAAGTATCTTCCAGCTTACCAAAAGAGAGGCACCTGAGATCTGTCTCCTGCACAGCCTAGAGGCTCATAGCAGGCAGCTCCGTGTGAGCTCCTCAAGACTTGTGAAAGTTGAAGAGCTGTGGGCCCCGGGTACCAAGCTCTCTGCCTCTTTGGAGAGTGCAGCATTGTGAGGCAGAGGCGGTCAGCAGGGGTCTTGGGCATTAGAGATTCACCCCCCTGAACGTGCCCTCCCTGTCTGGTTTTCTTAGGCCCTCTCTTGCTCTTCTCAAGCTTGTGTATTTCTGGATTGCCTGCCTCTTTTCTATCAAATTCTTTTCTTCATCAAATTCCCCATTCACCCGCATCTGGTTCTGGTTGAAAGTGATGTACTTGATGAAATATGTGTTGCACAATTAGAAAATAATTATTTTTCTCAAGTAGTTCTTTTTTAAACTAATTGAGTTTAATCTCTCTGTCTTCCTATTTTCTCTTCCAATTCCAGATAGCTTTGCCTTTCTACCTCTTGCCTGTGGACCAGCTTCCTGGGATTTTTTTCCACATTTATAAATTAATTTGATATGAAGGTTGCAAAGACAGGGTATAGTAATCTTATGCCCCTTTTGGAATTTAACATTAGTACAGCAGGCATGCTATAACATGTGTCCCTCACTTTTCTTTCTAGAACTAGATTTCCATCCCTCTTCATCCGTGTTTTGGCTTTCTGTGGGATGCGTGAATGGCTGCCCCCATGTGTTTTGTTGCGTTTGTCCATTGCTTCCTGTGTTCTGGTGGGAACCTCGGTGACTCTTCTCAGTTGCTACCTGAGCTCTGTGCTGGTTGCTGCTCTTCTCCCAGGGTCTCATGCTGGCTGCCCATGTCTCTACCTCCCTGGCACTGCCGCTTGGCAGAACCATGGTCCCTGGATGGCTGCCTCTAAACCTTTGTGAGGGCGGGGAATATTCCTCCCCCTGCTGCTACAATTGAGCTCTGTGCTGGGTACCACAGAGCCCTCTACACTTGCTTTCAGTTGCTAAGGCATCCCGAGCTTTGGCTGCGGCTCAGTGGTCCTGCTGTCCAAACCCTAAAACTTTCCTAGCCTCGACACTCAGTGGTAGCAGCAGGTGTTGGGATTTCTCCAACTCCTAAGGCCTTGGGAGGAAGAGAATGGCTGTTGACATAGACCTCAAGAATTTTCAGAGTACTCCAGGAAACATCTCCAGAAGATATGTAAAGGTAAGAATCTGATTTCTCTAGGAAGCAATTTCAGAAGCATAGAAAGCAAAACCTCTAGCTGGGGGTTAATATAAATGGATTTTAGTAGAGAAAACCTAAAGAACTATGGTAACTTGTTCTGTATTGGCCCATTGCTTAATGCAAACTCTTCTCAGGGGTGGCTGGTTCTGTGTGAGCTTTACATTTCTATCCTATTTTACTTATATTAAATTTGGGTATTAGACAGATTTTAAAGCATTTTACTCCATTATTTGAATCGGAATTTTGAAGTTATTTTGTTTTTCCATCTTCCAGTCTTCATTCTGTATTCAGTAAGATTGTTTTTGTGATTTAAAATGGTAAAAAATAAAATAGTAGTCTTTTATTTTACCAAAATGCCTATATTTTAGTTACCTCTCTATTAATATTTAATACCCCCCAAAAAATAAAAACTTAAACATGTGTGTCCTTGGATTGTTCTCACTGGGAAGCAGCTGTCACTCGTTGCCACTCATCCAAGCACTCTCATAAAGCAGCAGCCTCTCCTCTCTCAGGGCTTTTCTCTCCCTCTCCTTCTTCCCTTCTCTCCACTTTCTCTTCCCCCCATCCCTTTCATTTATTTTTTTTTTTTAAGATGGTCTTGCACTGCAGCGCAGGTGGTTCTGAAACTATTATAATCCAGGAAGCTCCAACTTTTAGAGACCTGCTGTCTCCTAGTCTCTAGTCCTGGAATTACAAGTGGGAGCCATAGCATGGGCCTCTTGGTAGTTTTCTTAGCATGTGACTCGGTGAAGAATCTGTTTTGGGTGCTAGGGTTCTGTTTCTGAGCTGTGGGGAAGAATCAGTGTAAACCATGTGTGCAGAAGTACAGCACCATGCCGGTACTTAACTCATTCCTAACCTACTCTTCACCGCACTCTTCATGGCGCTAATCTGTGATTTCAGCCTTACTATCAATCCATAACTTTTAAATCATCTTTAATTTTTTAATATGAACTTAATATCTTAATCAGTACTCTGTAATTGAAATCAAAGTTCTTATTTCCAAAAGCCAACCTAAACTTAGTACTAAAGTTAAAATATATGCTTACTTTGTAAAATAGATGTAATTTTACAAAATGAAAATATATTGGATAGTATATATTTCTATTCTGTTCTATGTTGGATCCTCTAGACCTTAAAGAATAACTAAACAGAATGTTTTAAAGTCTTTATAATGACTTAAAATACATATTTGGTTTCTTATGCAATAACACAAAAGTGGCATTTTATTCTTATTTTACAGGTTATAATGAGCTTGCAATTTAAAAAATTGCAATTCATTTTAATATTTTTTAAAAAATGACTTGATGTGCGCTCTAAGGCTAGGAGTTTGCATTATGGTTAAGTGTGCCCTGAGTACACTGCTCTTTTATTTCTCCAGAAACTTATTTTCCCCTGGGATGAGAAATCAATGAATATAAGAATTTGAACTGTTAGAAATAATGAAAATACTTGTAAATTTATTACTAATCATAATTATTTCAGAAGGAGTTTGAATTTCTTGTTCTTAGTAAGTCTTAGGTGCATGTGCCTATTCTCAAAATAAGGTCAAGAGTTCAGTTAGAGCATTTCTGTGTAATTCAGCTCAGCTTGAAATCGATGCCTGTCCATCCCCATGTTTCCCCTCCCTCCCTGGAGTGGAGACCTCCAGACAGAGGAGGAGCGGGCAAAACATTTGCAGCAGATGTTGAATTAAGCAAATACAAAGTTTTTAATTTTTGTTTTTCTTTATGTAATAAGTCAAAGTCTGTAAGCGTCATTAAACATGTCCATATAGAAAAGAAACAGAAGAACAGACTTATGCTTTGTCAGAGCAACTGAATGGAAGGATAATGAAGGAATATGACCAGGTGCTGACAATTTTGGTACTTTAGACTTTTGCTGCTCAAAAGTAAAACATTCCTATTTATTATTAATTTTTATTTGGAACTAAAAGGCTATTGTTAGTTTTACAGATTTAAAATTATACTTTAGTTAATTTTCATATTTTATTTATTGTCTACCTTATAATCACTTCTTTTTTTTTCTAGAAATCTTGAGATATGCATGAGAGGAAGTTTAGAGATGAGTAGGAGAGAGAGGGTAAATTTACACCTGTGTCAAATTGTCAAATATAATTAATCATTAAAAAAAAAAGAAGCACATAAGATATAAGATACAATTATTATTGCACCGGGATGAGGAAACTGAGGCTATATGAAGTTGAATAGCTCCCTGTTTGTCTTCACTCCAGTGATCACTGGCCCATAATGACCTTCATTTCAGGGCTCCCTGATTGACACCGAAAAGTGTATCAACAGAAGCTGTCTCGGGATCCCTGTTCTTTGAGTGTCCTAGGCATCCAATGCTAGCCTCTGTCCTCATCCTTGGCACAACACAGCCCCCACCCGGTTCATTCTAGGCTGTTATTCCTTATCTGGCTTTGTGACCTTGGGATGTTTACTTACAGTCTTCTCTCAGCTGTAGTTTCACCCTCTCTAAAATATGAATAATATTATCTCCTTGTCAGAGTTTTTATGGAGACTTAATTTAATGAGACAGTTTGTTCCAACACTTAGCACAGTGGCTAGCATACAGAAAATGGTGACAGTGGGGATGTTACTATGTAATTTTCCCAAGGTCACATAGCTAGAAAATGATTGAGTCACAACTCAAACACAAGTCCTCCAGAATAAAAAAGTAAATAAAATTAGAACAGATACACACATACACAGCATGCTTTAGAAACTACAAAACGAAGATCATACTCTTCTACCCCAATCTCCCCTCCCGACTAAACACATATATATATGTGTGTGTATGTATATGTATGTAGTATATATATATATATATATATATATATATATATATATATATATACACACACACCATACATACATACATATGGTGGATGACAAGATGAAGTTTATATGGAGAAGGGAGAAGTACAGTTGAGTGTGAACTTTTAAAGTGAGAATTGGCATTTCACCTCCAGTGTTCAGAAGCTATGATCTTGGGCATTTTCTTAATCCTTATGCTGTTTCTTATACATTATGTTAATGAAAATAAAATTAAAAAGCATTGCATGTGTTATTAAAAACATTGAATTATACAAATGGATATCACCTGCTCACATAACTGTTGGCTTTTATTAACAGTTGACCAAGATGTAAACATCTCTTTAAATGCATAAGGTCTTTATCAAATTGACAGATCAGGTTAGTGAAAACCATTTACAGATAGATAGGCCTTCCAATATCCAAGAACCAAAATGTTTCCTGGTCTGAACAGTGTCAGGACATATAAACTGGCAGTGGAAAGGAGAGGAAACATCAAGGAATGAACAAAATGATTGGAGAAGGGACAGAAGTTCATTTCATCCTGCCTCATGTTTGTTACTAACATTGGAGTGTCCCAGAGAGTGAGAGTAATGCCAGTTACACAGATAGTACAGTATTTTTTTCAATCTTTATTCTCTGAAGTAGAACCCAAACTAGCAGTGGGGGCTCATCCTGAAGAGAGAGAATCATCAAAATCAAAATGTCAGGGCTTACTATTGAATGCTAGGTAGCTGTGGCAAGTATTGGATTCAAGGCGTTGGTTATTTCAGTGAAGTCCTTGCTGCTCTTTGATGTTTCTTGCTATGAAAAGTTTGAGGCCAGAGATGTTTATGTTACTGATTTGTAATCTCACCATGATGTCTACACATTAATTAAATTAAATATAATATATTATTATTATAACATGAACTAAAATAATAGTGCAGAACTTGATAAACAGACTGACTTTAGGAACTAATGGTTCCAAAGTGATCAGAAAGCAAGGCTCTGGTGTAGGAGATGTGGAGACTCAAGACTTTGTCCATATGAAGAGGCAGAGTAGGGCAGGTTCTGCAGGTTGGGAAGCCATGTGTTTGTATTTTTTAATGCTGGCTGAGGACATGAAGAGCTGAAATGTACAGTATAGCTGTTAGCACAGGAATAAAGTGTTCAAAATAATTTGTGAGCACATGACATACTTAAAGAATGGAGAAGAACCCATCTACATTTCATTTATGTTTTTTCTACTGAAAAATATTTCCGGCATTAGAAACTCAATTTGAGGACACCATATGGAGGGGAAACTATGAGAAATATATTATTTTTGTATATCTTTAGGAAGACATTCTCAAAATATGGTTTAAGTGCATAATATTGTGAAATTAAAGTTTGCAACACAAAGTAATTAGGTGGGTGACAGAGAAAGTATAATTCTAAAAGCTGGAATACTTGTGGGGAATTATTGGAATAGCTTTGGTGCCTGTTTTATATTAAAACTCTTAACTGCTCTTTTGATGTTTATTCACACATATAGTAAGGTAAAGGAATCTCTCATCCATTATTAAAACCATAAGACTTAAAAGAACAAAGGAAAATGAAACATGTTAAAGCAGACACTGTGTTGATAGTTCTAAAACCACAAGGCAAAACCCGATGCTTTTTCCTCTGCTCACCTTCCCATGAGGCCCTAATCACACACTTTCTGATTAGCACTTGTGGCTCCACACAAACGGGTGAGGAGTAAGCATCACTGTTGGCTGGCTGCTGCAGGAGGGTTTTCAGTTCCATGGAATAGCATTTACTGTCTAAGCTACATGCATTTCTTCCTTGTATCCAAATCCTGGGGAATGTATGCTGTCACCCGAAAAGAGCATGTTTAGAAAATATCAGATGAGAGTAAAAAATCAAACCACATGAGCAAATGTTCCATGAACATTTGTATCTTAATTTGAAGAAGACCATATGTTGCAGCAGCACTTCAGTAAGATTTAGATAGTGCTGAACTTTCCAGCATATCGTCAGAACAATCTTAAATTGAGTGCACATTTCAAAATATTGCTACGAAAACATACATGGATGTGAAGGTAAGTATAGGATTGAGTGTGAATGGAGCAAAGTTAGAGCTAACACATGCACCTCATTTTGTAAAATGTGGGGGTCCCTTGGTCCAATATTGTTTTCAACTGTGACTGTACAGGCTACTCTGTTTTGCTTTCTGGCTCTGATATTTGAATTCACTAGTCGTGCTGTCTGCTTCCCTTATCCCTGCATTGTTTTCTTTTTCACTTTGTTTCTTACTCTGTAGAGCCCTCTTTCCGTTTTTGTTGGCAGCTTGCTGTTTGTGTTTTAATTAGGTGCTAATTTGGAGATAGTATTGAAGTGGTACATATTAACTAATAAAAATGAAACCTATTATAAAATCTTTCACACATGAAGAACTTTAAGATAAACAGTGTGCAAGCTTTCCCCTCCTAAATCTTTTGTCATAGAATGTGTTCATGGCAGATCAATTTGCTTTATTTTTACCCTGTTATAAATCTGTAAGATAGATAGATAGATAAATAAATAAATAAATAAATAAATAAATAAATAGATAAATAAATAAATAAATAATATGTAAGATATGGTGTAAATGAAATCAGTTAGGTCTCCTCCCTAAGGAGAATTTTGTCATGAGAAGAAAAAGTTTCAGTGCTAAGGGTGAAAGTATTATAAAGTGTTTAGCGTATATGAGCTATAAATTATAGAAACTTTATTGCTTCTCTAATAGAATTTGAAGTGTTCTAGTTTAGTCTTGTGATTAAAATATCAGTTCCAGAGCCAGAGAATCCTGGAAACCCTAGATTTACCATGTAATGGTTGTGGTACCTTGTGCAGGTACTTGATCTATGTTTTAATCTTTGTAGTGTGTATAATAATAGATGATCAGATTCTCTGAGGATTAGATAGAAACGTGAATCACATCAAGCCATGCCTGGGACACACCACATACTGAGTAAGCTGTTGTTCTGCCTTAACTTCTTTTTTAATAAGAGAGAACTGAGTATGAAATGAAAAACGGAACATAGTAAGAATCCATTCAACCGAGTAATTAACCGGGTCAGATTCGTAGAGTAGCATGAGCTCACAGTCATGGGGGAATGAAGACAGAGCTAAGCCAGAAACAAACATCACTGCAGTCCTTGGCAGTGGCTGTTGCTCTTTATATAGTGTAGTGCCCCTTTGGAAAATGTTACCAATCCCCGACTGAGCCTACTGAAGATCAGTCCTGTATGTTTATACTACATAGTTGGGCTTTGTACTATGGTTACCTTCTTATAACCCTAAATATTCAGATGTTTCACCTATCATGTGCTAGATTCATTGATTTCGGAGCATTCCTGATTTATTTTTCCACGTTGTCCTGAATTTTCCTGTGCAGAGTTCTTTTATAGATTTTTGCACTTGTCATCTAGAATAAGCCTGGCTACTGTCACACTGACCACATGTACAGTAATACCAACATTTTTCATGGAGTAACTCAAGCGTTAGTTTCTTGTTAGGCCTCTTGATGGCTATTTTAGGGTTAGGAAAACATGGCTCTACAGTTATATTTTGAAGTCTGCCTAGGCTATTTGAAGGCAACATTATCATCTACTTCAAAAAGTGTAGGTAGGCCAGAAAGGAGGTCAGAGACTCCCCACTAAAAACACTGACACTGCGAAAGCTTCACAAGCTCTCATGTTTTCTGAGCCTGTGGTGGAAAGACCTCATGACTGCTTAGCACAGTGGGTGTGGTGAATGGTCCATCCAGTCTCCACACAGGCTTTTGTTTGATCCATAACATTGAGAAAATAAGTATTTTATTTTGCATTTCAAAGTCTGATACTGAAAAATTGGGCTAGTTTCTCATATATAACTTTGCAAATACTTCATAAACTCAAATAACAAAAAACAATATTAACTTTACTCATATACTGTTAAGACTGCATTACTAGAAACAGATTTCTTTTAAAAGGACAACTCAGCCCAGAGGTAGTTGATTTAGAACCATTCTAGAACAAAAGTTACTGAGTTTTGTTTTGTTTTGATTTTACTGAGATCAGAGTAACATTTAAAACAAAGAACAATAATATTTGAAGCTGGGCTTAATGGCACAGGCCTGTAATCCCAACTAACGTGGGATGCTGAGGCAGGAGAGAAAACTTAAAGCCTGTTTGGGCTACAGAGTAGACTCACCATCCTGGTCAACTCCACCAGAAGCCTTGTCTCAAAATTAAAAAGAAAATTATTATTATTTTTTTCTTTTATTATTATTAATTACACTTTATTCATTTTGTATCCCCCCATAAGCCCCTCCCTCCTCCCCTTCCAATTCCACCCTACCTCCCCTTTCTTCTATCATGCTTCTCCCCACGTCCACTGATAGGAGAGGTCCTCCTCTCCTTCCTTCTGATCTTAGTCTATCAGATCACATCAGGAATGGCTACATTGTCTTCTTCTGTGGCCTGGTAAGGCTACTCCCTCCTCAGGGGGGAGGTGATCAAAGGGCAGGCCCATCAGTTTATGTCACAGGCAGTCCGTCTTCCCATCACTATGTAAGCCACTTGGACACTGAACTGTCAGGGGCTACATCTGTGCAGGGGTTCTAGGTTATCTCCATGAATAGTCCTTGGTTGGAGTATGAGTCTTTGGGAAGTTCCCTGTGTTCAAATTTTCTTGTTCTGTTGCTCTCCTTGTGGAGTTCCTGTCCTCTCCAGCTCTTGCTATTTCCCACTTCTTACATAAAATTCCATTCACTCTGCCCGCGTGTATTACTCAGCAATGAAAAATAAGGAAATCATGAAATTTGCAGGTAAATGGTGGGACCTGGAAAGGATCATCCTGAGTGAGTTGTCCCAGAAACAAAAAGACACACACGGTATATACTCACTCATATAAACATACAACATAGGATAAACACACTAAAATCGGTACATCTAAACCAACTAAGCAAAAGAGAGGACCCTAACTAAAACGCTCAATCCCCATCCTGAAAGGCAAAGAGGATGGACATCAGAAGAAAAAAGAAAACAGGAAACAACCTAGGAACCTGCTACAGAGAGCCTCTGAAAGCCAGAAGAAGAAAACAGGAAACAACCTAGGAACCTGCCACAGAGGGCATCTGAAAGCCTCTGCCCTGCAGACTATCAAAACATGCTGAGCCTGATGGTCAACTGGCGGGCAAGGAAATTATTTTTTAAGTGTTGAAGTTAGACTGTGGTATGGCAACTCCCTGTCATTCACAAGCCCTAGAGACAAATCTAGAACCCTACACATCCATAACAGTGAAAGAGCCAAACAAAAATAATAACCCAGAGACTTGATTATTCTTTTTACGTTTTCATTAATTTATTTATTTTTACATCCTAATGGTGGCCTACTCCCTGATCTCCTCCTGGTTCCACCCTCCCTGCCTCTTCCTTCCTATCCCCCCATGCCCTCCTCACTTATCAACTGACCCCAGGCTGTCAGGTCTCTTTAGGACTAACTAAATCCTCTTTCTCTGTGGCCAGGCCAGGCCACCTTGCCCAGGGGAAGTGATCAAAGAGCAAGCAACAGATTTTATATCAGAGACAGCCCCTGGTCCCCTTACTAGGTAACGTACATGGAATCTGAGCTGCCTATCAGCTCCATCTGGAGACTTAATTATTTTAAAACTGATACTAGCTAAATGAAAATAATATTTTATAGTTCTTCAAGTTGGATTGAAATTATTCTTTTAACATATAAATTAATACATTTTCTATTTTAAAGTTACATTGCATTTAGGTTTCCGATAGGTGTTTTCTGCTAGGAGTTCATATATGCTGATTCTATTTGGAGACAGGTTAGTTCTATTTGAAGGTTTTTAATATACTTGGAGTTTTCAAAGTAGTTCAAGAGCCTTACAGTGAAGGAGACTGGAAATCAAGTAAGCAGACAGCAAGTAAAGCCTGGATTGCTTTCTAAGGCATTTTGGGTTCCTCACAGTGCTGCCTAAATGGCTGTGTCCTTTGGAGCTTGGACAGCTTGTGAACTGGTCTTCTGGAAAGCGATGGGCAGTGAACAGAGGTTTAAAAGACGATCTCAGCCAGTCTTTTTCCTCAGTTTTACCATTTCTTATGAACATTAAAATAGAAGGATAATTATTTTTAGAATTGTTAGCATGAACTTTAAACCTGTCTGGAATAAAGGAGAAGAGTTCAAACTCTATTTTCCATTTAGCCAAGTCATACATGTTGAAAAGGCAGGTGATATTTAAAATTTGGTCTTAAAAAATGTCACACATACTTCCTAAGTAACGTAATGGGAGGAAAAGGGGGTACAGAAGACAGAGCCATCTGCTTCTTATGGATAAAATGTATTTTTAGCCAACGCTAGGGAATGTAGAATGTACTAGATCAATAGAGACTTTCCTGAAATGGCTGGATATGCCAATGTGTATTAATGGATAAATGAGTATGTGAGGGAAAATTTATCTGGGTGAACAAATTGATGACTAAATTTAGTAGGTTGTGTGTTCTTATGCTTCTTTATTGTTTTTAGGAAAAGTACTTGGCTTCAAGCACTACAAATTTTGTTGAAAGATGTTAAAGGAAATTTTTTGTTTTTGTGTGTGTGGCTGTTTCTAGTTACTTCAGTAAAGCCAGGGTTGTTTGGTTGATATTGCTATTGTAGGTTGAATTATCCTGCATCTGTAGAGGTTTTAGAACTAGAAAATACAGATCCTAAGCCAAGGGGCTATTTTGAGAAAAGTAAACACTAATTCAAGTGACCACATTCTAAAAACAAATAAATAAAAAACCAAGTAGAAATAGATTAAGAAAATGACATTGACTAAAAAGAAATTAGTGTGTTTTACCTGTTACATTTGATTTGGTTGGTAATTGTTAGAACAATCGTTTTTAAACAAAGGCTGAGATCACAGCATTACTGTTAAGTGAGAATGGCTCATTGAACATCTCAGGGCCTTAGGGAACGGAAAAGAGTGGCTGCAGAGGCAAACTAAGGTTGAGCGTTGAGGAACAAGGAGGAGGGTTGCTGAGTGTGTACTAGAAGCTTGGCATAGGTGTGGTTATGCTGAGTGGAGTATACAGACAGCTAAAGTGCTCCGGGGGCCCTGAACTACCACTTCACCGCTTACTGTGCGGGTATTTCCAGCTGTTACGTTTACTAAGCTTGGTATAGAGCTAGGTTTTATCCAGTGTAAATTACCTATACTGTCTTGATTTATAGCTGAATAAAATATTGAAAAGAATACAGACATTGCTGTTAGTAACTAGAGTGAATGAAAATTTATTTCTGATTACTCTAAATTAGTAGCTTATTTTAAAAGGGAAGAAAAAAGATTACTTGAATTTCTACACAAGCAGCTTGTCAAACCCATAGCGTTTCTTTTTTATCTATGTTATACTGCAGAAAGTTCTTAGTAAGTACTTTGTTCCTCCTAGAGGAAAGAGCTAAAGGAGAAAGGGCTAGCTGTTATTTCTGACTCATCCTAATAACATGGAACCACTTAGTTCCTATTTTTCCCAGTCATCCATTTTAAGAAAGTCACTCAGTTCACTCACATGTAAGTCAGGAAAGCAGTCAGTGCTTTGAAAATGGTAACATTTTAAAAGTAGGTGTAGTGCTTGCTTTGGCAGGACACATACTAAATCTGAAATGGTACAGCGAAGATTAGCATGGCCCTGTGCAAAGACACGCCAATTCATGAAGCGTTCCATATTTAAAAAAGAAAGAAACATAGGTGCAGTAAATGTTTTGTATTATACTACTGTTGCTATCAGGTAATAACCCCAAGGATTAGAATGTTGGCAGTTGGGCCTGGATTCCTGTCTTTTCCTGAGATAAGAAACATTCAGAAAAAAAAAATAATAATAACTGAGAAATTAATATATGAACACTGTGTTTATAACAGTTCTCTTTTCCTTCCTCCATTTTTTTCTCATGCTTTTTCCTCTCCTCAAACTCATGACATCTTATTCTTTATACTTGGTGTGTGTGTGTGTGTGTGTGTGTGTGTGTGTGTGTGTGTGTGTGTG
>NW_026596256.1:10068017-10114567 GCF_907164565.1 Psammomys obesus
GTGTGTGTGTGTGTGTGTGTGTGTGTGTGTGTGTGTGTGTGTGTGTGATTCATAATACAACCTGTTGACATTGTTTAGTGTTGCTCATACATGTTTAGAGCTGACCTCTTAGGTCCTTTTCTCTGGAAAAGACTGAGTTTCACCTCTTTAGTAACTTAATTCCCTGTAGATCTTCTGGGATTGAAGCCTATAAGATTTTCTTCATTCACATTGCCATGTGAATCTGGTGGTATCATTTCTTAGATATCATTTAGTAAGAAAAGTGAGTGTCAGGTGGGAAAGCAGCACTGAGGAGAAAACTGATAAAGAGTAATGGAATCTAAGTGACCTAAGTGACCTTACTTAAGTGACCCCAGTAGCAGTTTCCAAAACAAGTCCTTAAGTTCTAATGAACAAGACAGGTTATTATATCAGACATTTTTGGCCTTGCTAAGAACATTACAGTATAACAAAACAGTGCAGAGCCCAGAAGCAGAGAGGACTGAAGCACATGTTTCACTGTAGAAAGAAGAACCCTCCACTAAAACAGAAAATAGATAAGACTAAATTGTACAAAGCAGATAATTGCTGAATAGTATTTCTAGTAGCCACAACAAACAAACAAAAACAAAAACTGGATTGTCACTGTCTTCAGTCTGCACTCAGGTAAGCACAGACTTTCACTAGAAACCATGCTGCCTTATGGCAGGAGATAAAACTGAAGGTTGGGTTTGCCTTAATGATTGTCATTTTTTTTTCTGCAACTTAAAAACTTGTTCATGTTTCGTTAGAATGTAGTTAAGAGCTTGTTCATGTTTCATTACAATGTAGTTTCACAGCTGAGCTATATGTCTTACATCGTAATAGTTTCTCCTTACAAATTATTATATTTCTGGATTCTATTTCAAGCTTCAGCATCACTCTGAGCTTTTGCTTCATTTCTATTGATAACATACTGGTTTTCTTGAACAAAAATTAAGTTTTTAGACTGTACTGTTTTCATTTTTTGATTCAACATTATATTTAAAGTAAAAAGTATTGCTATTAAAATTTATAAATTGTGTAAAGCTATAGATATTTTTTTTAATTTTAGAATTTGATTTTATTCTTCCTGTAAAATTCTTGGCTCTATTTCTCTTTAAAGTAGTAAAGAAGGAAAGTTAGAATGAGAAGACAACATTTAGTATGAGTAAAATAAAGCTAATGACTGTATTCACATATTCATTCATGTGCGTCTGTTGTTACTGGTCATACTCACTTAAAATGCTGGTAGATTTTGACTGTTGTGCTGTTGCACAAATCTAGTTCCTTTCAGATGCTCCCCAGAGAGCGTAAGAACAGAGGTCTCTCTCCTAGCCGGGAAAGTGAAACACTTTATAAAGTTATAGTCATTTTTGCCCTGGCTTACCTCTCTTAGTCCTTCAACCACTCTCTTAACTGTTCTCCTGCCTCCCCAGAGTGTTAAAAGATGCTTCTCATACATGCCTGCTTCCCACATTCTGTTTTATCTCTTCATAAAACCGTTTCTGAATGAGGACCCACAGCACAGCGAGCTCCTCGGAGATCCTCTGTGCCCAGACTCTAAGGGATGTTTCCACAGCAAGTGCTCATCTGAGATGCGTGTAAGACTGATGCTTCATCGTGCTGGAATGTCCTTATTCTGGAACAGCTGCTTGGTTTTTGACAGTAAAATATGTTTTATTCTTATTTATTTGAACATACATGGGCATAATATTTTGGGCTATGTCATGTGTTATTAAGTCTGTGTAAATCGGCTTTATGAGTGATAACTTACAAAAGTGTAGAAGTAATCCCTGCAGTTAAGCACAGACTTCAACTATGAGTGTCAGATACAAATCTTCCCTATGAGAATGTAAGAATCAGCGAGCTGTAATCAATGAACAGGTCTCATTCTGATATCACTACTTGGCGAAGGAAGGTTTACGTCTTGGAGATGTCAGTAGTGTACTCCTTCACCAGCGGACTCTAAGATCTGAACTTGCGCCACCTTCCCTGATCATGTGATCTTGAGAGTGGCTGTGGCTGTGACAGAGACAGGAGATCACTGGCTTCCATTAATCTCTGCTCAGAAGCAAAGCCCTATTTCTTCTTAGGTTTCTTAACTGGAGTTATATTTTCCCAGCTTAACTCAGCAGAGACTGTGAGAGGATGTCTTTTGCATGCACAGACATCAGGAAAATGCCAAAACTTGACACACACACACTGCATTTTGTTGTCTCCTCCTCCAGTTTTCTTTAAAAGGGTACATGAATGCAAGGGGATGTTATGAAGCAAATGCTGCGTGACCAACTCAAGTGAGATGCATTAATTCTGTAGATATTTATTGAATTCTTGTCATAATGTACCATTTTAAGTGCTACGGTGTCTATAGACCCTGGCTTTTTGGGTTAATAGTAATTTGAAAATTGAAATCTAACAAAACACAGGGCTCATCAGAGCTCTGAAGCCTATCTCATAGCCCTCGCAAATCCCCACAACAGCATTGATCAGTTAGACGGTGGTCCTCACAGTTAGACCTGTGGTTTGTGACCCCTGAAAGACCACCGGAAAACACAGATACTTCCATTACTATTGAGAGTGGTAGCAAAATTACTGTTATGAAGTAGCAACAAAAATAAATTTATGGTAAGGGGCCACCACAGTATAAAGAACTGTATTAAAGAGCCCCAGTGTCAGGAAGGATGAAAACCACTGAGTTAGAGCATGGGGCCGTACTACTTCATAAAGAACAGGAAAAGCTGGGAAGATATTTCTGGCAGTTAAACTTGCTTCCTCAGTTTGAGTGGAAGAGGTCAGTTGGCTGCTGTAGAGAGGGACAGTGGAGGGTGAGAGGTGGAGACACATTTACTGATGAGTGCGCACTAAGGGGCCATTTGAACAAGCTCTCTTGCTTGTCTGTCCTGTGAAGGCTGCAGTGATCAGTGTGTTAAACTTCTCTTCTTACCGCTGTCCTGCAGAGATGGCAGTAATCTGATTTAAGACATTATGTATTTAAGTGTTTGGGTCATAGAGATTAATGACAGCACTACAAAACATTTCCCCAGCTTATTTTGTATTCTGGGTTTCCTTATTCTTTAAAATTATACAGCAAATAACTTTTTTTCCTTTTGATTGAAGCAATGTAGAAACAAGAGAGAGAATGAATAGACAAAAAAGGGCTATGTGTGTATGTGCCTACTCCACTGCCCAAGAGACAAAATAGCATCAGAGCTTGAAGCTGGGATTTTAGAGCCTTGCTTTCTCAGTTTATCAGCCTGAGTGGTCTTGGTGATATCACTGTATAGCTTGACTGCTCTTATGAGGATTTAAAAAAATTACCTCATCGAACACTGAACCATATATTCAGTTTAATTTTGCTTCTTAGTTCAGTCTCACAGTGATGATTTAAGTTGGACATCAATATTTAAGTAGAAATGAATAAAAATTAACACAGTCACTTCTCTTGATACTAGTGAAGTACAGTGAAAAAATGTTTCAAACTGTGGTATATTCCTATGTGTTTTGTTTAATACATAGTAATTTGACATTAAATATCCATTCCTTAAACAACTGATTCCTAGATTGTGTGAGGAGCTGAGGCACCTGCTGGATGATACAGGTTGGCCTGAAAAGCCACTTAGCAAATTTCTCCATTTAGACATAAACTCCTCTCCCAACACACTTGCTTTTCTGTAATTCTGAGACCTAAGTAGTATATTTGTACCTCTGAGAAGGTCAAATTTAAGTGTATACTACCTAAGAAATTACAGATTTTCAAAAAAATTTTTATTAGGATTTTTTATCTTTATTTAATGTACATTGGTGTTTTACCTGCATGTACATCTGTGTGACTTTGTCGTATCATCTGGAACTGGAGTTACAGACAGTTGTGAGCTGCCATGTGAGTGTTAGGAATTGAACCCAGGTCTTCTGGAGTAGCAGCCAATGCCCTTAACAGTTCAGCCCCAGAAATTACAGATTTTATGAAGTAAAATAATGTAGCATTTTTGGACCTTTATCTTTATCATAGAAATAATATTCTTTTTCTTTAACATAATAAAATACAATTATTTTATTCTCTTACTGAAAGAACTATATGCATGTTGATATTCTTACAAATCTCTCCTAATATGAAATCATATATTTTCTATATGATTACCATGCAAATAATCCTACCAGTGGGAGTGTGTTCTGTGGTAGGCAGGAATTCTGAAAGGGAAACTTTGTGTGTGTGTGTGTGTGTGTGTGTGTGTGTGTGTGTGTGTGTGTGTGCTTGCATGATGCCTGTTCAGAGTTCAGAAGTCCAGGATCAAACTGAACGTGTATTCTATGAGCCTCAGTCCACCGTGTTTATTTTTTTAAACAGATCACAGTCCTAAATTACAAATCATGCTGTGCTATCCTTGGCTGGTGGTAGACTGTGATTATAGTGAGCCCAGGACTGGGCCCATTAGGAACTGGAGTAATGGTAGCTATTGTCAGTGATGCTATTAGGGACCAGTTTCTAGAAGTGCTTGATTATAGACAAGTCCATCCCTGCTTATCAATTATAGAATCCTTGATTGGTCATTTCACATCTTGCAGCAGATTTTCTTACCTCTAAAATAAGGTAGCATTTTCCTTAATTACATTCAAGGACAGTTGCGACATATACAGAAAATAAAATAATACTGTGTTCTGTCAACAAACAGTTTTAGCTTCCTCATGTTTTCTTGGTACCACATTCTCAGTCCCAAGAGGTAGTCTTGTTGTGAATAAGAATTTCAGCTAGACACTTGTGTGGGAAGGCATAATTAACATGGTTTCGTGGTGTGATTGAAGTTCTGGGAGTATGTATGTGTAGGGGACTGAGGTGTAGCAGGAGAAAGGTTATGTAGACAAGAGTGCCCAAGAAATGGAGGCTCAGTGGTAGGTCTTTCAGTCTTCTCACCTAGTCTTCCCTTCCTGGAGCTGCTGTTCCCATAGGACTAAAGCTGAAGATTGCCATACAAGGGAGTCAAGTTCTGGACTAAGGAAATCTAAGCTTCAGCGAGATGATAAAAGATGATTACAGCATAGCTACACAGAGTTAGAAATACAGTTAGACATCTGATGTCACTAACTATCCTAGCAGAGAGAGGAGGAAATTTCACATTGAAATGAGAAACATGGGAACTGAGGCATCCATGGAGCAGAAAACACTGAGAAGTGGGCATGGAAGACTAGGGATTCTTATTTAAAGGCCATATTTAAAGAAAAAAGAGGATTTTAAACTTTAGAATTCTGGATTTTATATGTGATAATGTCATCTGGCATGCCATGAAAAGTCAAATGTGAATAAAGCAATCATTAAACTTCAGAAAATTAATGTAAAGAGTTCTAAGTCTTTTAAAAGTTTTTTACTCCTTATTATCATATTTGAACAAATATATTTTATTAAAGGTTGTATTTTGTTAATCATCAAACAATTGTTAATGAAGATAATGATAGTTTGTTAAATCACTGACTTATTAAGTATTATATAACTTAGATTGATGAACTAAAAAAAAAAGGAAAAATGATTAAGGAGATGAAGTAGAGTAAATATTAATATTGATATTTAAATGTCCCATTACTGCAAATGATAAGAGGGTAAGATAAATTTGAAAAACATTTCATTTCACTCACTTTTAAATATGCAACTTCAGTCTGTTTTCTTTTTAACTATGTATTTCCTTCTAAAGGAGAAAATTAGTTGAAATAGCTGTAGGTGTATTTACAACTTTTTATTCATAATGATAAACATTTTTAGATTCTCTTTTGATTACGGATTGGAAAAGAAAGGACAACTATGTCTTTTCTGTCAGAGGAACTGGGTTTTTAAAAACTAATAAATTATAGAAGTGACATTTACTAAAAGCAAACTAATTAATGCATTTGACTAATTTCTTTGGAAAAGAAAACAATTTGACTCATTGGTATTTACTTCACATAAACAATGACTAAAATCACCCTGGAGATTAAAACTTCATACATCCAGACTAATACAATTTACACTTTTACACCTGCTCTGTCATTTGACCTCAACTACATGTATAAGCAAGAAATGTTTTTTGCTTCCATCTTTGCTGACAGTAGCAAAAACTATATATATATATTGACCTAGTCACTTGGGCAGGACAGATTACATTGCAGATATCAAATCATTTGATTTACAAGAGGCATCCAAACACTGATTTCCTTGCCAAAGATTGTTAAACTAAACTCCAATAAATAAATAAATACAATCCAAATTTCTCACATTTTTTGGTCAGATTTTGTCATTAGATTCTTGGTTTGGTTCATGGTTGTTAGGTGGGAACAGATGCAGTGCCGTGTCGATTAACAGTTTTTTCTTGGAGGGCACTGGTTTGTTCAGCCACCCGATTACTGTGCTGCAAATGGTTCACTTTGGCCAAAATGAAGTGACTGGACCTGGAGTTGAGCAGGGATGTGTAGTGAGCTGTGGACCCCTGTGGACTGGCCCTAGTGTACCACTGGAAGGGCTGATATCCCAGGGGAACACTGGTGCGAAAGTGTGACTCAGGATACTTCCAAAGGTGGTGTTGCAGTGGTTCTCAACCTTCCTGATACTCTGACCCTCTAATAGTGTTCCTTATGTTGTAGTGACCCCCAAACATAAAATTATTGTGTGCTACTTTATAACACTAGTTTTTTCTACTGTTATAAATCATCATGTAAATATCTGATATGCAGGACATCTGTGAAAGTGTTGTTTGACCATTAAAGAGTTTATAACCCACAGGTTGAGAACCACTGTATTATTAGATGTGATCCTTTTGTCCTAATGGAAAGTTCCTCGGTGTCCGACCATGATTTGGAAAGCTTGAGGAGAGTCTAGACATTAAGTAAACCATAGCTAGTTTATAGTACCTAACTGCCTTATCTGCAGTTACACCATTTTATGATATAAAGTGAATGTGTCATGGTATGAAAGAATAGGATCTTCCTAGGTCTAGCTCAACAGCCATTCTGCCTCTGTCTCCCAGATCTAATTAGGGATTTCTCTGCTGTGTTTCTCCATGCGGTTCCCAGTATGTTCTATTAATGCTTCATTTCCATATTTATTATTGTAACTACTGGCTATTTTTTCCTATTACTTCCAATCAAAAATTGCCATTTTAGTAGAAAGAACTTCTGTATAGCATTCAAGTAAGTTTACTAATTGTTAACAATTTGCCACATTTTTTAAACTTTTAGTGTGTATGTGTATTGTGTGTAGGTATTAGGAGTCATTTCTATCACTATGTCAGGTGGGTTTGACTGACTGAACTCAAGGTGCTAGTCTTGGCACTGAGTACCCTCCACTTGACTCAGCTCACCAGCCGCATTTTGATAATGTTGTTTTTCGAATCTTTGAAAGAACTGAGTGATACATATTGATTTGTTAGTTACCTTTACCCAGATGCCACTATGTTTGAGTTAGTTATATTTCACAATTTTTGAAGATTTGATTTTGAGTCATTTTTAAACAAATAAATAGAGCTATTATTAACAGGAACTGAAGCTAAGCCGTGAAGTAGACACACTGAACACAAGCTGAGAGTGAGTGTGTGTCTGTGTGTGTGTGTGTGTGTGTGTGTGAGAGAGAGAGAGAGAGAGAGAGAAACTGAGATTTATGCTTCAGTCGTAAGGATAATTACTACCTTGGAATGCAGTTGAAGGAGCATAATGACAATGTATACTTGTCATTTATGCATTCACTGCTTCCTTTTTTCAGTCACCAACCTTTATCATTTACATTGTAACATGTTCTGCGTGTGCAACTAAGAGTCCTTGACTCTTAAGAGCATATTCTGTCCAAAAGCAAAATAAGTATTTATTTATGGGAGACCCTGTATACTATAGAAAGAGAAGCAAGATCTGTTCCTCAGTGTTTCTGGTGGCAATTTGTAGTATGAGGAGGAATGAACTAGGCAGATAAGGAAGGCACGGTTATACTTCAAGCCAAAGAAGCATGAAAACTACATAATATTCTGAGAACCTAGAGCAGCTTTATACAGAGTGGCATTTGCTGGAGAGCTGTCTTCAGAAAAGGAAAAGCTGCTGCAGGGATTTTCGTAATTCGGTGTAAGTGTGTAAAGTAGCCCTGAATGAGCCTTAGGTGATAGTGACATGGGAGCTGGTCTCTATTTCCTTAATCTTACACTCAGAACATCTGTGAAAAGGACGAATCTGGCAGTTTTTAATTCTAGGAGATGAAGCCTGTTTAATAGCAGCTGACTCTGATATTACCTAGTTCTGCTACTTTAACAAATTTTGTCCTTTTCACCCTTTTCTGAGGAGCTATTTGTAGCTGCTGCATGAGGGACAGTCATTCTTCATTGAGAATGTGGCCACTGTTAGGTGTCCAGTGCTCCCGTACATACCCGAGGCCATGCACATAGTGACCACGCTAATTACATGGAACTAGTGGTTGGTGGTTTGTTGTTGTATTCATTTGTTTTTGCTTTTAAAAAAAATAAAGCATGAACTTGGGAAAGACAGGGGTAATGAGAGATTGAGAGCTTATGGAAGGGATTGTTGTGAATAAATGGGGAGAGTATTCTGAAAAAATAAAAGCGACATTTGTTTCACACTTGCAATAAGAGAGCTTAATGAACAGTTTACAGGTACTGCCTTTGAAAAGCAAACCAGGCATTTCTGAAGGATATAGCATTGTCCTGGGGTTTGAGGCTTCTGTGCTGTCAGTGTTGTAGACCTAGTGAGCGTTTGTTGTAGGTCCATCCTTTGCTTTTGTAGAGTGCTTGGCAGCATCCCTGGGTGGCCTCTACCCACAACATGCCAACATGCCGGCAGTAGTTCTCCTCAAACCTCCAACTCTGGCACCAGCTATGTAAAGTGGTCCTCTTGTGGACAAAATTGTCCTTGTTTAAAAAGTAGGCACTGAAGAGTTACAAAACAAGAAGAACGTGGTTTAGCTACTTTCCTGTAGTTCCTGTAATCTTACTGTTTATTAATTTCATTGTGTTGCATTTATTGTTGTGTGTGTGCATATATGTGTTGCTCATGTATGTGTGCTAGTAACTGACATTGTCTATGAACTATTATGAAGTTTTTATAGATTTTAAAGAAGTATCATGCCAGAACACAGTACCTCAGGGATGGACCTGAAATCAAATGCGTGATGTTCTGTAACAGCTCTACAGGTTCACAGGACAGCAGCAGAACCAAGGAAGAATGAGGTTGAGAAACAGTCTTGGGTAGTCAGGTGGATCATACTGGGACCAGACATTTGTTTTAAAATTATATGTTTATTTATAAACTTCGTATTTTTATTTGTCTACATTTTGAAAATTATCAGTAAGATCTGCAAATGGCTTTGAGGGATATGAGTTAAAATTGTTACGCAATTCTCGCACACTGAGAGCCCAATCTTAACTTTAAAATGTTAACTTATTAAATCTATGGATCCATGAGACCTCTTAGATCAGTGGTTCTCAACCTTCCTAATGCTTCGACCCATTAACATAGTTTCTTGTGTTGTGGTGACCCCAACCATAAAATTATTACATTGCTACTTTGTAACTGTAACTTTGCTACTACTTTTTACTTTAGCCCAGTGTTAAGCTATTTTCCATCTTGTCTCTTATCTCTTCTTCCCTCTCCCCTTTTTCCATTTGCCTCATTCTCTGAACCAAACTCAAGGCCTAAGCACATCAAGAAGTACTTTCCAGGCAGTATTCTAACACTGGGTCACCCCTGATCCAGCCATTCCTGATTTAATGATCTCCCAAGGATGACCCACCACGGTTCTTCTGATAAGAAAGTGTCACTATCTGCCCTTTTGTTTCTGAACCAGCTAATAGTAAGATAAATTTATCACACAACTAATGGTCTAGGAAATACAACTTATATAGATACAGTAATCATATTCTATCTAAACCTTTTTCTTAAAATGGAGATGACAGAATTTTTTTTTTTTTTTACTCATAGGATTTCCTTACTCTCCATGAATTCCTTCTTCATTTTATTTGTCCATCTAAGCCAGTGCTTCTCAAACTTTGGGTCATGAACTCTTTGAGGGTCACATGTTGGATATCCTGCCTGTCAGATAATTATACTACAATTCATAACAGTAGCAAAATTACAGTTAAGAAGTAACAATGAAATATTTTATGGTTGGGAATTAATGAAACACGAAAAACTGTATTAAAAAGTCTCAGCATTAGGAAGATTAAGAACTTTTGTGAGGAGTCCAGCCTGCAATGTAGTATTCTGATTTAGCATTACCTAAGTCTTTTATTAGTGTTATTATTGTTATTTTTTAATTAAATTTCATTTTTATATATTAATTACAGTTTATTCATTTTGTATCCTAGCTATAGCTCCCTCCCTCATTCCCTCCCCATTTCACCCTCCCTCCCTCAGCTCCTCCCATGCCCCTCTCCAAGTCCATTGATAAAGGAGGTCCTCCTCCCCTTCCATCTGACCCTAGCTTATCATACCTGATCATGACTGGTTGCACTGTTCTCCTCTGTATGTTGTTATTATTTCGCAAAATTTTGGAATACAATTGACAAGTGTACACAGTGCAGCTCCAATGTGACTTACAATGACGTTGTGTCTTTATTATCGCAGAGATCACTTGCAAGGACACAATAGAGCCTTTGTAATGACTGTTAAATCCCTGCGCTTTTACATGTGGAGTGAAGTGAGGTTAGGAAGGAGACACTCATTACATGCTTGTTAGCAGAAACTTAACTGCAGAACACAAGAAGTGGCGACCAATCTGCCATCTCAGCTGTGGGGGACTTGAGTGTCCTCACCAGCTACGGACACTTTAAAGGACACTTTAAGATTTGAAGATCAAAACCTACACATACTTAAAGTGTTTGATTTGGAAGATTTTTTCCTGCTAGCTTGTTTTCTGAACTCAGCCCTTTGAACCTAAATTTTCACAACACGTTTTTTAAGCTAGCTGCATCGGGTTTTAACAAGAACCTTTGACCTGAGAGGGCGGAGGTTGGGATCAGACGCAGGGACAGGATGCAAAAGAATCCATGAGAACCTATTATTCCAGCAGCTTAAAGAATCCAGATTTCAGTCTTTTGTCCTTCCCTTTGCTGCACATAATAACTTTGGGGCTGTTTGTGACGACCCAGGGCAGGCAGTGCTGGGACATTGCTTCCTGGTATTCTCGGGCCCTCGAAATCGAACCACCTCATGTCCACCTGGTCAGTCACACTGAGCTGACTACAGTCTTTCCTAATTGGCCTTTCCTTGGGGAAACTTCTGATAATTTTTTTAAAGAAAAATACCATCTTATAATTTTTTATCAGCTCCATTTTATCATTTAACGAGTAGAACGCGGTTCCATGATTTAATTCTTCTATTCAGATGTCATTAAAAAACAAAACATGTTTAAATATTTGCTGTTTCTGAGTTGCATCACATCAAGACAAAACAGCTCACATGTTGATATTGTCAATATCTTTGTTCCAAATTGTTTAAGCCTTTTCATTTTCAAAATTTGATACCTCAAATTCCATATATTAGCTGAGCCTTTAAATTGAGTTTATCTTTTCTGAAAAACAGAAGTAGCTGAACATGTATCCATGGTAACTTGGCTCATTTCGCAGTGAAGTTTTCTTGTTTTTGTTCTTTTTTTCCTTTCAAAAAGTATGATTTCTGAAAATGGAAAGGAGAAACTTTTACTTAGTTCCACTTTTCATCTTAACCTGTTTTTGAGCAACTATTATAGCTGTGACATCAGTACAAATGGCATTGTGTCATTTTTACTGGGTATGTCTGTTTAGCATGTTTTGTTTTTATTTCATTACCATTTTAAATTTTTTGCGTTTTAGCATTAAAATACTCAAACTTATGCAGAACATAAACTAGCAGAGTAACTACAACAATACTCAGTATTCAGGAATTTTTCATATCTGTTTATTGGATATTTGAGTTAGTGTTACAACATATTATATATCATGTTGGTTTTTTTTACAAATACTTTGATGAATGTATACATGATTAATATTTCTTCCAAATTTGGAAGTAAAACAATATCATGCATTAACACTTCATCTTTTGAAAGTTTATAATGGCTTAAAATTTTTAATTAATTGTGAAGTCACTTTTTTCAGATTTTTGATCAACATAAATGATAAAGTGTGTGTGTGTGTGTGTGTGTGTGTGTGTGTGTGTGTGTGTGTAAGAGAGAGACAGACAGAGAAAGAGACAGAGAGAGGTATGTGTAAGTAGTATTGGATTCAGAATGGAAACTTTCAAAGGCATAAACAGAACTGTCTGTGTCAGGACAAAACTCTAAAGAGGAAGCAAGACTCCCTTTCCATGGACCTCCAGTTATTGATCAATAAAATGCTATAGTTGCCTCACACTAATACAAATCTTTCATTAACTCCAAGATTCCATGACAATTAATTCTGGGGGGAAAAAAAGTTATTTCAATGATGGCAGTGAAGCTAAGAGGCAGGTGGATCTCTGAGTTCAAGGCCAGCTTGATTTACATAGAGAGTTCCAGGACAGCCAGGGCTACATAGAGAAACCCTATCTCAAAAACCAAACAACAAATAAAGATGCCAAGTAGGCTGTAATCCTAACCATCATAGCCAGAGGCTTTGCTGCCTTTTGAATCCTGAGTTAAGAGTTCCAGCCTTAAGTTTAATTACCATCAGATGTGTCTGATTCTGAGTCAGTGTGTCTGATTTCAGTGGTTTTTAGAGCAGGTACACAGCTTTCCTCACATGTGAGTTTTACAAGTTGACTTTTACACTGCTTAATTTTATTCCTCTTCAACCCATTTTTCTTATTATTTTCCTGTGTGAATCATCTTGCTCAGTTCTTCAGATTATAATGACAAAGATGTTTCCATACTTATATTAAGCTAGTGCCCCGCTTATTTTTAAGTGGTCTCTTGGAGGATGAATAAAGACCTATTTATTCATTGTTATATTTTGGAAATGAATCAATTTGATGCTTTGAAAGGAGCAGCGTACATTTTAACAAATATGGACTGCAGTTTAAATACATAGGCACAATGTAGAGGCAAATAGCACATCCAATTAGTAAGCTGAGCAAGCCTTTGAATGTCATAGACATCTTTTGTTATTATTTGTTCGCTAAGGAAATGAGGGGCATCAGACTGATTGCTTCCTGCTGTCAGTTATTTGGAATGGTGAACAGAGACAGCCACTTCTCTAGATAACCATAGCATTCATCTGCCCAGCTCATTACTAATGCTGTAATAGACCACCATTGGGAAGGAATAATTTGCCAAATGCTAGATTATTTTATGTAGTAAAGAACATAAATTGGTATTGTGTTTGTAACTCAGAGATGGAATTGAAGATGTATTATATATTTACTTAAAATGACCAAAGCTGTAAATTCCAAAGTAAAAGTGCATTAGAGATAGTTTACATTTGGTCTTTTAAGTTATTTGAATAAACATAGGAAAAATGTTGATCTTTGAATAGAGGGAAAGCATAATTCCATTCTGTAAATAAGTTTTTGAAGCTTAAAAAATTAATGTAGAAATCAAGGTACAGTGAATACTGCAATTGATCATACTACACTGTGGACAGCTTTTCGTATTTCTTGGCCACACTGCTTTTAGCCCCCTACTTCATTCTAGTTCAGCAGTAACATGTTGAAGTTCATCCTAAGTGCTGAATCATTTCTGTTGTAAATGTTATAGTATTTGTCTTATACACATAAAGACTTTGTTAAAATGAGCATCTTCTTTATCTGTTGTAATTAAAATTTAATATCCCAAGACCATTTATATACTCAGTTGCTATTTTAAATAACTGGGTAGTGTTGCAAGCTATATTTGTACAGTTCCAGTGAAAGACCTAAATTTCTGAGGGGATTTGAATGGTGAAGGGAATTTTTTTTTAATCTTTCTTTTTTTTTTTTTTCCAATAATGGTCACTGGCAGTGACCCAGTGAAAAGAAAATGCCCAGAGCATCCTCAGCTGAGATACAGCATCCTTCCAGCAGACAGTGTCAGCCTCCAGCATCTCCTAGCAGCAGCACTGCAGTCCCTCCCTAGCACTATTGTAAATCACTGCTGTAGTGTCATCCCGTATCTTCTCTGATAGTCGTGGCACTTTCCTTCTGTGCCAGACAACTTGGAACTGAACTACACTGGAAAAGGGGCCTGCTTTGATCCTCAGGGAGGAGAAATTGATACTTAACTCATGAATAAAATAGGTAAATTTTACCAAATAAGAGAAGTTTTTCAGTGTGGACCTTTGCGTGCAAAAGTAGAAAAGTGGCGTGCGTTGACATGCACGCCCGCCTCCTGTCCACATCTCCCAACTCAGAAGAGAGCTTGGGATGTGAGAGTAAAGACGACTGGCATCCATTGTGATATAAAAAGAAGAGAGTTTCTAAGACATGAGTATTACAAGGTGTTGATGTTCTTACGCCTCTTTAAGAGTACTGTAGTATCATGTCTCCCTCATATAAAGCCCTGATACTAAAACGCTCCTCTTGGCAACCAGCTTATAATGTTTGCACAATGGAGTGTAGACGACTGGAGATGAATTCGCTAAAATTATAATCTGCTGCAGTTGGTAGATTATCACTCAGTCAAGAAATACACTTCTGATTCCTCACTAAATTATGCATATGAGTATTTGCAACATCCTGAGTAATTAACTCATAAAAATAAATAATTATTATAATGGAGATTGAGTGAATTTCCATATATTTTCCACTTCTAAAAAAGTTGTTATCCAGCTGGTTAATAGTATTATATTTCTTAGTAAATAATATTTGCGATACAATTTTAGGCACGTGTATTTTCCGTAGCTTTAGAAAATCTAAACTAAAATAGAAGTTATTTCGTGCAGAAGTCTCCACATGCTTTTATGTTGTGATATATCTGTTTAAACACCATTAAGTTGGTCTATCATGGTGTTCTTCTATATAGAGGGCATACTGCTACTATCACAAATTATCCATGAGGTATAATAGAAAATACTTCATGTTTTTAAATCCTCAAACATTTTAAGTGGCTGGAATTTAAAATTTTTAAATATAAGGTTTTCTTGAGAATGATTACTATCTATTAAAATTTTCAGAGAGATTGTATATGGTATTTGACTCAGATATTTGAGAAAAGTACTTTTACATTTTGTAGTGAACTTGAATTAATTATATTTTATCTCTGTTGTGTTAATCTTTTCCTAATATACTGATGCTATTCTGTATGCATAATTAAGCTCTTGTAAATTAAAATTTTAATTATAAGTGCTGATGTTATTTTTTTTTTATGTATACCTGATAGCCAAATCTGCTTCAGAAGCAAAATGAGATGTTTACTGTGGATTTGACTTGCTGACTCATAGCAGCTGGAACCTATCCAGTTGTGAGATAGACAATCTTGTTTCCTATATTTGATCTAGCTAAAAGCAGAGCCAAACACTGAGGAATATAAAAGAACATTTTGTTGCCTATACTTGTATATTCAGGAATAAAAGCTGTGATAAAGGATCCAAAGACTAACAAGTCATGAGGCCACACCCCTCTCCTGGCAGATGGTCCAGAGTGCTACTCTGTATCTTCTTGGGGAGCTCTGGCTCTTGTGCTTTTGCTGAAGGCCTGCCTGTGACTTACTCCCATCTTTTGTATGTCCCCTCTTTTCTCACTCCCCCCTTCCCTGTTTCTTTAAACTCAAGGTGTGATTCAAAGTAGGATTTGTGGTTAGTGATTCACATGCCTACTTCCTGTTCTTTTAAAATGAAACTAAAGTCCCCTATAGTGGGGGGAGGGAGGTCATGAAGCCTTAGAGGTAAAGCTTTTTCCAAGTCATTGACAGCTCAAAGTAGTGAGAAGCAGTTACTAAGTTCCTTTTTGGTAGGCTGGTATACTGTATGTGTAAAATTGTGCTCTAATGTCATGTTTGTTCTACTGTATTATCCTAGTGTCAGTGCTAATGTGGGCCTTTGAGCAGGGCTAATTAAAACTACCCATTCCTTGCTTTCAGTATGAGCCAGAGAGCCTTGAGTTAGGGAAACAGGAGAGAGCCTGTATTTGTGACCCATGGGTTGGTGACAGAGGCCAGCTAAGCCCTGATATATCCTCATAGTCATAGAGCATTGGCAAATCAGTCTGTTTTCGTTTGAAGCCTGTTTCCCTTCGGGCTTCTGTTACTTGGAGATAGGAATTGTGCCTCTTGAGAACTGTGAAGTCTTCACTGAGCTAATGAGTATACAGCATGTAAAACCATGCTCAGCGAGCACATTATGTGACTGTAAATGTATGTTGTCATTATGTGTCCCAAAACCAAATTGTTAATAAATTGGAAACTTGGGTTGTGGAATACATCTTTGTATTTGGAGATCACATTCATGGCTATGAATCCTTGGCATTTTCTCCATTAGATTAATCTAGCATTGCATACCATAAATGTTTCTGTGATCAGATCTGTTACGTTAATCAGTTGTTGTTTTCATAAAATCTACAGCTGTGAAAGGATGGGCACAAAAACAAAGCATTAAGAATATTTTGTCTGAAGCCGGGCCTGGTGGCACACGCCTTTCATCCTAGCATGCAGGCAGAGGCAGTCAGATCTCTATGAGGCCAGCCTGGTCTACAAAGGGAGTTTAGGACAGCCAAGACTACATAGAAAAACCCTGTGTAGATAGATAGATAGATAGATAGATAGATAGATAGATAGATAGATAGATAAATTGTCTGTGTTTTTCTACCAAAGAGAGATATTGTTGTGTGTGTGTGTGTGTGTGTGTAATGCATGTATAGTATATATAGATACTGTAGTTTATATGTAGTATGTGTAGTGTATATCTTATAATATAATAATGTGATATTTTTCTTATACTTTGGAGCCTAGTCACCGTATTTTTGATAGTTAAATTTATACTTTATTACAACATAATACAAACTTGTCTGCCTTGCTAGTACTAGTCTGAATTTATTTACATGTTCAGTAGTATATACTTACTTGAATTTTATGAGATGACTAGACAGTTAATTGTAAAAACATTTCAAGCGTATTTATGTCATTTTTTTGCTATGAAAGTATTTATTTAAAATCTTCCTCAATTTTTTTAAATAATTCAAATAATGTCAAGAAATCCTTAACATGCTATGGTAAGCCGTTACTAGGAGTTACAATGTGTATGCAGTGGAATAAACAAGCTAACAGTTGTATTTCTAATTATAAAATGCTTATGCT
The DNA here is from genome assembly GCF_907164565.1 of Psammomys obesus. Taxonomy (NCBI): domain Eukaryota; kingdom Metazoa; phylum Chordata; class Mammalia; order Rodentia; family Muridae; genus Psammomys; species Psammomys obesus. The sequence continues at coordinate 10,085,188 of NW_026596256.1, forward strand.
ACTTGTTTAACATGCAGTTTGGAAACAATGGAAGCCAAGTAGAAAACCTTGTTATATAAAGTGCAACTGACATTTTGGATTCTGTGGAAGGAAATAGAACAGTGACAGAATGTAAACCGAAGCAGCAATTGCTGTACAGTTAGCTCTCTGCTCCCAATGTATCTACTTCTCAAAAGTTTCAGCTGGGTAGTGGTCATTAATATTGGATAATTACTTTATAGCATATGTCTTGCAATAGAAATTTCCTATGCAAGCATAACAACTTTTCTGAGTGGTTTCAAAAATTAAAGCCATTTTAGCTTTTCTTTCAAACTGTTGCCTTGATTCTAGTTTACATTTTTGGCAAGGTGCAGTTTCCTTTCTTGGAGCCTTTTCAAATTGCTCAGAATTATCTTTATTAAATTTATCAGAACATGGATTTTCTAAATACCATTTACATTTAATAATTGCTGCAAATAGGCACTGAAGAATGCTGTGTGATTGGGAAACCCTGCAGATATTCATTGATGACCAGGGATAAGCCTCTATGGGATTGAAAGGGATCTTGTGCTTTTCCGTCCTTGTTCTTCACTTGAATGCGTGGGATTTATTCACCCACATGGATTATGTCAAGTTCTTTCTTTGGGGTTACCACATTTTTACATGATGTGCTTTAGTTCAAGATTCACACATATTTCTGTGTTGTCTCTTCTTAATTATTTTTGCTCATATGTATTGAACAATTTTTTAAGAATCAACTTACTATTTTTTTTTCTTTTAAAGCACTGGTCAGCCGTAATGTTATAGAGAAAGGTTGGATAAAAAACTATTTATGTGTAAAAATAACATTTTTGTTTGGCTTAGCTTCTAGTAGCAAGCTATTATGATTTCATTTTTGAGACTATACAGTAGCTAAAATCAGGAGTTGAAGACTGGCAATAGAATGAACTGCTTTTGCCTCAGATTAAGTTTGCTGTTTTTTTTGTTTTGTTTTTTGGTTTTTTTTGGAAAATTCTAATGGCAATGTATGCATCTGTTCTAAAACTAGAGTCTTTTAAGAATATTTGTATTATATAAAAGGGAGGCCTAAGTTCCAGCTACCTCTCAAGTTGTGTATAAAAAGCTTGGATTGAGAACAGTGCCTGTCTTTGGAGAATGGGCAATCACCTTTACCTGTGAAGGAGCAGCAGGTCAGAGACTTCTCTACCACGTGGGTGTCCTTGCACTGAACGCTGGAGCTGCAAAGCCCAGCATTTCCTTTCATATGGTGGAGTTCGTGGAAAGTTTTGCTATCTGATGTCAAGTAATTGTTAAATGGCACATTCCTTCAGTTTCTGTTCTTTTGACAATCTAATCTGCTTCAGTGAGGGAGCAGTTTCTTTATTCTAGGGACTTATTAGATATATTTGTTAATTGACTAGGAAACCACTTCCATTAACTAAGTAGTTAGTAGACATTCCCTCTTTTGTACTTACTACAAAGAAAGTATATTTAGAAGTGTTTAGTGAGCAGAAATGTTAACCAAGTCAGCAAACCTAACCATCAAGTCCTGACACTTTCACCCTACTTGGCTGTTAAGTCCTGCTTCCATTTTATCTCTCAGATGTCATATGAATGGTGAGAGAGGAGAGTAAGCTAGTTTTCCATTTGTCTGGTGCAATACACAGACTAAATGTGTTCAAGAATTTATAGAGGGTAAAACAAACAAACACAAAACACAAACAAAACAAAACAAAAACATTTTTTCTCTTTGCCAAAATCCTAATAAGTAAAATCATCCAAAAGGACAAATTGTAGAATATGTGCTTCTTGTTTGATATCAGGTCAGGTAGCATCAGAGGGGGAAAATGGTAGAGAAAGCACATTGTGCTGGGTAGAAAATGAGAGATAAAGTAGAACTTGGACTTCTCTGTTTATCCTCAGTGGCAAAAGCAAGAATAGCACAGAAAGCTTCTGTTGCCACATCAGTGCACTAGCGAGGCCTGTTCCTCTGGCTTTTCCTCATCCGTTAAAGCCAGCTTTTCTCACCTTTTAGCCTTGTGTCCAGTTTCACGTTATCGCTGCTTTGTGCATTCTGGAAAAGAAAAGAGAACTTTCCCTCGAGGGTTACTTCATACTTATAAGGTATATTCACAACTCCTGGTTGCCTCTTTCTAGAGGACTGGTTCTCAGTCAGATGGAGAGGCTGTCTAGATTCACAGCCAACAGGAAGCAAGAGTAATTGTTAAATGGCTTTTGCTTGAGATTAAGTTTGCTGGGGTTTTTTTTTTTTTGGAAAATTCTAATGGCAATGTATACATCTGTTCCAAAACTAGAGTCTTTTAAGAGCTGCTTTGTGGCCACCCTGGACAAAAAGAGGCCTCTAAGCAAGTGTTCCTACAAGGTAGCCCTAGGCTTTTGTTTTGGCACCAGTTTCTGCACTGTGTCCTCTTGTCCCTCCTCAGTTACCCACGCAGACTCCTGTCTCTGAGATTGCTGTCAGCACCTGATTCGGTGCAAACTGCCTTCTTCTTGGGAGTCAGCCCTAGTTTACAGAGTCTTCAAAAGCATCTAAAAGGGGGTCAAATTTAGGCCCACCTGAACCTTGGGATTCTTAGAAATACACCAAGCTCATGGTAAAAACAGAGTTGTGGTTGGAAGGTTTTATGGTTTGCCATCTTCTGCAATGCCATGTGTCATTTTTCTTAGTGAGGCCAGACACAGAAGTTTGCTTCAGAACTGTTAATAAGCACTGTGCAGAGTCATTGTATTCTGAAAATAGGAGAAATCTAGAAAGTTTGTCCACAGAGAATGACTGTTTGATAAGTAGGGGATACATTGTGTTACAGTGGGTCCTCTGAAGGATCTATTGTAGTCAGATCAACAGAGATTTCTTATCTGCACTAGCTGCTGCCGTGGATGTCCTCCCAGTCCCTCCAGCTTGGTCACAAACATCCTGAAGGCACCTCTTTGCTATGTGATGCTGCTCTGAGAGTTGCATGCGCTCCAGGGTCCAGGCATGTGATGAGGAGTTTCAAGCTGTCTGTTGACAATTTACAGTTGTTTTTGAGGTAGCATGGCCTGAATTCCACATGCACCAATGAAATCAAGCTAGTTAGCACACACATCGCTTCAATTGTTGTTCACCACCCAAAGATTGCACCTTGTCTCTGTCTAGCACTTTTCATCATGGTCTGTGTTAGTAAAACAGTAATAAAAATGACAGAGTAGTCCACCATGTCAGATCCCGTGGCTGGTCACAGGCATCTGGTTGCAGCCTGTCCCATGTTAATCCTTTGAGTCAACAGTTAGGAACATTCAGTAATACACTTGAAATATTTTTAACGTGTGGTATTTAGAGTGTTTAGAATGTCAAAGAATCCTTTCTAATGATCTTTCTATTGGGTGGGTCTAAAGATATTTTAAAGGACTGTGTATCTGAAGACTTTTATGAAATGCTTTGGAAGAAAAGGAGCTCAATTTTAGGAAGAAAAAAAACATACCACACACTTCAATAGTATATTAGTCAAATCATCTCCAAGAAATTCACGAGAACAGTATGTTGCTCACTTTTGGTTATTTTTCTGTGATAAGAGAATGTGTTTGATGCTCCCTTTAGGGAGCTACACCTTTTTCTATAATCGTGTCTTTCACATTTTATGTTAAAATATAAATGATCGAAGAGATAGCATACCCTGTTCAGATTTGTCTTAGACTATATTAAATTCAGTTTCTATGGCAACATTTTTTAATTGGCAACTCCTATTCTGCTGGTACTCTCAAACCTATTTTTCTATTTTACATAGAATTGTCAGAAATGTTTCACAGAGTATAAGTTAAACTTAAGAGTGATCTTTGACAGGAAACATGTTCATGGGCCAGGATTTATTTCATTAAATAATTATCTGTACTGTGGTTGCATGGTTGGTTGCTGTGGCAGTTGTGTTTTGAGCTTGACACCTGCCTTGTGTCAAGAAACCAGTGAGCATTGGTATTTTTGTCGACACTTTAGGCGTGCAAATAGGTGACAGCCTTTCTTACCTGAAAAAATAAGTGTTCAAAAAATCCCCGAAATCCATTAAAGCAGCATTTTGGGTGATTGAAACAGTTTATTGATGGATTTTTATTCCTTTTGGTCTTGACTGTAGTAGAATAGGCTAAACTGATTTATCAGAAACACAGTATTTGGTGTTCCTCTCACACATTTTGTCTCTTGAATCAGTGTGGTGCAGAATGTTGAAGCAGGTATTTGGTAAGCTGGATTTGGCTACTGCAGTGTTATAAAAATAGATTAAGTAAACAGACACAGCAGGCCATTGCAGCTTGGATTCTGAATCCTCCTGAGACTTAGTATAACTCTAATAGGCTGTAGTTCTAGAGAGAACTATGAATCTCTAGGGTGATTTCAATATTATATAATGAAGGAGGAGCTGTTTTATAGCAAAGAATCCGGTGCTACATCTTTTAAAATAATTTCAGGGAGATTTGTCTGAGAGCATCAGTTTTTAGACTGTTCCAGTCTATTGTGGACTTCCTTATTTTTTGCCTTTGCTATTTTTATCCCCCTGCAGTGGCAGAGCCCTGCACCACACACAAGGCAGCACAGCAGTTGGTGTTGAGTGTAAAATTGCTATTAGACAAAAGCTAGCAAAGCAGCAAATCCTTGGAAAGAAGGAAAGTGTCTGCAGTAAGGACCGGCAGTATTTAAATCAACGTTGCGGTGTAAAGATTAGAGTACAAGTGCGAAAGGATAAAATGGCTGTGTCCCCCTCAGAAGTTGTGAAGGTGTTTAGTAGAGAACCAGAGTATGTGTTGTCACTCACCTTAACTCTCTGCCACTGCAGATGTTCTGGAGACGTGTCCCTTGCTTAAAACTGGCCCATGGCCTTTTTGGATTTGTTCCTGTCATCAGAAGTCATAGAAAGCTTTTCTAGATGGATATTTCAATTTTACTTCATTCAGGTTTCATTATACATTTCTAATCCATATGCTTCCTGAATAATTATGGCTCCCATAGCCTAATAGCCATACATATTTATGAAATAAATAACTTGTATGTGTATAGATACCCACATTTTACCAGTTGATTTGACTTAGGCATTTATTTCCAGTGGTCTGAGAAAATGAGCAGTTGTTATCATTATTAATAAAGGGTTAAGTCATCCTAAAAGACTATTTTGCAGAGAGGTACAGAAAGTGATGGAAATGCGGTGGCCTGTGTTCTGCGGAGTGAACCGCTCTCGGAGCTGCAGGCCCTGCACATGATTTTGTGAACAGAATGATTCACTACTTACTACTAGTGATTAGACTACTTACCACTAGTTTACCTTTCTGGTTTTAAATATTCAAAACAATACCACAGAATCATGACATATAATTGGCTGTGTTGGTGCTAGAGAGGAAATTTAAACCATGATCTCTGAGTTGGCCACACGCAGCTAGTTGGCTGTCAACCTCAGTATGTCTTTGTTCACCATTCAAGTAAATAGTAACCCAGATGAAGTATAGTATTTAGGAATTTTTAGGGGTCTGGGGGCATACTGCATCAGATTATCGAGATTCTTGTCATAACCATGTTATACAAGCAGTGCTTGATAAATTAGTGCGGAAAGCTTAGTGGCTGTAGAGTTTAAATGTTTTGGCTATTTAACCCTCAGCAACCCAGTCTCATGGTTGTGATCAGCAATACGGTCAGCTGCTTTCTGTTTTCTCCAGAAGTTCATGTGCTTAGAGCTGTTCTCTTGGTTTTGCAAGTGTCAGATTTCCTGTTACATCTTTATCCAAGCCAGTCTGATTTAGTGCATTACTGCCTACATAAACTAAAAAGGAAAGAGTAGGGAAGGAGGAGAAGCTGTGTCTCTAACGTGGAAAGGATTACAGCTCCAGACCCAGCAGGCGAGACAGCTGCACTCTGGAACCTCGATTGATGGTGTCATCAGGTACAGGTGAAGCACATCTGGTGGCCTCCAGTTGTGTGACAGGCAGATGAGCTGAATTATTAAATAGCTTTCTTCATCACGCAGTGTTCTAGATGAATCACAAAGGATGAAGGCAAGCAGGCAGTGAGTTTCAAAGTTACTAGAAAAGGAATTGGTATAAAATGTGATAGCATGTTTTTTCTTGTTGCTAACCTAATTTAGTTCCTTTCGTGTTTCCCCACATTTATATGAAACATATTTTTCATATTTTTAGACCTTGAATGTACTCAGTCTCCATACATACCCTATTATTTAAAGATAGGCCAATATTTCTCCCCTGAAAAAACACACTCCAGTGCACATTTGCACACACATAGAAGCACACCTTTAACATGCTCTTTCTCTCTCTCTCTCTCTGTGTGTTTCTGTGTGTGTGTGAGTGTGTAATAGGGAAGTACAGCCAAGCAGCGGTTGGAATCCTTACCACTTCCATTACCAGTTGGAATCCTTCATGCAGGGAGAGTGTCTTAGGGCAGGGCCAAAAGACCTCTTCAGAATAGAACAGAAACCAGCCCTTTGTATAAAGTTCCAGTTGAGGCAGAACAGCACAAGGGTCTCTGAAGTGCTCTGAGTGACACTGGAAAAACCATCTAACAAAGGCAAATAAACCTGCCACATTCCCTTGGTATTCTCCAAGAGCTGGATGTTGAACCAAGGCTTGCCCACAGATTTCCATTTAAATGTCCCCTTGTCACCGTAGCAGGTAGGGTAGATAATGTCCTTATTACCATTTTATTGATGAAGAAATTGAGGACCAGAGGATAAGTGAAAAGCACAGAGACACAGGGTGGAAAGTGCAGGATTCTTTTTTTTTTTTTAATTTATGTGCCTATTTTTTGCTTCCTTGAACCCCTGTATATAGCTTTATCCCCATATCTGTTTTAAGGAATCGTTCCTTGAACATCAAAAATGAGAAATGACAGTCCCATATTTGAAGAACAATGTCTTCATGGCAGTGTATGCTGTATAACTTTCAGATTTGTTCAGTCTTTGAAACTACCATTAAATTTCTGCCTTTCTCCTACATTTCCATTTCTTTTTCCAGCTTCTCATACCAGTAAACATTCCTTCCTTCGACCTTGTCATTTCATTAGAACGCTTGGTCCTTTGGACTGTGGAGTATCATCAAGGGAGCAATAACTTTTCTTCTAGCTCCTCAAGACAAAGAGAGCTGACCGCCTTTGAGGGCTCAGTTATTGGATGTGTGTAGCTCTTGTCTGATATGGTATTGTCTTTGTAGCACACTGATAAGTGTGTACCGGGTATTATTACCACGATAGTTTCCAAGTAAACACCTTGACACACTTCAGGTTCTTACAGAATACATGTGAGAGCCAGAAGAGCTAATTGAAGAGCCCTGCAGCCTAATGGGAGGTGGTGAGAAACAGCAAACAGTTGCCTGAGTATGTTTGCCGCTTCCCATCCCCTCCTCGGAGGCTCACAGCAAAGCACATTTTGAAAATTCAAATTCTGAGGAATCCATTCCAGTTCTATTTTGGTGGGCAAGGCAAATTTAGAGAATTGGTAATGAAGTATTGCCAGTTTCTACTGTCATCTCAATGAATTGCAAACATAAGCTTCTTTTATTGAGCAGGGATTACAAATACAGGGAGAATCATTGGGTCTAATTTTCCTTTTAAAAATGTATCCATTCCTAATGGAGAGAGTTGAAATCTATGCATGGCAGTGGTACCAAAGTGACTTCTCTTTGCTTTTCAGTATCAGGTAAAAGGAAACCTCACCCCCCTAAATCCTGGCACTCATTCCTCTCCACCCTTCCTGATCCCTGTCACATTAGCAAGCCAAGACCAGTGCTGGCCTCCAGGCTTTCTCAGTATCTCAACTACCTGTGGTTCTCAGCAATTCTAATCCCATCACCTACCTTAAACTCCTCTTGCTCTTGGGATTCCCTCCCCCAGCTCCTCCTTTCCATTTAACCCTACTCTTTACACTGATGACTACATCCAGTCTGTTGGCCATGTTCAATCTAATATGTTCTCTTCATTCTCTGGACTCTTCCAGAGGCCTCTGGCTGTGCCCTCCCTCATATCTACAATAAAAACCTTCCCCTCAACTCTCAGTTTGTACCTGTGGTGCTGTAATCTCTGGGTGGGGCAGAAATAGATTCCTTTCAAGGGGCCTTGCGTCTCCTAAGCAAAGCAAGCTGCTGACTTGATGCTGCTAAGGTAGGTTTGAATCATTTCATTCTGCTGGCTTCTGCAACCCTCCATATTTGACTCCAAATTCTAGAGTCCACTTCTTCACGTGCCACTTCCCTCCACCTACTCTTCTCCAATGTGGTTCAGGTACCTCTCAGTCTCTCTGGCTCCTGGAGCCTGCTTAGAGCCTGTATCCTGTATGCCTTTCACAAGGAAAGGCTCTGTCTCTCCCTCCACCTCCTCTTCTACTGGGTAAGTGTCACTGCCTGCTTTCTTTGTCTTTGGCTCTGTGGGGCGTTTTATTACTATAAAAGCCTCTCCTTCGCCCCTCCTGGGTCCCATCATGTGATTTGAGGCAGTTCTCCTCTGACAAGTCTCTCAGTCCACTTGGGCATGCCCCACATTCGAATTCTTGTCATCAGAACACTTCTCTTTCTCATACCCTTTTCTCCCTCCCTACATGTTCTCAGTTCATCCTGAAGCTTCCTCTTCTCCCACTAGGGGCTGCCTGTTCCCTTCTCTCTCCACAGCTTTCTGGAGCCTCCTTTTTCTTCCTAATGCCCTCCTAGGCCTCAAAGATTTAGAAATCCTCTCTGGGGTGGAGTTCCTGTTGCAACCCTTGTCTCTCCTGTCTTTCAGCTTTATCCTGGAGTTTAGTGGAACCCTCCCTCTGGTGGAGTTCCTGTTTTTTGACCCTTTCTCTTTTCCTACCTGTACCCAGAGATAGTATTAAGCCTCAGTGCCTCATTACAAAGGCTTGGCCTCACTTTAGCGCAATGGCTACAAAATGGCACACTTATTTTCCAAATTCTCACATATTGTAAAAACTTCTGCCACCACACAAGCAAATGATCCCAAAGTCTCCTATCCCTAAGCTTATTCTACTTTCTGCTCTTGAAAATCTTTTATCTGTCTTTTGCTCTTTGCTCTCAAAACACTCTCCTTAAAACTATTATATAAACTCTATCTCAGTATTTGTAAGTTTATTGGATGTGGTTTAAAAGAATCTGTAACAAAAGTTAGCTTAAAACTTGTAACCAAAAGCTAATACCTAAAAAAGGAAACCTATTCCTAGGTAATCTTATTTTTCTATATCATACTACATATGTCTCTTGGATTCAACATGTTTAGCAAGAGCAGATCTGTTACAGCATACTACATATGTAACTTAGATTAAACTCTTGTTTAGGAAAATAGATACTTTTAAGTAGCAACTGTGTTGCTTGCCTCCATGTTGGTGAAGAACACATCATAGGAGCAACAAGCAACAAGGCTGGCAAGCATCTTTACTAATGTTAGAAGAAAGTACACACAGCCAGTTGGGAGTGGGGGGGGGGGCGCAACCCTGTAATCCAAGCACTCAGGGAGGCAGAGGGAGGCAGACCTCTTAATTCAAAGCCAGCCTGTTCTACAAAGCAAGTCTAGGACACCTAAGGCTACACAGAGAAACCCTGTCATGGAAAAACCAAGGGGAAAAAAAAGGAAGAAAAAGAAAGTACAGGCCATCTAACTTCACCACCATTTGATCAAGGTGACCACATAGCATAAACCAATGAAGGTAGCACCCACAAAACCTCTTAGACCTACTGAGCCCTCTGCTTTAAAAAGAAGTCTGTCTCCTTTTTAGACAGACTTAAGGAGGCAACAGCAGGTCTCCAAGATATTTTGGATTAGAATAGAGAGAGTTGAAATTTATAAATAGCAGTAGTAACAAAGTGACGACTCTTTTTTGAGTTTCTTTTTGTTTGCTTCCTTGCTTGCTTTCCGTGGTACACTAGAAACAAGAACTCTGGGCAGATGGACTAACTAATGTTCTTCTAACTAATGTTTCCTGTCTTAGGACGAGAAAGAGCGCTTTAGGAAAGGGGGTTGAGGGGGAGGTGTTTCAGTTTTTATTGTTATGTAACTTATTCTATGAAATAAAATGTCATGCATCTTTCTAAGACAAAAATTTAGAATTGAAATTACAAAATGAGAGAATAATATTAATGGGATACAAAGTTCAACCACATGAGCCTTTGTACATGTTTACATTTTATTTCCAGTGCTGCTTGAAAAGTTAAGAAAAAAAAAAAAAAAGAAAGAAAGAAATGAATGGAATTCTTTTGAAAGTCAGCATATTTATCCTACCTCTGCTGCTGAATAAACAACTACCCCAGAAATTGTGCCTTTGCAAAGCACAAAAGAGAAACATAACACTCAGTGTTAGTCACTAGTTTTTGAGTAATAAATGTGTGATTTAACTTTTTCCTAACCAGTTTCTATTTTAGTACTCCCTGGCAAATTACATAACAGCCATAATTGGGCAAGCTGTAATCTCTGCGCAGGGAAATTACTTAAGAAGGCAGATACATCACAAAAGCAGCAGCTCAGAACAACTTAGTGTGCTGGCGTTCCTAGGAAAGGCAGCTACTCCAGCTTATAACAGTAAGGCAAGCAAAGCTTCTAGAAGATGCAGACACATTCCTGAGGGAAAAACACCCCGTGGTCCACACTGCTGTGTGGGGCTTTTTTTATGTAATATTTAAGAAGTGACTGCCTACAATTTTCTTTCTTCGTGGGGTATTATAAATGATTTCGAAGTTTTGATTGTGCAGGTTCAGGCCCGTTTCATTATTCATCAAAGAATAATTGTGGTAATACCTTATATTAATAACCTGAGCTTTCTCTGGTGTGTACAGTGTCAGGGTGGCTTGTCCTACCTCCCTTGATTAGTTTAAGCAGCTGTTTTGCCCTGGGTCATTAGGTAGTAAATAACCATACAAACTGCTTTTAATGCTTGGATTCGTTTAATGAGTGCAGTCTTTCCATACCCTTAGGCCAGCTCACCTGGCCTGTGTTCCTGAAATCCAAGCTGCTGCAAAGACATCAAGCAAAGGGGTCATCTTTGCTTATATTCAGGTCCCTTACTGCCACTGGAGTTATACCCACAATACTCTGCCTTAACTCTTTGACCTAGCTGCCCTGAACAAAGCCTTCTCCCTAGCCTGATTGTTGTATCCAGTCAGCTGACTCCCCCCAATGTTCTCATCTATACTGTGGTTATTTTTCCATCTTTACTGTGGAAGCCTCCTTGCATTTTGGATTCCTGAAACGTCATTGTGTTAAAAGAAAACACGATTATTGCAGAATGAGTATCTAGACCTAGATTTGAGAACTAAATTGTTTTACGACTCTCTGACCTTAGACAAGTTACTTATCTTCTCTGATTTGTTTACTTATTGTAATTTAATTTAATGCTGAGTGGGTCTTTTTCAGTCCTTGTGGGGTTGACTGAAGAAGCTTTGAAAACTCTTCACTTCCACTTTGTATTCTCTCTACCACAGCACATTTGTGTTGCTAAATTTCTATTGTCTGAAATAATGTTATGATCTGTCTCATCTCAACCCTATCCTTTCCCATCTCTTTGTTCCCCTTCCTTTCCTTTGTCTTTCTTCTTTCTTTTTGCTTCCATTTTTCTTTTTTTTGTGTGTGTGTGTATTTGTGTGCTCCATTCCCTTTTGTGTTCCATTACTTTACCTGCTACCTTTTGGAGTAGGTCATTAGATACAAGAAAATGACAAATTTTCTCAGAATGTTTGAAAACTACTTATTTTTATTGTTGCATGTGTTAGGATGCAACAATGACGATGATAGTGCTCACAGCAGATTTTATATGTAAGAGGTTTGTTAGGTGGAAATGAAGAGAGAGGGAGGAGGCCAGAGTGAGAAATGCTAGGGGGAAGAGAGGACAGTGCCCAGACAGAGAAAGGGGAGAGGGCAAGAGAGGAGAGAGCAAGAGCTAAGAGAGAGACAAAGTGGTGGGTTGATTCTTTTAAGGAGCAATGTAACCACACCTGCCAGTGTGGCTACCTGGCCAGTGACACATTATGACATCATAGGTTGCTAGTCAACCCAGAAGCAGACTGCCAAAATAGTAACAGCAAGTGCTCATGTAAGTTTACAAAGTAGCTTATATGATTCACTTTTAACTTGTTTGTTGAGTGGTTTATGCATCACGTCCCTAAGAAGATGGATGTTTGTAAATAACCATGTGGGTGTTGGAAACTGGACCTGGGTCTTCTGCAGGAGGAACAACTGCTCGTAACACCTGAGCTCTTCTAGCCCCAGAAAGATCTAATTTTTAAAGCTGGTGGAATGAAGTATGGTTTAAGTGTAATATTGGGAAAATAACACAAGAAAAAAATAGCTATGCAGAGTGAGCTTTCAGGCTAATACACAGAGATAACAACAAAGTACTACAGTTTATGTAGGCAACCCAAAGTACTACAATTTAGGTAGGCAACTACATATCTAATTTGAAAGTTTCACTACTATTTAATCTTTGGTGGTGTTGTTTGTGTGTGTGTATGAGAGAGAGAAAGCGTGTGTGTGGTTTTTGAGACATGGATCCTTTGTGTAGTCTTGGCCGTTCTAGAATTTACTCTGTAGACCAGGCTGACCTTTCGCTCACAGAGATCAGCCTCTGCATCAGAGTGCTGGGAGTAGAGGGGTGCACTACCAATGTCTAGCCCTAAAAAAAGAAAAAAATAAATAAGAAAAAGTGGGATAAGTAGATTTTATTTTGCCATTTTGAGACCTCTTTGTTAATGATTAAGGAAACTGTGTTTTAAAGATTAAAACACATTTTTACACATTTTTATTTAAAATTTAAGGCTTTTTTTTTTTTTTTTTTTTTTTGGTATTTTCATGCTAAAAGAATGAATGCCTGAAAGTAATAAACAGGTTCACTGCTGAAATATAACCAGTCATTGAGTATGGCTGAAAGAACTCTGGTGTTTCAAGACAGGGTTTCTCTGTGCAGCCTTGGCTGTCCTGGACTAACTTTGTAGACCAGCTGTAGCCCCCTCCCTGATTGCCTCCCAATCCCTCCCTCCCTCTCTAATCTCCCATGCCCCTCTCCAATTCTATTGATAGGGAAGGTCCCCCTTCCCTTCCATCTGACCCTAGCTTATCAGGTCTCATCAGGACTGGCTGCAATGTCTTCCTCTGTGGCCTGGTAAGGCTGCTCACTCCCTCAGTGGGGAGGTAATCAAAGAGCCAGCCACTGAGTTCTTGTCAGAGACAGCCTGTGTTCCTATTACTGAGGAACCCACTTGGAGACTGAGCTCTTAACAAAGATTTAAAAACTTCTTGGAGGGGATGAAATTTAAGCAGGGTCTTTATCTCTGTTGACAAATTAGCCAACAAATGGCACGAATGGGTGAGGGGAGAACAGTTATTGTTAGCCCTGTCTTCCTCAAGTTTATGCACATACTGGTGTAAATAACTTCTGATCAGAGTTAAAAGCTACTGAAGTCAGAACTATCTGTGTAGTATACCTGACCAAAAAAAAACAGAAGAAATTGAAAACGAGAATCCACAGAAAGTTACTTCTGAAGATGGCCACTTTTTATAATGTGCCAGTGAAAACAGTTCTTGTTGTCAGCTCACTTTAAGAGACTAGTGCCCAGTTTCCTAACATAAAAGGAATGAGCATGAGTTTGTTTTTCCTTTGGGCACTAGGTACACTCAACAGCCGCCCTGCCTGGACACAGTATCCCAGGCAGAGGCACCATTTGCTCAAGAGGCTGAATGCCTCAGTGAGTCCCCACTGCCAACAAGTGACAGCCTCACAGTGAACAGTAGCAACAGAACAGCAAACAGAACCTTGGCTCTGGGGAATTGTCTTTCCACCGGAGACTGAATTTGTTATTTGAAGTCACTTGAGATATAGTATATGTTGACTCATTAAAAAAGATTCTAACTTTGTGAAGGTCTGGAAGGCTGAAGGATATTTAAAAAAAAAATGTGTTTCTTTAGGAAGAGGCCCTGGTGAGGGGAAGGGTTGCAAGGTTCCAGTGATGCGGCAAGTGTGCTAAGGAAGGACTGGGGTCTAGTCACTTCCACATGTGGTCCAGACCACAGCTGGAATTGGTAGTCATGGGGGAAGAAGTTGCATTCAGACAGCACTTCTAGTATATGTCAAAAGGTGAGGTGTGAATAAAAAGCTGGCATGCTCTCACTTTTCCACATCCACTCTGGGAACCACGTGGCCTTCAGCTTGTTGTAGGTCTAAACACTTTAGAAGCTTAGGACACAGCCGCATCCACCGAGTGGCCATGGAGCCTACCTGCAGGCTAACAGGGCTGTACTTGGCCAGCAGTGGCTACTTAACCAAGAAAAGGGTACATAGGATAGGAAATAAGAGCAGAAAGCATCTCCATTCAAATGAAAGGGTTTGAGAAAGGATATAAGTCAGTCGAGATCCTAGAGGTGATACAGAAAGAAAAAAGTTAAGACTGTCTTTTTCAGCGAAATGTCCTTTTTGAATGGACCCACTAGGGACTGACTTTTCTGATGTGTTTTTCTCAAGCTACACAGACTGCTGAACTGTGAAAAATAAATTTTTGGTATTTGAAAGCAGCTCAACTTATGATACTCTGTTATACTCCAAAGAGACTAAATACTGTGATATAAAATTAATGGGTATTAAAACAAGCTCCATTTTCAAAACCTTTCTGAAATATAGCCAGGGACTCGATATCTTTGACCTCCTTTTACCTGACCTAGGCTGTGGATACAAGAGCTAAGAGGCATAAGAAGGCCCCTTCTGGAAAGCGTTTGCAGGAGAGGAAGATGTATAAACAATACAAAGCATGATGAGAGAGTGTTGTTCAAAGGAAAAAAAAAATCTATTACATCCACCTGGTTCAGTGAGAGATAGGGCATAGAATGGCACACTTGCTACTCCAGCACAGTACCCGGTACACAGCAGATCAGCGTGAATATTGATAACTTAACTAGAAGAAAAGCATCTTGAGACAACTGTATGCTCCTTTTCTCTTACATTCACATTTTAGTTTATTACAAAAACAATGTTACCATGTCTGTACTCCTGCCAGGCTCCACACAGCTCCATCCTTGCCATCCCAATCACTTAAAATATGCTCTGCAGCCTCAGGTTGCCACTTAGAACATAGAGCCTTGGGATGACTAAGCTTTTTTTGAGCTGCCATGATCTTGGGATTATTTCAGTATCAAACTCATCTATATTGTTTTTTCTTTTTTTTAATTTCTGGGTTTTGTGCCTACTTTTATTATTTGCTAATATGGAGCAATGTCCTCTAACACCAAGGATGTAAGATGTGTCTTTGTCCTGTTTTACCCCTCGAGACAAACTTCAGTTAATGTTTGCTGAGAGCTACTTCTGTAGATATTTGAGGGTCTTCTCTGGGAAGCCAGTGGGAGACATGGGGGTTGGAAGGTTCACAGAGCAGGAGAGAGGCTCATGTAACTTGTATTATGATACTGCTTTTTGCTTCAAAATCTTTTCCACCCAAATTGCTTATGCTGTCATAGCCAGTACCCAATGGAGCCATGTTCTGGGCTCATGAAACAATCTTCTCCTCATTGCTGTCTCAGATCAGAGCTGAGAGCTATGCACAGTTTTAGTAGATTGTCATGGGGAAGGGAGGAGGGGTGTATTTCCCACAGAAACAGAACCACTCCGATGAAGCACATTTTGTTCAAGGACAAAGTTGGTCTGTCAGAAAGAGACACTGGTGAACCAGGGCTGACACACTGTCGTCTCACACTTTCTTCCTTCTCTGTCACTGTACTTTGCAGAAAGCAGTAGCATTCAATTTGGCCTTGTACAGCATTTTTGAGCCCAGAAAGTATCAGTGTATTTTCAGTTGGGGAATCACATAGGCTTACAAAGGACTGCCACTGGAATACTAGGGGGGGAGGAATCTCATCTTTGGCAAAGTTAATGATGTGTGTAAATCCTGGAAAGGAGTGTGGTGAAGAGACTTTAGTAACTAAAAGCAGCTAAAACCAATTTCTTAGTGTAACAGATTGCTTAAGCAACTTAAGCAATTTGGTGAAAATATATAACATATTTTGAAAATTGTTATGATTAAATAATGAGTATCACTTTAATATATGAAAACAAAATTTACTTTTTTGTAGGCACATTAGAATCTAGCAGGAATAAGTGTAGTATCTTTGATGTGTAAATGAAAGCAGACCTTATCAAAATGTCACTAATCTGATTTTTATGCTCCCTAAAGCTCACAGTGGTATATTTCTCTCTATATGTTAAACTGTATGTGTATATACATATATGTATATATATATATGACTTATATAATTTCTGATGTGTGTAAATCAACTTGGTCCATGAAATACATGAATAATTCACTCACCTTTTGCCATTCAAAGTGTGTTGTTGAAATGAAGAATGTGGAGTATTTGGCTCACTTGGCAATCCTTCCTCCCACACTCTACTGTTGGTGCTGTGGAGGGGCCAGGCATGACAGATAAGCTGAAATTTGGAAGCACATCTCATTTTTTTTATAGTGTGGAGTATTATATGTTTTAACTTTTAAAATTAGTAGCTTACATCTTGGAGTATTTTTTTTTTCCTTTGCAGAATTCAAAATGGTTTAAACCTTCATTTAGCTATGACCTGTTCTTGCTAGAGCCATTTGTAGTTTTATTGTGAGAGGTCAGTGATTAGGTATTCATATTTAAAGATGAGCAAGCCTAATGCCCTTGGTGTGAATGTGGGTCTGCTGGGTTCAGAGATATATTTATGTACAACTCACATATACCATCTGTGCTTCAGCAAATGTAACAGAAACCATGATGCTGGAGCAGTAAGTGTCCAATGTCCATATAATGTGGTTGGCATAGTGCTTAACACAGGTGCATCATGTGAACTTTATTATTCCGTTATTGTAATAAGATGGATCTGTTGGTTTTAAATCAATGCTTTGAGGAGGGGTGGTTATAAGGTGAAGGTTTTCTTTATAAATGGACCAGGAACTACCATGTGTGTTCAGACACTTGCATTAGTAAGTCATCTATAAGAGACGGATATGAGAAGCATGCATATATTTCTCCCAAGTTTACCTCCTTTTAATCTGGGACATGTTATAACCCAACTGGTAATAGCACAGTGATGGATGTGTGCTGTTTGTAAGGAACCTTCTGTTCTTCAGCTGGAAAACATGCCTACAAACATGTCCACCAAAGATTATTATTCAAACATTGGGCTTCTTGATTATTAGCTGGCTTAGTTTGAAACCCCTAAAATGACACATATGTTTTGGCTACAGTTCAGAAGTCTGACAGTCACTGTGCTAAAAAAGTAATTGAAGCAATTGAATATAGATAGATAGATAGATAGATAGATAGATAGATAGATAGATAGATTGATTTCCAGTTTTATAATGATTTAAAAAGGCAGCCAGCATATGTTGGACTGTTTATTGGTACGGCACCTACCAAATGTCACTGGACTTCACTAAGGTTATAGAAACTCCTCTTTGGTTCAGGGGTGCAGACTGGATCCATCTTTGGAGCCCATGGGGAGTGTGGAACCAGGAACGTTGGTGGTGCTGGTAGAGCCTCCACTGCCTTATTGCCTATATGTTGTGTTAGCGTTCTGTGGTCTAGAGGCCACACATCGCATCAGAGGCAGCTCTAAATAGATCTGGATTTCTGACAACTGTGCAGATGTAACTTGCTGTCACAGTTGCATGTGTATGTGATCTCTCACAAACAAAAGCTGCTGGAGGGAGACGTGATATTTTTGTCACAAGAATGTCTGTGATTTGCTGCCTTTCACTTTCTCCCTCTATCCTCCAGGCAGTCAACACCAAAGCTTGTCCATTTAGGACACTGAGCAGAGGTATAGAGTTTCACTTTTGTCATTTCCAAGTTGATTAATGGAGTTGTGCAATTCGAGCACTCTGGAAAGTCACAGTATCCCAGTGAGGTAGAGTGTCTTGATACTGCGTCAGCAAGGAGGGTATTTTGGGATATTGTAAATGTCACTATTGGTTTTAATATACAAGAATCTTCATCATCAAACCTTAGGAATGTTCTACAAAATACTGCCTAGAACAGCTATTGAGTATTGTAAATGGCTCTTTAAATAGCTAAAACCTGTTACCTAAAATCTCCCAATTGTGAACCAGTTGGATATTGATGAGGAGGGAGTGTAGTACATATTAAATGGAACTAGGATTCCTTCAAGTAAAGATAAATTATAAAGTCCACAGGCTGTGTGTGAGTATTGGTGTATGCATGTATTTGTGTGTAATAAGAGCTTTTCATGGGGTCAGAAAAGAGGAAAGCCTGAATTCCCAGTGAGTTCTGCTTCAGCTGGATACATATGTTGTATCTATAATAAACTAATTATAAGATGTTGGGACATAAGTTATCTCTTGCTAGCCTCTAGTAAATATCTTAACTTTAGACTTTTATAGAAATGTTCAAGAAGAAAATAGATAAATATTAAAGTTCTTATACTTTAGAAGTTTTAAAAAATTTGCAGCTGTTAGTAGTTGGCTAGGATAGAGGAATAACTGGTCAGCAACCTGCTTCTTTTTCTTGGAGTTTCTCAGGTCAAACTTAGACCTTTATGTTTGAAGGAATTTCCAGAATAATCCCCTTCATTTAAAATGGTGAACTGTTTAAAGTACATACAGCTAATTTTAGATTATCAGCTATTATTAATTATACGAATCCCTGTTCATGCACAATTACTAGACTTAAGTCGTAATCCCACGGTATATTTGCAAATAAAGCCTTCAGGACAGAACTATTATTAAGCGAGGCCATAAGACTAGAGCCATAACTAATAAGATCAGAGTGGGCTTATTGTGGTAGTGTCTGTGTCTCCCCTTCCCCAGTTTCCATCCTCTTCCTCCTTTGATTTCTTCCCTCCCTCTCTGCTTCCTCCTTTTTCCATAAACACTAAGGGGAGCTGAAGATACGGAGCCAAAGACAGAGATGCTTGTGAAGAGAGTGCTAATTGAAAACTGAGTAGGATAAAACCTTCATCTTAGTTTTCTAGCTTCTAAAATGAAGAAATGAATTTTTCTTAAATGACCCAGTCTGTGCTATTTTTCTTATGGTATTCCTAGCTGACTGATAGTGCCTCCATTATATTTCACTGGTTATAAGTCAGTGCTTACCTCAACTGGTGCTCATCCTAATGACAACCACTGCTGTTCCCAGCTGGGTATGACAGTCTTATGAGAATCTGGTGCAGCAAAAGCATCCTATAGTACTACAGCTCACACAACCTTTCTGCACGGCCCCAGTTGTCAATAAAACTGATGTTGAGAAAGCTAGAATGTCTTTTTAAGGTACAGGTCCTCTTGCCAACCAATATTAGCCCTCCTTTGGAACAAGTGAGTTATAAAGAAATACTTATGAACAACAGTACAGTCTATTGTTTGCATTGCTGTTTTTGCCTACACTTGAAAAATCATATAAAATGATTCCTAGTGTTAATTGAATACACATCCATCTTAAAAAAAATTCAAGGATTTACATATGGGTTTTAGAATGTATAAACAAAGTATATTTTCTTAAAGTAAATTATATAGACTGTTGTAAATTTTTTACCATTAAAAGGTGGAAATTTATTATATATGTTAGGGGATGGAGCAGTGGCTCAGCAGTTAGGAGCACTTCTGTGTTTGCTGAGGGTCCAGGTTCAGTTCTCAGTACCCACGTGATGACTCAAGATCATCTGTAGCTCCAGTTCCAGGTGAACTGATAACCTCTTTGGTCCTCCATGGCCTCAGACACACACAGTGCAAAAATATACATGAAGGCAAATAACTATTAAACTGTTCTGTTGTCACTAATATCTTATAAGTAGCATTGGATGAATAACTAGACAATTAGGTGGATTCATTAAGAAAATTCTTCTTGGAAGTGAGAAATCTTATGTGTTAGTGACCAGTGCCATTAATAATCTTATTTGGGGAAAATACATTCCAACTGAAAAGAAAGCTGGTAAGAAGTTTCAGTACGTAGCTTTCAGTTTCATAGTCAGATTTTTCTGGCCAAGATCTGAGCACTGAATATCTCCAGAAAATGCTTCAAAACATTGCTTTTCTATGCTGTCCCAAGGGAAATGCTGGTTTTGTTTTAACCATTGAAATAAATAGTTTTAGTTTGAGGAGCCTTACAGGAAATCCAGTGTTGCCTGGGAAGCTGGGAAAGACTTGTGAGGTGGGCCCCTGTCATTTGTTCATTGTCTCTCTAGTCTAGAGTCTACCCAGACCTGACTGGGTAATTTCATCTGATCCGTCAGTACCATTTTGGCAGCATGATAGTATGCCTTTTTAGAATCTGACTCCATAAGCCATGGTAATCCTTTTATCAAGTTAAGGAAAAACAACGAAAATAGAACTTTGACCTTTTTTATGTTAGTAAATTCACCCGCCTTCTAACTAAAGTACCATTTTATCTTTAATCATTGGGTTTTTAAAATAAATATTTAAAATCTCGCAGAAACAGCATTCCTCTGAATCCCTGCCTCTTGGCGCACTCAGTGCTGTCCTTTCTGACGCCTTGCTGGTTGCCTGCACTCGCCATCTCCTGCCTCTTGTCTCTCTGTGCACATGTGTCATGGAGTCACTACATTTGCACATACATATAATTATTGTAAAATGTTTTTTTATTGACTTGTAAGGTTGAGCAAAAATCCAGGTATTTGTTTTGAGTACTAAACATTTATGTGAAACTGCTTAAAGTTAAATAAAATTTCTCTCATTTTAGTAACAAAGTTTGTTGTAATGTTTAAAGCTAAATGAGCTTATTCTTAAATTCAGAAGCAAAAAATAATAATAATATCAAAACTAGAGTTTGGTGTTTTTAGTCACGGCTGTTGGTGTCATTTGTTGAGCAGTTGTCTTAAAATAAGTTTGCACTGGAATCAACAAATGCAAGGCACAAAAATCCCACATTAATAAATTGAATAGAATGGAATTTTTCTTTGGTGGGTGGTGATAAAGGCAGGAGTAACCTCTTCATTATTGATGATTGGCATGCACTGTCACAGGGTTTGGTGCCTATGTTATTTTTAGCACTTTTTAAAAGATGCAGTGCTTAAGTCAACCATTTTGCTTATTCTCATTTAAATATTTTAAGGAACGAGAGAAAATAATGAAAATTGTTGACGGCCCGCTGTGCTAGTTACCGTGTGAAAGCTGGCCTGTGCTTCCCTTATCACCATGGCAGAGAGGCTGTGTGGTTATTCTGAAAAACAGACGTGGCCACATAGAGTTCACTGATGTCCATGCAGTCACACGACCAAGTAGCCCAGCCACTGTTTTAAGCAATCTTTGTACATTTACAACATAAGTGCAACTACAGGGTACCTATAAAACCAAATACAAATATAATTTATGGGCTGGAAACTTGGCTCAGAACGCTTGCAGGGCAAGGACGAGGACCTGAGTTTGAATCATGAGCACCCACATGAGAAGCCAGGAGTGGCTGTGCTTACTTGTAATCACAGTATTGGGAGGTAGGGAAGGAGAAACTCTGCAGCCACCTGGCCAGACTGGCCAGTTGGTGTCCCCAGGGTTCAGTGAGAGACACTGTGTCCAAAGATAAGGTAAACAGCAATTGAACTCGAAGATACTGAACACCTGTACACATGCACAGCACACACTCCACATATGTGACACACAGTTTGTATGTCTTCATATCCTAGCATGCCAATTTAATGTGTGCCCAGGTGGCCTATCTAAAGAATGGTAACTCCTACAAATTTGACTTTAGGCCTGTAGAGTGTATTGTCTTTTCCTGAGTTTTAGGGTGCCAAATGCAAACACAGTGACTGTGTACGTGGATCCCCATCCTCCACAGTCACCTCCCCACACCTTCTGCATGTGTGTGTACTTCCAATGTACATGTGTGGGTGTCCGTGCTCCTTGTGTATATGTGTGCACATGTGTGTACGTTTAAAGGCTTGAGATGAATTTACATTTCTGTCTGGCCACTGAATGAAAGCATTATTAGGCCAGCATAGTTCAAAATCGACTTGCTGTTAAATTTAGTTTTTACTCCATAATATTCACTGGCAGTAGAATGAGGTTAGAATGGAATTCATCTTTGAACATGTTAGAAGCAGCAGGATCCTCTCACTGTGAAGCTGCTTCCTGAGGGGTACTACTGGGAAGATGGACAGGGATGATAACTGGCTGTGGCGTTCACCATAATTCTCAAAGGAAGTTATGCTGCTGGTGGGTTTTAGTTGTTTTTGAGTTTTTAGGTTTTTAGCAAATTCTCTAGCATGGGCTGTTTATTCTGATTTATTCTTAGTCTTTGTATCTGTGGAGCTGCAGTCACTCAGCATTGCAGTCAGCACCTAACCTGAACTCTAAAAACTGAGGTTCATGAAATATCTCTTGCATGGGTTACTGTGCTTATCAGTGCAACTTCCCGTGGCTTTGTACACAATGTCTTCTGTAGTGTTTTCTGTTATGACAGAACCATCTAAATGCTTGTTAAAATTCCCCAACTTGTCGCCACAGGCACTAAGAAATGACCCTTAATCGTTCTCCTGTAAGTAACTCCAGAAAACACATTGGTTTCCCAACTTGAACTTTGGTGGAATCATTACTTTAGTCTGCATCTCACTATCTGGAATGAGTGTGCATTTGTTCCAGTCCTCCTAGGAAAGGATGAGTGGGAATGTTTTTGAAATTGAGGGCCTATGACAATAAAATTAAGTAACAGACAGGAAATGTGGTCAAGTGATACCTTTCCTCCCTGAGTAGCTACACTATATGCAGAATGGAAATCATATGTCTGAGCTTCTCGATTTCAAGATGGATGGGCCAACAAAATGGCTCAGCTGGTAAAGGTGCTTGCTGTCAAGCCTGACCACCTGAGTTCCATCCCAAGAACCCATGTGATGGAAGGAGAGGACTGACCACACAAGTTGTTCTTTATCCTCTATAAGCGTGCTATGGCATATAATAAATAAATGTTTTTTTTAATAGTTCGAAAGGATGCACTGAGGCAGAATTGAATAGCCAGCACATAAAATCCTTTTCCATTATCTCAGTCCAAGGCGTGTTCATAGGTAGAGGGTCTGGGTGATGTGTGGTCAGGAAGGTACTGAAAAAGAGCATTGAGGACAGCAACTGTTAGTGTTCATCTGGCTCAAAGCCCAGGCTGTATCTGTGCTATTTATGGAACTGAAGCAACTGACCAGAGTGAACTGAGTAACTGAATCATCTGGGTAGACATGCCCTTCTTATCTTCACTTCAACCTAGTTGTAGTGAAAAATATGAGGTGGAGATAATTGAGAGCCAGGAATTCTGGTAGAGTAGTGGTCCTCGACCTTTCTCATGCTGCACTCCTCTATGCAGTCCCTCGTGTTGTGGTGATGTCTAACCATAAAATTATTTTCATTGCTACTTCCTAACTATAGTTTCGCTACTTTTATGAACTGTATGTAAAATATTTGTGTGTTCTAGTGGTCTTGGGTGACCCCCAAAGGGGTCTGAGAACCACAATTATAGCCAGGTTCTCATTTGTATTGAAACACCCTTTCCATCCCTGGGAAGACTCAGCCTGGGAGCTCTGGAAAGCAGAATGTGTGGCACTTGGGAGCTTATTTTGGCCAGTCACATGATTTCAAATTGATTTATCGGTTTATTGTGTGGGTCTAAGTTGTTTTTGATGTTGTTTTTCACTGAGATGCGTTTAAGCTAACAATGTCTTATGAGATCAACATATATCAAGCACAGTTATTTTACATAGAATAAGCCACTTTCTGAAAGTATGAGTCTATCTGTGGACTTATCAAAAACCATAACTAACAAATAATGTAAAAATTATGTCCTGTTAGTGTTGCATTTTAGTTCCATTTGATAGGCCTCCAAGTTGTGTGGGCTGATATGTTTATAACCATGCTGTGCTGGACAGAGGGCTCAAGGATTAAAGAAATTAGTGTTCTGTGCAGTTTACACAGCTGGTGACTCCATAAACTGAGAGTTTAGGCATCAGACGTAGAAGTCAAGGAGATGTCTGCCCCAGGGTATGGTTAAGGGGACAGTTTTTATTGTAGATATAATGGAGGGTACATCCAGAGGCATCTGGAAGAGTCCAGAGTGTGGAGAGAAACATTGTAGATTGAATGTAGATTGAACATAACCACCATGACTTGGCAATGAGGTGGGTTGGTCGGGAGCAAGAGAGGAAGACAGAGGGTGCAGGCAAAGGAGATCAAGAGAGGGAAACAAGAGAGGCAAAGGGGTGAGAGCGAAGAGGACAGTGCATGGCCAAAATGGAGGGGTCATATAAAAGCTGGGAGAAGTTTAGGGTAAGGACTGGGATCGGAAGAGCTTTGAAAAGACATAGGTAGTTGTGCTACTGAGAGAGCCTGAGGCCCCCACTTGTATGCTGATAGGCACCACCTATTTGTGCTTTCTGACACTGATGAGGAATGGCTCCTTTGGACCCGAAAATGACTGAAGAAGCAGTAGGCTGTTCACAGCCCTAAACTCACAGGCAGTGGAGACTTGTCCAAAAAATCTTGTATGAGAACCTAAATAGAGCATTGGACTTGAGTCATTATCATAAATGTCTGTTTTCCAAGTCAATTTATGCAAAGTAAAATTAAACATTATTTGCTTTTCTATAGAAAAATAAAAGTAAAGAAAGTAATTGATAGCTTTAACTGTGGTATCCTACAAAGGAACAAGTAGTTCCGATTAGATTCTCTAGTGAAAAAGTTTTCAAAGTGTTTGTTAAGCTTTCCTAACAAAGTGTGTTCTTCAGTATGAATAAAGTATGTCCCACATTATGGCATATTGTAGGCTTTAATAAGTGCTTCTGCTGAGTCATCCCCAGATAAATGCATTCTTATGGTTATTACGCTTTAGTGATATACTTTGTTTCTGCCTTTTTCACTGTTAGTTCTTTGTAGAATGAGCATATCCATTTCTGATTATTTTCATAGTTTGGGGTCATGAGACAATATTTGAAAGGGTAAAGGCTCATTCCTCACCAGTATTTGATTATGCTATAAGTCTCTATTGCCGTGAGAACATGGTTGTTCTCCTTTCTGCCATAAAATTCTGAATGCATGGGGCTTGTAAAAGCATTGTAGCAATTCTCATTTTATTTGTGATGGGGTCCATTTGGAAGCATGTTCCTGGAGAAACAGTGTTCTGTGAATACTCTAAGCTAATTTGTTTGAACTCAGTAGCCATAAAACATCAATGAGAAACTTTCATGATTCTTTCCATGACTTCATGTTGTTAATGAAGAAGATGTAGCCAATATTCAAGGATCTTTCCTTGACATTGTGTGTTTTAGTCTTATTCTGAAATCAGTACAGTTTTAAGCTGGAAATAGTAACACTGACATTATTAAGTTGAGACTTCATTCAGCTTTTAAACTTTTCCAAATGTATTAAATTCTCATTTTGATAATACATTTGTGGTTGAATTCATGTGTGAAAATGCTATGATGATAAATTGTAGGAAAACTAGATGTAGATGTCTTATTTGCGTATCATTTCTAGAATTTACTGCTCTTACTCTATTTAACAGTGGTTATTGCCTCTTTTATTTTTTAGGGTCGTTGCTCCAGGGAGAACTGCAAATATCTTCATCCACCCCCACACTTAAAAACACAATTGGAGATAAATGGACGGAATAACTTGATTCAACAGAAGAATATGGCCATGTTGGCCCAGCAAATGCAGTTAGCCAATGCCATGATGCCTGGTGCCCCATTGCAGCCCGTGGTGAGCATACTTTCAACCCCATCCCTGTCTGTGTGGCCATGTCTTCCGTGTCTTTGCTGAAGCAGTGACTGCATGTCAACAAAGGCAGCAGTGGCAATTGCCTAGTATTTTAACCCTGTGAGGTTACTTACTTTCAGACCGAAGGACTGTGGCAATTTATAGTGTAGCAGCTTCCCCTAAAACTCTGTTCAGAATTAATCATTCAACTTGGCATTTGTTAAAATAGACATCAAACTCGGTTTAGTTAAAATACATTTCTATGTTACCTGTATAGGTGGTAATGATGTTTTTCTTAAAAACAAAAAAAGAAAACTGATATATATTAGTCTTTAATTTTGAGGCTATTTCTTCCTTTATTCTCTCCTTGAAGAGAATCCTTATAGTTCTTTCTCAACAAGTAGACTTTGTGAAAAACTTAACTTGAAATTACTTTGTATTCATAAATACTAGGCAGTTTTTCATAGTGGTGAGTTATAACCACTGGCTTGAAAATCTCCATCAGAAGAGAACTAAGTGAAGAGACAGAATTCCAAGAGCCTTTGAAAAATAACTAAGTTTGATAAGCTATGAGTGATCACAGATACTTAGTATTTCCCTAGCCATGTATGTGGGTAACTTGCTTATGAATGCACGTTCCTATTTCAGTGTTTACATTGTTGATGAGCATGTGGCAAACGACTTTAATTTTATTTATGTCATAGTTAATGTTCAGTTGAAATGGTGTTTATGTTAATTATTGTACAGGGTTCCTAAATTACTTACATAAGTGATAAAATTTGCAATGATCAGAATATGTCTAACTTATTGATAACGTATTTTGAACTGTTATAAGGTCATGAGAACACACTTTTCTAGTTTGTTAATTGTAACATGCGTGCTAACTGCTTTTTTTTCTAATACATTTTAACCCCTGAACTCAATGTAATTATTATTCTCTCTTAGAACTTAATGCAACAGTCATTCCAAAAAAGAGGGGGGGATTGCATTTCGAGGTGGGAGGGATCCCCATATTACACCGGCAGTGATACCAATTATCAATACTGTACAGTCGAGGTGAGAGAATATTATAATTAATTATCCTTTTAATATGATTTTTATTTTATTACATTATTGGGGGCTCAGTTAAAATGTGATATCTTTATTTTTATGGCATCTCCTAATTTTATATGTCTTTATAGTGATAACATATTTTCATTTGGTTAAAAATGTTTTGTATAATCATTCTTTCTTACAGATAATTCAGTTTAAAAAAAAAAACAACTCTTGCATTTGGCCCTCTTATATGGTTTCAAAGATCTGGGGGACAGTTCTTACTTTAATGTATAAGGTTCCCTCTTCTTGATGTGAGGTCCTTTTTCCACTTAAACTTGTAATTCGTACCTACTGATGTTCTGTGCCCTCTACAACCCAGAGCACCTCTGAGTCAAGCAAGGGAAAGTCTGGGATGGAGGAGGGCAGTCGCCATCATGGCCGTGCAAAGCTCTCTGTGAAGTCTTGGCCCATCTCCTGACCTTGACCTTAAGTCCCACCCTCATAGCTGATCCAAGGTCATAGATGGGTAGCCCTGGGACAAACTGCCCAAGACCCATATTGTCTTTGAAATGCTAGTGACGTATGTGTTTACATAGTCACTAAATCATAGATTTCTGAAACCATCAGTACTTAGATTTCTTGTACTTTTGTTAAAAAAATTTTTCTGCTTAGACAAAGTAATTATCTGTATTAGTTCTGAGCACAGGTGTTACGTGATTTTTTTCCCCCTTCACGCTATTACATTTCAGTGGGAATCACCCTCTACAAAGGTATTGTGAAGCTATAGTTGAAAAGCCTCTATTCAGGATGATGTTTTTGTAATAAGTATTGAAATCATTTCAGTTATTCAAACCTAAGGCATTTTTACTGTAATGACTGTACAGAAGGCTTTAATCCAGGAAATTTGCCTTCGAAACCCCACCTGAGACTTTCTGATCCTCTTTATAGTTAGCCTTGTTTCCATGAGGATAATGACACAGGACTACAGAAGCAAATGGGGTGGGCATGGCCACTGGGACTTCAGTTTGTGTTGCCAGTAAAGAATAAAACTGAGCTATAAGCTGCCCTGGTGCTAACACAGAGAAGGACTGTGGCTCTGACCATACACAGGAGTGTTGAGGACATGGTACAACATGGACACAGATCAGGCAGTAGTGGTGTGAGAGTGGAAATTCTGTGGGCGTGCCTACAGTATCAGAACATTGGGGTATCAGAGCCTGTGAAGAGAGACAAAGATTGCAATCAAATACATGACAAGATTTTAGTTCTCAGGGTCAACCAATTTAACGCCAAACTTAATATAAGAAATATATATGAGGAATATGGAGGGGACATGGGTGTAGCAAAATCAAATCATACTTAGATGTAGCCAGGATTGTGTTCCTTGCATATAGAAGAGGTTTATAACTGGCACACAGGAAAAGGAAGGAAGGAGATGCCCAGATACCTGTAATCCAGACTCTGCCCTGACGATGGAAGAAATTGTAACTCAGAGCCAGGGAACAAGCCATAAACGGCAACTCAAATGGGCCACAGTGTTCGGCACTTGTCAGCTGACTGTTTCCAAGGCAGCTGAGGTGACTGTTAGCCATCAGTCACCATACCACCAGGCCATGACGTGGTGCTAACTCATTTAATGCAGGAGTTTACGGGAGATGTTTGTGATTTCATGAGATTGTTCTCATGCAATATACCAATTAAAAAGGAATAACATTTTTGAGAACAAGGTAACAGTTTGCGGCGTCTGTGGTACTCAGTTCTGTATCTGCTGTTTTTCACAGCCCTCCTGTGAGTAGGAGATACTGTATTAATGGAGATTAAGCCCAAGAGGTTCAGAGAGGCTAACTATGTAGCTCAGGTTTCACAGCTAATTTTAATCAACCTTGGCCAGATGTAGAGCTCATGTGGGAAAGGCATACAGTGAATAGGCTGTCTAACTACTTTAAATCTCTTGCTGACTGTTTAAGCTCTTTGATCTTCAATATGGGGATAAGATGTTAAATATATTGTCTAGAAAGTCTTTAAAATTATACAAACATCACTCACGTTTCACAGGATTAGTAAAAAAGGAGTTGTATGTAAGAAATGAACCTTCTTTGTATGTCTAATTCATGAAAGTTCACGCAATAAATTACAGAATTTTGACATTAACTATACCTGGCATTAAGAGTACTAATAAAAATATAAATATAGAAATATCATTAATACAAATGATTTTTAAGTCTTTTTATCATATATGATCTTTGAGGATAAATGAGATCTTAGTCCTTAGTTCTCAAAATTAAAGAAAATTTTCTGCATTCTTTCATAAGTGCTACATCATGATAATAAGAAATTCACATACAATCTGACTAACTCTGGATTGCACCTTCCAGATGACAACCTGGAAGCACTTGGTCTACAGCTCTAGGCCCAGTGTGATGCTATTTAGAAACTCTGTCCCTCCAAGCTCTCTGCATTGCAGAGGTCTGTGTAATGAGGGAGAACTGAATGTGAGCTTAGGAGTTCATTACTGTGCCCTTACCTCCTTTACTTGGGGTTAGCATTGACTGTCCAACGTTCCTTATGTAGCTGTTCCTCAGGGAAACCAGCACCTTGAGACATAAAACCTGCATGGAGATCAAAGCCATTTACTGAATCTGGTGTGTGTGTGTGTGTGTGTGTGTGTGTGTGTGTGTGTGTGTGTGTG
>NW_026596256.1:10114577-10300630 GCF_907164565.1 Psammomys obesus
TGTGTGTGTGTGTGTGTGTGTGTGTGTGTGTGTGTGTGTGTGTGTGTCCGTGTGTGCGCGCGCTTGCAATTCAGTGTTTTTAGATTCAGCTCAAGTCTCAAGAATGGCTTTGTTTCTCTTGTCACCTTGATTTTGTCATCCTTTCATATTTCCAGTGTTTTTTGGCAGTGGGGTGAAGAATGCTTTGAAGTCATCATTTGTCACACTTCCAGGAACACCTAGAATTCGCCAGGACTTTCTGTGCTTTACTCTCTTGGTCTTGGTCATCCAGCTCCTGACAGGAGATAGGGGCAGTTCATTCTATAGTGTCTCGAGAAAAATATTTTTCCATCAGCCACATTGACTTGTTCATCTGTCATTCCATGCATCAGTGAGTCTGTGAATTTTCAAGCAGCTTGTAACCTGAAGTGTAAGAATAGACCTATGCTCATTTGAAATCTTTATACTGATAGGGTCTCAAGTGAGACTTCACTATTTAAATGTTTGTTTCAGTAAAACTGGGTAGAGGAATACAGTGAAACAAAGAAAACATTCCTTCCCCCTCCTGTGCACAGCTAGGAATAGAGTCCACGACAGCCTTTATTTCATTCCAGTCAAATGCCACATCCTTAGACAAAAACCGGAATATGAATTTATTATTAGTAATTCCTGTTAGCTTTGAGTGCTGTGTATTTTGTTGCACCCCGAAAGCTGCCCGTACCTGGGATGTCCTACTATTTTAAAGGATCCTTGTTTTTTCTACCTGCAAGTAGGACTGAAGCATGCATGTGTACACACAGGCACGTTCTACAAAGCATACTCATGTACATTTGAGCACATTCTACTAAGCATACATGTGTATATGTGTTTCAAACTCTACTAAACATATACATATGCATACATTCTACCAAACGTACACATTATACATATACACACGTGCACGTCCCACTAAGCACACATGTGAACACATGCACATACTCTACGAAAATCTGACTTACAGAATTTCTGTTTCCTATGTCCCAAAATGATCAATTTCCATTATTATATATGACCCTTCCATTGTATGAAAAAAATACTATTTCAGCATCTTAAACAACCCTCTGAAGTTTGCAGTATTACAGAATAATAGTTGTAATAGTTAAAGTGTAATGTTTAACATAAAAATTACAAAACAAAAAATTGAGCTTTTAAATATTCATTACAAAGTAACAACTAAATTCTGAGGTAGAAAAAATATATAATTAAGTCTCCTTGGCATTTAAATATCAGTGCTAGAAAATGTATAATGTATTTGCTACTTTTTCTGGCAAAGAAAATCAGCTAGCAAATCTTTAAGTAGATGTTATGCAATGTCATAATGATCATTATGTGGGTGCAATGCCAGTTGCTTGGATGGTGGGAGCAGAGGAATCACGGTAGTGTAGGTATCAGTGCTATATTCACGTGAGGGTGAGCTTTATGAAACAGGGTAGTGGCATGGATCCTCTGGGAAGACTTCAAGAGGAAGTGTTCTGGTTCCTAAAGCATATCTAGGAGGTAGACAGGTGGACAGAGAGCACTCAGTGTGGACAGGAACTCACATTCATAAAAAGAGAGCCATGAAGAAACTTGTCTCCTTGGAAACCTTATGTCCAATTGTAAAGGAAAACTGTTTTTTTAAATGCATGGGAATGGAATTACTCAGAAGCTTTCAAAACTACTGCCACCCTAAATACCTTTCCTGAGAATTCGGATAAGGAGGAATGGCCTGGGAAATCACAGTTTAAAAGTCTGCTGGGTAATTTTAATTCACGCTTGGTCATTATGTAAGAACTAGATTTTAAACCAGATTGGAATCAGACACCAATCCCTGAATCCCTGACCTTCCATTCATTCATTTATAATGATGAACATCTTATTTAGAAAGTAAATATAACGACAGATATAAAGTAAATATAACAACTTTGTTAGAGACACCCCTTACAAAGTGGCAGGTCGTTCATTGAATGCCTGCGGTAGGCCAAGCATTGTCTGTATTGTGAGGACCTACAAGGGAACTGAAAGATATCTTCCTACTCTCCTGGTGCCTCCCAACCAAAAAAAAGCTCAAAGGAAAAAAAACAAAGAGCCTTATATTAGAAAATTAAATATAAGTAAAGCACTTATCGCAAGTGCTGTAATGCCACAGATAGAAATCACTAGTAATAACCACGTTTGTATAGTTAACTAGGATCATAATGTGAAATTGAACAATGTATTCACTTAATGAAGCGTGATTACTCTAATGTAAACAGAATATCTCATTTAAAACAAACAAGTGATAATAAACAGTCCTGGAATTAGTAACTGGAAAATGACCTTGGAAAAGGTAATGCTAAACCAAACTTCTTTATGCCTTTTTACAACAAAAATATCTGCAAGACACTGTTACAAGGATGCACTCAGTATCAAATATGCCAGTTACATAGTAAGGGCTACTTCAAATACCAGGGTATCAGTTCCCATCTTTATGATCTCATAAGCCCTCTGCAGGACAGACCCGGTAATTCAGGAATGGCCATGGTCAAGAGCTTTCCTAAGGATTAAGGTCCTTGGTAAGTGGCTAGCATAACTACCCCCAACACAAGGTGCTCATAATTTGTAACAGCTACATTCTACATTATTTATTAGGTTTTCACCATATTTATTTGATGAGATTTAGACAGGCTGAGTTTTATTGGTCTCCTGTCATTATGTTGTCAAGCCAGAGAACAATTTCTTCATCCTGAATGTCTTTATGAATACATTAGGCTTAAGTAATTACTGTAGTGTACAGTGACATAAACATTTTAATAACTTTCTGAAGTAAGTACCAAATGGGATTTCTGGAAACCCATTTTAATTTACAACAATGGAATGCAAAGAAGAAGGATATTAACTTGCTCCCAATCTTTTAGAACTCTGCTAGATTTATAACAATTCTTCTATCTGGTTACCGCACTGGCCTGGCTGGGTTTCCATGCCTTATATCTGACTGTGTGCACCAGAATACAAATTTGACTAGAATATTCTTGGACAGAAGTTCAAGTTTAATGTATGATCTCCATGTAGGACTGCCCTGTCATGGTCTGCCCTGGCCTCTACTACAAGAGGAGAAAGCCTGAATCAGCTACTGTTCATGGAATTATTGAAAGAAAGATGACATTGAACCCAGTTTTAGATAGAGATGTTTGTTGCTACTAGTGTAACACATGGAAATTTTCTGTTGCCTGAGGGCAGCTGCTTTGCAATGTTTAGAGTACGAAGGCGAAGGTCTTATTTTAGGCCACTTCATTAGACAAGGGCCATTGACCAGTCAGAGTAACTAAGCATGACACTCAAAACCACGTGCTTGGAGGACTAGGTATTTTAACTTGAAAATATCAGTGTTAGCTATGGTATGTTACAAATTCTTACCAGTGAATCAAAGCATGTATTAAATGATCTGTCTTTTCATATTCTTCATAGTAGAAATGTGTACACAATGCAGAGCTGTCATGTAGGACACATGGTCAAACATGCCATAGACTTATGGGACCTTATGCTTTCACATTAAAGAATGCAATCTGCGTGTGGGAGTATCCCTGGCTCTTCTCCACTAAGTGCAGTAGCACCACCACAGTGTGACAAAAATGCTGATGTTGCCACATGTCTCCAGGGAGTCATAGTCACCCAGAATGAGAACCACTGCTTTCTGTGGAAGGGACTAAGTGGACTTCATTTTATTCTTCTGCATGCTTAATATCATAGAGCATAGAGGTGACATATTGTTTAATTTCATGTTATAGGAATAACTTTGTAATGTATATCTAATATTGCATAAAGTTCTGTTGCAAAGCTTTCTGGAATCTTTTATACTCTGGCACCTTCTAACTTCTTACTATCAGAGAGAAGAGTTGGCAACACTTAAGTCTAATGTCACCTTAGTATAAAACTGTTCCATGGATCTATTTCTTACTACCAGATAAAGAAACTGAACTGCTAAGAATTACCTTTTAAGTACAGGTACCATTTTTCCATGAGAGGGAGGAGAGTGAAAGACTTAGAGACAGACACACAAAGCAGAGAGAATAATTGTTACATAGATCATTAAATTTTAAAACTTGAAAATTTTGAAAATCTACAATCAGTAAAATTGAACAGTATATCTCGTTTATCCTGGACATATTGTTAAAATAGATTTCAGCAACTATTCCAGATCAGATCTATCTCGTAGCATTCAGATTTACATATCAAAAAGTAACAAAGTCTCCATCTTCAGTCCTGTCTGCCAACAGCATCCTCTGCTGCCAGGTGTACTTCTTGAGTTCTTCTGTGGCATTTTCTGGGAACTGTTCTGTTTCAGTCTTCACATTACAGACTTTTCTTTTTGAGGTGAGGCCGATCCCATTGCTGAATGCCTCACAAGGATGTAATGAATTTTTAAAATACTGACCACTTCTTCTGAGAGAAACTCACACCCAGTGACTAGGCCAAATGCTTTCTCTTCTGTGCTCATTACCTCTCAGAGCCCACAGGTTTTGCTGACTGTGGGACTCAGTTATGCCCGGGTACTTCTGCAGCTGTTCCAGTGATAGGCCCTTATAACCTGTTAACATTTGGGAACAGACCTTTCACGTGTATCTGACACAGGAGTTATACAATGTGTGTCTCAGACACGTTCCTAGGATTGAGTCACAACAAAGGTAGAGACTGAGTGACCACAAATAATTGTATCTGTACTGAGCTCTTCAAGATGAAACCCTAAGTATTTTAGAAGCCAAGCTTCTGAATCCCTGTGGAGGTGGTAATGCTTAGTGTGCCTGCTAGAGTTTGGGGAAAACAATGACCTAGTGAATGTCTCCTTTCTAAAACGTTTGGCTAATTAAAGACAGGATTAAATAGAAGTGACGGAAGGAAGAATGATAGATGAAGAATAAATGATAGTTGTATGAAATAGAGTAACAATTTGGAATTGAGACTTGCCATTAAGTTTTGTTTTTTGTTTTAATTTTCAGCCAATGTTTTCAGTTGCACCAAGCTTAGCCACCAATGCATCAGCAGCCTTTAATCCCTACCTGGGGCCTGTTTCCCCAAGCCTGGTTCCAGCAGAGATCTTGCCCACTGCACCAATGTTGGTCACGGGGAATCCTGGAGTTCCAGTGCCAGCAGCTGCTGCAGCTGCCGCACAGAAGTTAATGCGGACAGACAGACTGGAGGTAAGGCCGAGAGCTGGATCTTCATAATTTCCACTACAAAGTGTTTATGGCCAGAATGTCTTTAAAAACTGAAAGCCATGATGTGTTTCAAGTTTATAGTATTTGGTTAGACTCTAGTTATGCTGTTTGGATTAATGTAACACATTAAAAACTACAACAGCCATGTTTGGGTTACTAGGTAAAGGCTTGGAATGAGGATCAGGATGCCTGTTACTTCACTCTGCCTCAGTTTTCCCGAAATCTTGCACATGGTGCTAATAATGTTCATTCCTTAAAGAACTGAAAAAAAGGAAAAAAAAAAGTTTGGCACAAATCAGTTGCTTCTTGAATGTCTGTAGCAATCAAAAATAACAAATGATTGATGTCTAAAGGATCTCATAAACATGGAATGCATTGTCTACTGTACGTGAAACATTATAAAACTCACTGCAGATATTCTCATAAGCTCTGAAGTCCTTGCACTGAGACAAGCATTTTTATGAAATGTGCCCTGTTAAAAACTTTTGTTTTGTTTCGTTTTTTGTAGAACATCACTTGATTGTCAGAGCCTTGAGGCACAGGATGAGTAAAAGCAGATGCTTTACTGTTGCTGGCTGAAAAGGAAATTAAAGATATATGTCCTAGTTTGAGGTTATTGTTCAAAATTTTAGCATGGCAGGAAGAAACAGGCTTGAAAAACAGTTCATGGAGGAAAATGGCCTATTAAGTAAAGACGCACACTGAGCCGCCTTCCTGCCTGTCTGCTTAGGAAAGACTTGGGACTGAGATGTCCTGCATGTACTAATTAAGGAGAAAGCAGCCAAGTAGGGTGGTATTTGACAGCAGTTGAGTGTAATAACTTGTCATGTTATCAGAAATATAAGTGCCAATATCTTATTTATTCATTAAATTTTATAGGAAGTATTAGAAAGATATCAAATTGCACCATTTTTTTGTCAGTATGTGCCAGGTACAGGCATCACACCTTCTGTCCTTAGAACAACGTGATAGGAAAGACACTGTCATTACCATTGTTTACAGAGAAGTCAGGGGAGGAAAAGAGGTGTGAGGTAGCCTGTCCTTGCTATAGAGATGGATTCTGGTATTTGGCTTCTCATTACACAAGTGTAGTAGTTCTTTAACAAATGCTGTCTGCAAATGAAATAGGATACCATTTGAAACAGTTTTCTTCCTCTGATATTCCTAAAGCAAACTCAGGATTCTTAATGCATGACTTAATTGATTAATGAGACTCAAATAGTCTGAGAGGAATGTCAATATGTTAATTATTAATAGGTAATAATATTCAAAACACTAAGAGAAAGGACTTTTAAAACTGAGCTACGTGCTCAAAACTCTGTTTATTCCCTTGAAGTTTTAGGTAGTTGTTTTTTTGTTTTGTTTTTTTTTATATAGTTGCATTTTGTGATTTTGTTTTCCTTTCCATGAAGAGCTGCTTTTGTGTTTTGTCATTTACCTTTGCTACTGCTAAAACAATCTCTCCTCTTGCTTTATGTCCTTGCTTCTGACCGGATCTGAGTCATTGTCACAGTCACAGTTGGGGCCTGCAGTGAGATATGTGCATGAGCCTCTTTCTGATATACATTGTGATACCAGAGCCCCCGCCGCCCTTGCCCCTTCCTCCCCTCGCATCCCGCCCCCAGTGCACACGTGTGCGCGTGCTTGCACACACACACACACACACACTTATTTTTTAATGTATATGTATATTGTGTGCACATCACAGATGCACAACTTCTTTATTAATATGCTCATCCATTTGTTGTTGGATATTTTTTCAAAGATTGTATATACTGCGCTATAAAGCTCAGACTGGTTTTCTCTTAAAGTAAGGCCAATCTGTGGGTCATTAAAAGGATGCTCCTAAATGTCGAAGCATTGCTGTAATGCTCAAAGTGCATTTTAAGAAATTATTACAGTGTATACAGGTATTAAAACTTGCTGAGATTTAGGTCATGCCTGTGCCTCATTACAAAGCATTGATAATAATGTAAATAATTGACTTATTCTAAAGAATCACAGTAATATTTCATGGTGCAAAAATGGATGAATGGATGCATTTATTCTACAATATCCAGTAGATAACTATACTTCAAGTCCTTCAAGTAAATGGTGTTGTGGATATCCATAAAGCCTTTTACTTGATGTCTGTTACCAAGGGCAAGAAAGGGCTCTCTCATAAGAATAAAACTCAGCTCATAACTGCTAGCTTGTAACTTTAAATGTCAACCCATCAAACTCCTAGTAAATTAACTAGTCACAGAAAGATGTACTCCCACACAGATCTTAGGGTAGGATCGTGATATAAGACATGACAATTTTGAAGAAGTGTTTAAACATTTGTTAACATCCCTTTTGGGGAAATGTTTAGGTTATGACCATTTCAATTACAAAAAGGGTTGACTGTGCTTTTGTGCATGGTGCAGGGATAAGATCTGACTTTACGGGGACTAGGGTCACTTGGGGTAGTAGTTTAAATAGAGGTGCCTCAACCATATAGACTTTGTAGGTCAGTAGTGGGTTCTCGGGAATTGTCACTTATTAGACAAGTCATTAGAAAGGCAAATTCTTTAAAAAGTGCTTGCTGTATAACTCCCAACTTTTGAAAACTTCTTCATGACTCTGAACTGAAAATGTACTTCCACTAATGAACGTACAATTTTGCATAGATTGCTAAATTAGAGAGCATTGTTCTCAGCATACTGAAGGATTTTAGATACATTGACTGTTATTAAAGTAGTTCATACTGCACTGGAGTAGCCAAACACACCTCAGTGGCTGCATATTTCAAAGCTTTGATTGTTGTTTGGTTAATTGCATCATTTTCCAAACAATGTAAGCAAACTTTGGCATCTCCTGTTTTTAGTTGGATTTGCTTGTTTTAAAAATAAATGATTCTTATTGTGTGGAAGTGTTATTTTTATAAAGTGGTTGTAATGCAAGTTTCTACTTTATTGAAAAATAAGGATCTGCTAACCCTTTGCATATAGGCAGAAATTAAATTGGACAAAGAGTAGCGTTTGCGAGCCAAATAGAAGGAATAAGAATGTTTAGATTGCCATTTTAATGAGTTTAATGAATTTAGCATTATAAAAGCCTCCCCAACTATTGATGGTTCTACAGTTCAGTGCTTTTACTGCTCTTCCAGAGGACCAGGGTTTGGTTCCCAGCACCCGTGTGGGGTGACTCACAACAGCCTACAACTCCAACTGCAAGGGCTCGGATAGCCTTTTGTAGCCTCTGTGGGCACAGTATCAATGTGCACGAACCCACACACAGACACACTCATACATACGTAATTAAAAATAAAAATCTTTATACTCAATAAAGATTAAAAAAGCAAGCAAGGTTCAGTTGCACACACCTCTAATCCCAGCACTCTGGGAGTCAGAGGCAGGCAGATCTCTTTGAGTCCAAGGTCAGCCTGGTCTACAAAGGGAGTCCAGGATAGCCCAGGCTACACAGAGAAGCCCTGTCTTGGAAAGGAAAAAAAAAAAAAGCAGCAATTCTTGTTTTGTGTCTGTTTTGTGAAATCAGGCAAATGTTTCTAACCACAATAAAAGTTTATTAGTCAATTATTTTTAGTTTGTGTTTTTGTGGAGGATACATTGCTTCTGCTTGTCTAATACTTTAATATCACTAAAAATTATCAAAAAATTTAAAAGTGTACATAGTTTTTAAATCATTGATAAGCTCAATAATACCTCCTAAAAGTGTAGGCATGCCTCTTTTAAATATTTAATAATTTCCCTTTTGGTTTTTAATTTCTGTAATTAATTTAAGTTTGCTCTAGAGATTTTTAATTTGAAATTTATTTTAATATAAGATAATTACTGACTTTGGCCAACTTCTCATTTTATACTATTATTTCACTAATTTTTCTTTTAAATTAATGTTTAGATTTCTCTTTATTTACAGTTATTTTGAAAGACTAATAAAAATGTCTCTAGGGTTATGGAGTCTCACATGTTGGTGACTTTAGTGCTGTTGTCTGTTTTCTTGTTCTTTTGGGTTGTGCACACATTCATAGTAGTGAGTGACAGAGAACCTGGAAATGGACTTGATGCTGCTTTTGCTGTCATTCCTATAAGACATGAAGTTAAATGACCAGTGTATACGTTTACACAGTAGAGTGATGCAGAGTGCACACACAACAATATGAATAAAAATGGGTTGTGATCTCTGGCCTAAAAGATAATGATGGTGCCACATTATAAATTAAAAAAATAATAATAAAAAAAAAGACCTTTGAATCTTAACATAAATCCTAGGAGATATTTAAATAAATAATGAACTTTTGTTTTGTTTTTTAGAAAAATGAGTGCAAATTTATCCTTTGGATAACCAGCTGAAACCAGCTTAGGAATTTAATTATAAACAGATAACTATGATTGATCTATAGTTGACCAGAATTTTAAAATGTAGAGATTTTAATTCTTTTATTGAAAAAAACAAGCAGTTTCTTTGTATTAGAACAACAACAACCAAAAATCACAACCAAAAGTCCCTGGGTATTTTAATGAAATCACTGACTATAAGAAATTGCTTTTTTTTAAATGAGGTTTTGCTATGTGTGCTGGTTTCTCTGGAATGTACAGTGTGAGCGTGGCAGGCCTCAGACTCAGACTTGCCTGCCCTCCATGGTGTACGGATTGAAGGCATTTGCTACCTCGGAGATTTTGCCACCAGGAATGACTTAAAGTTGACATGTCAGACTGAGGTTAATAGAAGTGAAGTCCATGAAACTTATTGATGTCCAGAATATTAAGGTCAACCAAACCCCTGGCCCCCGTTATGATTAGTTTTCTATTTCTGCTTTTGGTTGTTATTCTCTAGATATTGCTGAGTTTATTGCACAGATCTGGTGAACAGGAAACAGGCAACTTCAAAGGGATCTCTTCCGAAAAACACATAGTAACTGTGTAGCTTTAAAGAGTCCCAACATTGGCATGACTTTTCTCAGGACCCCCAACTTTCACCATCTATGTCTCATTAGAGACATAGAAACCTTGCTATAATTTTGAAATATGTTTGTTACATTTTTTAAAATAGAGAGTAAACAATAGAACTAATTGTAGTGCATAGATTTGAATGGTATGTTATAAGCTGTCTTATTTGTACTAGTTAGTATTTGTTTT
This sequence comes from Psammomys obesus, assembly GCF_907164565.1. NCBI lineage: Eukaryota > Metazoa > Chordata > Mammalia > Rodentia > Muridae > Psammomys > Psammomys obesus. The sequence goes on from NW_026596256.1 coordinate 10,124,890, forward strand.
ATTTGCTGTTAATACTGTTTTTTTTCAGAAGTTGTTTTTATTTTGAATCCATTGTCAGTACAAATAACATGAAATACTTCTGAAGTTGCAAACTCTATCTTCTTTGTGCCATCTGTCTACTCTCTAATTTATTTAACCAAAATATTTAGCATTCCTTATTCACATTTTTTTCAGAATTTTTTTCTGGTTGTTTTTTTCCTGTTGGCTAAAGTTTATAATTATATCACAAAAGTTTTGTTAGACTAGAATTTAGAACATTTTAGTGAATATTGAAGTTAGAATACTCCATTTCATGCTAAAAGCAACTTTTTATCCATTGCCTGTTACACTGTATGAACTAAGCTGGATTGTAATATAAGTTCTGTTTTAGTGTTCACAGAGTAAGATACTTATTGTTCTTTTTTGATTGAATTTTAATTTGTGTATGGCTTAGTGTATCTGATCATTTTAATTTAGGCTTGAAGAATATTAAACTACAAGAAATTCTTAAAAATTTTACCTATGAATTTTATTTCTATGTATTCACATTAGAAAATTATCCAGAATGCCTATCTTCATATTTCCTTTGCAAAATTAATTGTAGCATGAACACACTGGAAATAATTTTTAGAGCCAATTAAGACCCCCTGCTCAGAGGAAGCCAGTAAGCAGATCAGTTTCCAAATGGGTTCCCTAGTAAGGGGAGCGGGGGCTATCTCTGACATTAACTCAGTGGCTGGCTCTTTGATCACCTCCCCCTAAAGGGGAAAGGGGAACAGCCTTACCAGGCCACAGAGGAAGACAATGTGGCTGGTCCTGATAGGCTAATGTCAGATAGAAGGAAAATGGGAGGATAAGGGGGATTGAGAGGGGACCAGGGAGGGTCCCCTGGGATTCAAAATGAATAAATTGTAATAATAAAAAAATCACAATAATAAATAAATAAATAAATAAATATGCCAAAAAAAAAAAAAAAGTCACCCACACCATGTGCAGTGTTTGATATCTGAGGTGCAATCAGAAATGATGACTTGGATCTCATACAAAAGAACGAAAAAGTTGATGCTGTAAAGGCATTGTTTTCAGGAAAAGGTAACCAAGTTGTAGCTGTATCATGGTCACAGCCATGTAAAAATTCGTGCAAACAGAAAACTTCACAAAAGAAAGATGGAGTCAGAATAGTGCTTGTATTATTTTAATTTAGGTTTTGTCTGTTCAGCTGCAAATTTGCTGGTAAATTTTGTAAATTTCCATTCTGTTTTAAATTATGAGATTAAATACATTGAAAATTTTGTCATTTTTAATTTACCAATATAAACTGCATCTAACGGTTGTTTTTTTCCCCCTTGTTTTAATGAGGTTGTTAAACCTAGTCCAAAATTTTCTCGGATTTTCAGAAGGAACAAACCACGCTTGATGCAGCAGTCAGCAGATAGTTCCCTTGTGATTATTAGAAGAAAGTGTGTATTAAAACTGCCTTCACTTCATCTCCAACACTCCAGAGTCCATCTAGTGTCTGCCAGACTTCCCTACCATCTCTCACCAGTCACACTTTCACAAGAAGCTTTCTCCTACACTGTTTTCCTAACTGTAAACTAATGTGAGGGTAGCATTTTGTATGTTTTGAGCACTTGACTTTAAAACCCTTAGGAGAGGCTGGTTTGGTCGTGCACTCTGAGCTGACTCCTAGTTATTGCCTCTGATTTCTATTTGTACAGCTCTCCTGCCTACATCCCACAGGAGTGAAATGTAACCTTTAACCTGTAGAAACCATACATGCACAAATGGAATTCCCAAGTGCACTGTCTTTAGGTTTTAGGTCTTTCTGCCAATGTGGCAAAGTGAGAAACAGTGTTAAGTCTTTTGCTTTCAGTTCTGTCTTTGGCAGACTAGGAAAGATGGGACTGTGGAGAGCTGACTGGAGACAGCACACATGGACCTGTCTGAACCACCTCATGGAGGGGGCCATTCTGACAGATTGACTTCAGCAGAAAAGTAACCTTCCTGTTTAAAACATGACATAGATTTAACACAATATGTAGTTTATAGGGAGGTACACCCACTGCTTGGTAATGCATTTCTTTCAGGGTGTCTCTCTTCCTGGTCCAGTGATTAGCTTATAGTTTTTTAACAGGCCCCAGGCCCCTGTGTTTTGAAGGACCTACAACTTCCTCTGGTATTCACCTAGAAAGGGGTGTTCTGAAACACAACTTCATCATCTTAGCTTTCTAAATTGTGAACTCTTGGTTACACTTGGGTTTTATCTAAGAAGGCACATATATTAATAAAAACAATGTTTTGTAACTTTCTAAATCATCTGTATTCTTAGTTTTTCAGTATGCTTAAAAATTGAATAAACTAAGTAAGTGCTTAACTACAACACAGATTGTTCAATGTCTGCATTTCCCTGATTTTGGGGGAAGGGACGCCTTCAAGTATAAAAACTGTGTCTTTGAAGTATGTGCTGTAAAAATTTGAGGAGGTTTGATGCTAGAGCACAGAAGTATTAAAATCATTCAGTGTTTCAGATGGCCCTCTGGTGGTCAACAGATCAAACTCCCGATGGGGAGAGTGTTAGAAACCTCAGTACAACTCAAGGAGCAAAGGAAAGATAACTAGTTCTCAGAGGTGACTCCTGGAAACATTTTGGTAGAAATGTTTTGTTTTTCACTTGGAACTAATTTCTGTTTACCCAAAAGTTACAAGTACATAACCAAAAGTTTCTTGCCTCGTAGTCACTAAATATTAAACTAAATATTAACATCTTAAATAACTTCAGTACTACTTATAAATCCAAAAATTTAACTTTGATGTACCACAGATTAAGTGATCTGCATACCTGAATCAGATTTAATTTAAATTTTTATCACAGGTATCCTTCATTTGTACAGGTGTGTGGTCACATGTGTGCCCCAGAGTCTATATTGAGGTCAAAGGGCAATTTGCAGGAGTCAGTTCTCTCCTTCAACCTGTGGGTTCCAGGGATCAAGCTCAGGTTGTCACAGGGGCCAGCGCCTCATGGGTTCCTGCAGCAGATACAAGTGGCTGTTCTGCCAGCATCCTTTCTCTGGCTCTATGACTTCCCGTCCACAGCAGTCTTAATCTTTCTTACCCTCATGGCCTTGACACTTTGAAAGAGTGTTTAGTTATTTTGTAAAATGCTTCCTATTCGGTCTGTTTGCTATTTCCTCGGGGTTAATAACAGGCAGTGACACAAACCCACCATGATGCAGTGTGTGCTTTTCTGGGATCACATCAACAGAGTAGTGACCCTGTGTCTCATTATTTCTTAATATCCATATGTTCGCTTGGTAAAAATGGCATCTGCTGGCTTTCTCCATTGTAAAGTCCACACTTTTCCTCTCAGCCATTAATAAGTACACCAACACAGTATTTGAATAAATGTTTTATTACATGTTTTGCATCCATCATGAACATATTTTTTTTATGTCGAGGACATTTCATTTCACGGGAAAGGTGCTAATATTTGAATACGAAGCAGTGCTGAATGATGTTGCCACATTGCTTTAGTTTGCCCTTTCCCCTCTACATACGCCCTTGGTCATCAGTCTGCGTAGCTGAATCACTGTTTTCCTTACCTGTTGGCTGGCTCATGTTGACTGAATCCCATGCACTTGATGACTTCATAGGTGTGTCGAGAGTACCAGCGTGGCAATTGCAACCGAGGAGAAAATGATTGTCGGTTTGCGCATCCTGCTGACAGCACAATGATTGACACCAATGACAACACAGTTACCGTCTGCATGGATTACATCAAAGGGAGATGCTCTCGGGAAAAGTGCAAATATTTCCATCCTCCTGCACACCTGCAAGCCAAGATCAAGGCTGCCCAATACCAGGTCAACCAGGCTGCAGCAGCACAGGCTGCAGCTACTGCAGCTGCCATGGTGAGTAGAGACAGAAGTGTCCTCCTGTCGGCAGTCAAAAAAGATATTAAACAATTTGTCTACTACAAGCTATTCATCTATTAACCTCTTTTTTATGTTTTGCTGAAGATATGTTTGTTCAGGTATCCCACACAGTAACTCCTCAGTGGCTCAGATTGCTCCTCCTCTTAGCCTAACCCCTAAGGCTGTCATATTCTGGATGTAGGGTTTCTGAAATTCCTGCTTCATAAAGAACCATTTGTCTCCTTTCTGATTTAACAACACTGCCATTTCCAGTCGCTAATTTCTGTATACCATCAAGTCAGCCATTGTTCACCTTGAGTGCATTCTTCTGCACATCCAGGCCCATCTTTACATTTTTCTTGCTTCTGATAACATAGTCTGGAACTATTTAGGAGAATGGCTTCAACGAAATTATTTTTAAATTAGCCGCAACATTTTGAATAGTCTGCTGTCTGAATAGTGTGAAGTCCTACTGTGGCATAAACATGATGATTAAAGTGCCAAATCTTGACTAACCATTACACAGGAAGGAGAAAAGCAGCAGTACGCAAGGAGATTAAAAACAATGTATCATTTAGGATGGATACTAAATGGTTTTCTTAAGATAAACTTCAGTGTGACCTAGTAGCTGAGTTTAAGGAGTCCATTTCTTCTTGGCTTAGCTGTTTTAGGTTGTCCTTTTTTAATATAAATATATAACTTATTTAAATATTTATACAGAAATCATTATCACAGCGCAGTGAAATGATCATGAGAGAGGTCTTATCTGTGTTTGTTTATGGATACTTGAGCAAAAATACAGAAGGCAGACTCTCTCCTTTTCTCTATCACCACCCCACCCTTTTTTTTTCTTTAGAGTATTGTTTGAAATTAACTACATAGAGGAATTATCCTCCAATAACAACTCAATAGTGCCTTTATTGTGCATGCTTAGTCTTGTTATTCGTTGTATATGGCATTCCGATGATTTGTTTTTTTATTTGTTTTTTCTCACCTACCCAAAATGCACTGCTGCCCCCATGATGCACCTCTGCTTGCTGTTTATGTTAATGCGCTTGAACCCCACTGGCCCATTGCCATCATGTGCTCGCTGCCTGCTAATTAAGACTCAGTCGGCTGTCAAATCACTGAAGCGACCCCTCGAGGCAACCTTTGACCTGGTACTATGACCTTTCACCTTTTAGCTTGGCATGTAGCTTTATTGTAGATACAAGGTTTTTTATTTTTTTGTTTTTGTTTTGTTTTTTTGTTTTTAACCGATTAAAATATATATAATCCTTTCCTGTTTAAAGTGGTTAAGTACAATGAAAAACTGAGTGTGGTTTCCTGAAAAATGAGCACAAAGACCTAAAATGCGTACATAGATGGAAATGGTACAATGAAAGACTGGAATCCCAGCAGCCCACATTCAGTTTAAGTACATTGTAAAACGTTCAAATGAAATACTTGGAGGACATTAAAGTGTGGTTTTCATTATATATTTATGTACCTGTGTGGTTAGCATGGCTTTAGTGATAGAATTCTTTTCTTTTTAATATGTATACTGCAGTAGTTAAGAAGAGTTTGCATGTCCTGGGACATTTGCATGTGTCAGCAGTTTGGGAGGGCAGAGCTGGCAGGATGGGATTTCCTTGGCCAGCCACTCTACAGTTAACTATTAACAGTGCTTCTACCCGTCAGTCCTCATGGAGCTCGCACTCAGCTTTCCTTCTTTCCCAAATCGACGGCTTCTCACAGAAAGCCTGAAGCATTATGGGACATAAAACACCTTACTCATTATAACATGTGTTCTCGTTACTAGTGAGCTTTTGTTGTGGACAAAGTAATGCTTCCTTTAAAGCTTTTATCTTGCTTAATTTCTGTAACTGGTTTTGTCGACTGGATTTTTCCCCTGGGTAGTTAAGTGCTCTGCTGCTTGCTTGCTCGTGCTCCCTTAACAGTTTTAGCCTACAACTGATTTTTCTTTTTTCTTTTTCTCTTTTTACTGGTATTTGTTTTTATACTCATTTGCTAAACAGGGAATTCCTCAAGCTGTACTTCCCCCATTGCCAAAGAGGCCTGCTCTTGAAAAAACCAACGGTGCCACCGCAGTCTTTAACACTGGTATTTTCCAATACCAACAGGCTCTAGCCAACATGCAGTTACAGCAGCATACAGCGTTTCTCCCACCAGGTAAGGGCTTGGATTTGCTATTGAATGCTTCAGTCATGATCGACACGGGGCTGTGTGGTTGAGGCAGGCGAGCACCAGCAGCCCGGGCTAGCTGCTAGTCCTAGAGAGGGTGCACGGTAAGCTAGTCAGCTGGGGACGCACACTCAGTTCTCACATGGCGTTCCTCGTGAACTCAAAACTTAAGCTTACTGAGACAGAGATGTTTTATATATTTTGGGTGTTTCTGCTATTTGGAATTGAAATATTCTCTTTTTTTTTCTCTTTCCTCAACACTGTTGTGTGTTTGTCAAGCTGTGTTATGATGCTCTCCTGCTGTAAGACCCCTTTGCCTTCAAGATGCCACAATTTTATGAAATGACTCAATTTTGACATTTTCGACCTTTAGTTGGCAAAATGAACAGTTGAAATTTATTCATCGTAGAGCTATTAAAATGCACTCTTCATATTAATTATGCACTGCTAAAATTGTCCTTGTGCTGACATTGAAGTAATACTAAGTTCCCTTGTTGTTTGTGTTCTTAATGCTCTGTCATCCCCGAGTATTCCTGTTTAGTGCAGAGTCACGCATCGCCATTTTCAGTTCATTTGCACATGCTCTTATTCACAGAGATTTAAGAGTTTAAAACACTAATAACTCATTAGTTGGCTAGAAATTTACAATTTAAATATTCCTAATTTATTTCATAATTAAAAAGAAATTTATATCTTCTATCTTGAAGTTAATTACCAAGACTCGCTAATCTTTTTCTTATTAATTTTATTTTAAGAACAATATAAATATATATGATAAAATAATTTATTAATAAATTAGTAAATTAATAGCTAAGTATGTGCATCAGACATCTAGCACCTTATGTGGTAGTGACAGTATTTACTGTATCACATTCCTGTAGAATTAGAGAATCGGGTAGTTTATTTTTGACTTATTAGCAAATTGATACATTATGCTCATATTTCAAGTTACTGGGAAACAATATAATAAATAAACCATACAATATTGTATGGTTCAATTCTGAAAACTAGTCATTCACACGTAGAATAAATCAGCTAGCTGAAATATTTCATTAAAATGCTCAGGATAAAATGATAGCTATACTCCTGAAACACATTGTTCAAGTTGGGCTTTGTCCGTATTAGGATACAAATTAATTCATTTTAACCTATAACATGTTCATTGCCCTTAGGGAAATTTTCACACTGAAGCACAAGATATTGTTCTTCTCCTTAAATAGGGCAGTTGAGAGACTTTTAGAAATTAATATTTTTCACCTTTTTTTGTAAGTTTCAGTGCCCCTAGATTTTTACAATTTACATAACCAGATCCCTAGACCAGGTTTTAAGAGATTATTAGAATATTTAAGCAATTAAATTTTTGTTTCTGTCAGTTTTTTCCATTGAATAAATATTATCTTGAAAGTGATAGTTTCCCCATTTAAAATTTAAAAATGAAACAAATTATGTTCTTCCATATGTTATGTAAAGAAACTTGAAATACTCTATCAGTGGGTTTTTGCATTAACTTCTCAACGATATTCAAACATTTTATTCTTCTCTAAATCAATGTAGCCAACAATTGCATAATATTGTGACCCACGGTTTTATGACAATTTTACCCTTTAACAGCTCTCTAATCTATTTATAAAGAAAAATATGAAGGTTCAAGCTAGGGGAAAAAAATGTATCCATGTCTCAGAACCACTTGCCTGCTACTCCTGAAAGAGGTTAATTTAAAATGTGCAGAAAATAAGTTGAAATTTTTAAGATATATTTACTTCTGTCTTAGTTAGGGTTTCTATTGCTGTGAAGAGACACCATGACCATGGCTACTCTTAGGAAAAAAAAAAATTAATTTGGAGCTGGCTTACAGTTCAGAGGTTTAGCCCATTATCATCATAGCAGAAAGCATGGGGGCATGCAGGCAGATGTGCTGGAGAAGGGGGTGAGAGTTCTATATCTTGATTCATAGGCAGCAGGAAGTGAACTAATTTGAGCTTCTAAGACCTCTAAGCCCACCCACACAGTGACACATTTCCTCCAGCAAGGCCACCCCTACTCCAACAAGGCCACACCTTTTAATAGTATATGGCCCAAGCATTCAAACATATTAGTCTGTGAGGCCATTCCTAGGCAAACCAACACAGCATCTTAAAATGAATTTTTATGTCAGAGATATTCTGTTGTTTATATTCAACATTATATGAAACAGTGCAGAAATATAAAATTGCGTATTTATATGTATTTTATATTTTGTATATAAATATTATATACAATATATATATATACACACACACATATTCAACCCAATTACCAAGGGGCTAAAGCTTGGGTTGAACATTATCATTAGCCATATAACCAGAGGTAATTGCTGCCTTCCTGATAAAAAAAAAAAGGGAGGGTGGGATTGGGAGTGGTTTGGGGGCTACAGCTGGGATATAAAGTGAAAAACTGTAATTAATAAGGATAAAATTTAAAAAGTAACGTAAAAAATAAGATCCCACTAGAACTAAAAGAAGTCACTTTTACCATAGATTCAAATATAATCACATGTGTAATCTCTTGGAGAAAATACTCATTTCCCAAAATCTAGGTTATGTTATATGTATATAATATAGAATTACATATAAGTGAAGCATTCTATCTAATCACATTATAACAGTTAAGATACACTGTACTTTTCACAGTTGGGGTTTTTAGAGATGTGTGAGTCTGTTTCATTGAAATTAAAGTGAAGCCCAGTTTGCCCATATAGAGCAGGAGACTACATCTATAGGAACTAGGTTATTGACAAAGAATTGGGGATTGGTGTCAAGCTGGCCAACTGGCTAAGATGTAAGAACAGAATTGGATATTGTAGCATCTGTTTATTTAAAGGAATAACCACCCGTGTGTGTGTGTGTGTGTGTCTTGTCTATCATTCTGCATTTAGCTGCCTGTCTTCTCTTTCCATACCTCCTCCTTTTCTCTCTGTATCCATCTTTCCTTTTATTCACTGAGTAGGCATTGTTTATATTCCCCGTGGTATGCTAGTGTTGACACTAGAGATTCCAAACTCCTGACTTCAGGGTGAGATCTAGTATCCAGAAGGAGGTATGGCACATGTTTCCCTCCCCGCAGCCCTCCTATTTATTTTCCGTTTCCTTCCAAAGAGCCACTGTTGGTTGAATAATGACTCAATGGAATGCTGTGCTAGCCAAGCGCCTTATGGGCATCTTTTCTACTTTTTTTCTCAAACCCAGAGTTTGGGTTGGTTTTCTGTGTTACCAGTGAGTAATATGGGGCCTAGTGAAGTCTAGGAATTTGTCACCAAGTTACATGGCTCTTAAGGCTCAGCAGAACTTGAACTCAAGTCTAGGGGAGCTGGGCTTGTTATATAACTACATTAAAAAGAATTTAACGAAACAGCTCTTATAGATCACCAAACTCTACAACTCTTCTATGCCCTATATCTTACTTAAAAATCTAGTAAATATAAATATTTTATTAAGTTCAGTGAGGGTTTTTTTGTTGTTGTTCTTTGTTTGATTTTCAATTTTAGCTACAGTTTCTTGTTATACATTTACTCTTCAGAACTAAGCTGATTACTAACACAGACCTTGTGAGATCTAGGGCCCATTGATATAACTGGAATGGATTTCACCCCTTTGATATGTCAGAAAGAAGATGTGCATTGACACTGATTATTTATTGGGTTGTTTTTTGTTTGTTCATTTGTTTGTTTTTGTCTTGACTATAAATAAAGACAAGTTCTAATTTCATTGGAAAGAAGTAGAAAACATTCCTGAGAAAAAATCTGACACTATTCTCTGACATTTTTCTCCCTCTGTCCTCTACCCTATATAGTCCTGGTTCTCAGATATTCATTTTCATACAGTTCCCGTCCTTCACCATAAGGCTTACATGTTTGCAAGACCTTCAATAGGAGTACCCACGAATGAGCTTCTGTGCTAATATGTAGTCTGTACCTTGAGTATGTGCCAAGAGCAAGGCAAGCCTGACAATCCATGGCTCTCCAGGTTTCTTTGTCCTCCATCTTGAGTTTTCCGTTACATTTTTGCCTTCCTTGGAAGCATTCTCTCAACCAAAGAGCTAAGCTAGTTTACTTGTGGCAATCATTATGTTGGTGCACATTACAATTCTACCAGGTATAAAGAAAAGAACAGGAAAGTATTAGATGTGGTGTAATGTCTAGACCAAGGAGGCAGGAAGATGGTCCTCTTTTTATAAAAGAGACAACACAAAGCTGTCTAGTCTGTCACTTTTGTTATAATCAATATAAGTATAAATATTTTAATTTTATTAATTTATATTAAAATATTTATAAATAATAAAAATAAGAAAGCTATTATTTATTTGAATATCAATTTTGTCAGTTTAATTGACTGCAAGTTTTAAGTAATAAAACAATATTAATTATTTTTAGGATACCTCAAATTAGCTTTGTATAAACAAGCAAAAATTATTAACTAGAAATCCCAAGCAGATCTCTAATTAATAACATTTTTCTCTCTTCCATTTATTTTTCTCCTTAATATAATATTAACTATACCTTTATTTCATTTATTAATTGTAATTCTATTTTTATACTCACACAGATAATTTAAATTTTAATTTAAAAAGTAATGTAATTACAGGGATGCATTTCTCAGAACCACATCATTCTGCTGTGCAAATATCTTTGTAGGAAATTAGAAATTGATAAATACATGCACTTATGTCTTATCTTGTGCTGAAAACCAAGGGAAAATTTAAATTGACTATTTGTGCATCATTGGTAAATTAACCCATTGAAAGTAAAGAATATTGTGGTCATTTCAAAAATGGTTTTTGGTTTTGGTAAGAGGGTCCTACAGCACTGTGTTCATACTTGTGAGTTACTGCACCCCAGCTAGTCTCTTCATCGCTGCCTTGTGTTTATTTGCTACCAATCCCTTTTGAAGCTGTGTGCATTGGTTACAATGATAATGAGGATGATAACCAAATCAAAAATTCAGTTATGACAGCTTAAAGGTTTTAGGAAAGTATCTAAAGTCGGCTCACCTCCAGCACATGCAGACTCAGTTACACATGAAAGAATGACTATAAGTAAACTGTAGCATAGTGCTAAATTTAAAACCTGGAGCTTGGATACTTAAACTGGCACTCATGTTCCTGATGTAGCACACTGTACTCCTTCATTTATCTTTCGGCATTTTCTTTCCCAATCCTCCGGCCCTAGAAGGTAGTGTCTTTTCACAAAATCTAGGCCCAGTACTAAGTTTTGCTTGCTCTGTTTGTCTTAAATTATATTCTTTGTTATTGGTCTGTTTCATTGTTTTTGTTGCCCTTCACAAGTCTTCATATAGTAGTGGTAAAAATTTACAAAGTTACTCAAATGTCTTAAATAATGCCTACCTATAAAATATTAGTTTGCTTGTCTAGATCTATTACTCAAAGTGTCATTCCGATAACAGATGAACTGCAGATGTGACTGCAATGCCAGTTGAGTAATCTGCATTTCAGTTATGTTTCTCAATGGCAGTTTGTTGTGTAAAACCATCTCCATCTCTGACGAGACTCAGTTGGCAGATATTTTTCTAACAAATGTTCATCCCAGATGCTGCTAGTATTTAAACAGGTTGTGCCAAGATTCGGAGATTTAGATAGAAATATAAAATCATTTTATATTTCAAAACATAAAAATCTAAAATAATCTTGTAGAGAGAACAGGTTCTCCATATGTGAATGTGGCCTTTGTATTTAGTTCTCACATTCAGACCACTGTGGACATCAGGACTAATGCCACACATCGGACGTGCACATCCTCATTATCTCCCACTCAGAGTTTTTATTGAAGTCTAATTAGCAAATTCTTGCCTTTGAGTTTTTGTAAACAATGGCTATTCTAAGAAGTCTGAGAGTCTGGCAGTGAAAATCAGTCTCTTTTGCCAGATGCCTCCAGGTAAACTTGTTTGAGATTCCTAAGAGATGATGCTCCGCCTCAATGCTGTTTCTGCATTTGAGCTCTATACTGAAGAAATGAAGAATTTGCACTTTTTTACATACTGTGTATTTATTGTGTGATAGCCCTCTGAGTCAGATTTGTGCCTGGATGGTTGCAAGCTCGTTTGTGTCTGGATGGTTGCCATAATACTGAGCAGAGAAGCAAAGCCCAGGAGTTAAAATGAGTTTCTGTCTCATTACATTGTCTAGTCAGTTCTGTGCATTTAATTTTTTAGCATTTTAATAATAAATACTATTTCTAATTATTCAGAAAACATTAATGCATTCATGTGTCAGATTCTAAAGTAGCAAAGCAGTAAGTTAGCTTTTGGCTGGATTAAAACAAAACATTACAGAATTTCTTCGAAAGGAATTAAGTAGGTTAAAATTGTCTTGAACCTACTCTATTTATAGGCAGCAGCTAAAAGAAACAAAGTGTACCAGCACACAGTTAAACTGGCTTTTACTCTTCACTTGGGACTAGTTCTAACTGATCACTATGCTACTGTATGGTTTGATTGTGCTGACAGTTACATGCCACTGTTCCCATAATAACAATTTTTCTTCTTTGTTCAAATGAATTTCCTAATTACACGTGTGATGGGATGTTTTAATTCTTTTCCCTTTTCAAATCCACCTTCCTGTTGCAATGCATGATGGGCAGGCTCAATATTGTGCATGACACCCGCTACAAGTGTTGGTAGGTGCCAGCTTTGTTTCTTGATTATCTTAAACCTATGGTGCATCTCACAGCCCCTCAAAATCCACTGCTAAGTTTAACTTTTATCTATTGGGCAAGTCCATTTCCTTTTTACTAACACCTGTCAATTAAATGTCATTTTCTATTTAATTGACATGGCCCCACATAAATGTTTTCTTTCCACACAAGTTTCCTTTAGTCACTATTAGTGGATTTTGATTGGACTATGAGTTCTGGTATATAAAAACAAGTCTATCTCTTAAAAGTAATGATTGTATATTTTTATAATAGTGAATAATAAAAAAGAACTTTTATTCAAATGGATAACTGTACAAAGTAAATACCTGTATTTTATTTCTATTTTAATGTCTATAAACACTATATAAAATTCTTGTTTTTTAACTTAGCAAATTAAGCCTGTTTGTGTCAATTTTCTTGATTTAATGGTAACAAGCTTTTTTTCCCCCCTTTTTTTTCTCTTTCATCCCTCCCTCCCCTTCTCTCCTTGGAATGTTGTCCTGCTTTGCGCTGTGATTGCATGTCACTCGCTGGTGATGATGTCCTGTCACATGGCTTCTTGCTATGATAAATACCATGCCCAATGATTTCCTCCATGTTGCCATGGTTTCCATATTGCTACACTCTTCTGTATGTTTGCTTATTTGATTTTCCCTCCGAAAGTTCCCATGGTGCACGGTGCTACGCCAGCCACTGTGTCCGCAGCAACAACATCTGCCACAAGTGTTCCCTTCGCTGCAACAGCCACAGCCAACCAGGTTTGCTCATTTACAGCTTTGTTTCTTAAAAACCAACTCTCGGTAGGGCCCGGTCCAACAGCCTTAACGTTAGCACATGGATCTCCCGTTGTGCTCAGTGGGATTCGTGTGTACGTGAGAGCTGTAGAGGGTGCTTTGATGAGCATGGGGTTTCAAAGATACCTCTTGTTGGCCTACACATTCTCTCTATTACTAGCAGCAGATTGCTTTTATGCCATTTTTTATAAGTGCTCCAAAGTTGTCGCAGCTCTGTTTCTGAAGCTACTAAACTGGTATTTACACAAGCAATTCTCATTTTTCTTAAGTAATTGTATAAGTTTATTGGCCAACCAAAATGGAAGCAATTACAGAGGTTACTATTAAAACAAACTGATACATAGTTTCTCAGTTCTATCCTAAATTCTTAATGAAAAAGAAATGCATTCCTATGCCACAAATGACCACTCTTGTAAATAGTTTGTTATAAAATTTCTACATTATAACCTTTGATAAGCATATTGATTATTAAAATTAATACAACATCCCTCAGCTTTGATTTTTTGCTGATTTCAACAAAAAAGAAATTATGTGCTCTCATTTCTACAGTTAACCAGCATAAATGGTGGAGATTTAGGAAAGAAAGAGCAGGAATCATGTATGGTAAATGACAATTACCCTGTGCTCGGTTAAAATATGAAAGATAGAAAAGCATGCAGAATTCTTTCAAGCAGATGGGTTTACTTAAATTATAAGGACAAGAATGGACTATTTAAAGTAAAATGGTCACTTAAGATATTTTGAATTCAAAAGTGACGTTACTCCCACCAGCATTTTCTGAAAAAACATTTTTAAAGAAAATACTTTCCAGCTCTGGATTCATTAAGCTCACATTCCAGGAATAAATCTGGCCTTGAATATGCAGACATTCCTGCTATGAAGGCACAGTTCAGTGGGGTTAGAAATGTGTGAAAGGCACTAAACCAGGTTCAGCATCCCAGTAACTGAGGCTGGATGGAGCCTAGTGAGACTAGAAAGAACCCTTGTCAGATGGGCCTCAGCATAGTGCCTTGGAACAAGCAGACCAAGAGTTATTACTGTGAGGAACGTGCACTTTGTTTCACTATATCCTCTTCTGTTGATGAACTTTCAGCTATTAAGATAGCTATTAATAACTTGCAAGAGTATAATGTTAAGGGGATTTAATTTTAATTTTCAGACATAGTTTAATATTTCTTGACAAAAAAAAAATCATTGGTTTTTCAGACTTACTAAAATACCCTTGGATTTGTGCAGACACAAAGGACTCGTTTACAAGAATGCAAGCGTGTGCATATGTGGCATGATAGTTTGTTTGGCAGAAATATCAGTTGATTCAGTGCAGTGTTTTTATGGTGCACACCAATGAAGCTGGAGGCCCATCTGTGTACCCTATATGACTATAGAATTGCTGGTGTAAGCACAAATCTATCAAAGCCAATTCAACATACCCTTGGCCACTTGGGTTGTAGGGACACTTTACTTCTTGCATTGTGCTGTGACCATTTCATGCATAATTCCTGGATCTTCATACTATTACTATTTTACAACCAAAGAAAAGGGAATGGATATATATATATATACCCACACATATATTATATCTACATATACATACATATGTATATGCCTACAGTACATTAGCAATGCTGGAAATAGCTCATGCCACAACATGCAGCCTGCATGCATGCAGAAGTCTATAGCTGGCCCTTCATCTGCATCAAGTGGTGTTGAAGGTCCTTGGTATGTTTCGACAGCCCCATCATTGATGTTTCCACACTGTTGGGTGCAACATCCTGTCCTGCAGCAGCAGGAACAATGGTATGAGAAGCTTCATTATGCTTGGAGCACATCTTTGTGCCAATTGCCAATGCTGTAAAATTGTTTAAAATGTCAGCTAAGAAATGACAATTAAAAGGGACATAGTGAATTATAGTTTTCAGTAGATTGAGATAATCTAGGACATTTAAATATAACAACGAAAGCCTTCATGTATGTTAGCTCATTGTTACCCAACAGACTTTCTGAAAAGGACTTAGTGTCACTGTACAGAATAAGTTTAAACACAGTCAGCAGTTGCTTTACTTAGGTTCACACAACCAGGAAACGAATCAGTGCTGTTAGAGCCAGTGTCTTCAGGCCTCTGCTGCCCTCAGACAGGGTCTGCCTCTCCCACTTAGCAGCCTTTGATTTGAGGTTGCAGAAGAATCAAGACAGAAGTTTGATTTCTTGGGCTTTTGTGATTATTAAAAAAAAAAAAAAAAAAAAAAAGTAGCCTCCGTACCAGTTTCTCATTGTATTTTCTCCCAAGTTCTTTAAGTGCCTACTTAAAATGCAATGAGATGTCTAGTAGTGATTCTAAAGTCTGTTCAGGAGCAAAGCTATTCTCTTTCTCAGTTATTTCTGAATTACGATTTTATAATTCCAACCTGGTATACTTAATTTGGGGAAAACGTTGAACACTATGATCTGAATGAAATGTTAGAAATTTGGTTGCACAAAATTAGGCAAGACATTTTTTTACTCTAGATTTCAGTATCGTTGCTACATATTTGAAACCACAAGGGTGTGTGTGTGCGCGTGTGTGTGTAGGCCAACAAAAAGGGCTTCTTTTAGTAACTGCTCTGCATGAAGTTTTGGTAGCTGTACTTCTCTTACTTCCTAAGTATTGGTAACATCTGTAGAATAGTATTTAACATGAAGATTACATGCAGTGAGCTGCTCCTCTGGCATTTGCATTTACATTAATTTAATGTCATGTTGACCAGATGAGGGCTGTCACTTCACAGCTGAATCTCACTGTTTTTATAAGTTGAATATTAAGACGTTTTCATCTCTTGGTGATTGGCTTGCTTGCATGGATCATTCATTAAATAATTTTTTATTTGCTAGATACCCATAATATCTGCCGAACATCTGACTAGCCACAAGTACGTTACCCAGATGTAGAGCTGTCGTCATAAAACAGTAAGTTTATTACGCATTATAATCACTCGGTTTGTTGTTGGAATATGTTAACATGTAAAATACAAAATATTGAAGCATAGTATATTTTGGGTTTTTAAATTTTATTTTACAAATAAATACAGGTTTGAATAAATATAATAGAGGTAGTTAGGAGATGTGAGTTAAGGTTTGATGAACTTATCTTAAAGGACCACAGACCTGTTGTTTTTTGGATGTATGGGAAATTCAGTTTCTGCTGTAGTTCTCCCACTTTAGTGTCAAAGCAGTAAGAGAATATATAAATAAGTGGATGTGGCTATACCTCAAGAAAACTCTTGTTTTCAAAATAGACAGTGGACTAGATTTGGCTCATAGGCAGTGTTTTGGAAACTCTAGACATAAGTTATTAATTTTATTTTAAGTATTATTTTACTCATTCCTATATGATAATATATACCCAACTCATCTCTTGTTTCACTGTATACAAGATCAATAGGAAACGGTGTGTCCAACTCTTAAATAATTACACATATATGTATGTATGTATATACATACATATGTGTATATATACAGACACATACATGTGGAAACATTATTTACTGAATAGTTAGCACTTCATAACTGTTAGTAATAATAGGATTCTAAAGTTGCTGCTGTTGCTCACACGGGCTTGAGTCTTGTGTTTGCTTTCTGTAACAATGTTTTCAATACCTTCAGAGTAGGCTGTTTTTCATCCCTAGAGGACATAGTTATTCAACAAATACAAACTTATGTTAGATCATGTGCTTAGAAACGTGACAAGTACCTCTATTTTTACATTTACAAAGTGCTATTTAAAATCAGTCTGGTCAGTAGGCTGATTGGTTCTTTGTTGCTTCCTTTTATGCATTTGTTTGCTTGACATATTTGCAAGAAAGGTTTTGGCACTGCTTTGTGTTAGGTACCATGTTGGTGCTGTCATGATGCAAATGATCTCAGAACTGTGCACTAAGAGAGCTTTGAATGAGCTTCCTTTGAGGCAGAGTATGGGAGCACCTCTTCTCAGCAGTCATAAAAGAAGGCATTTGGACAGTGAAGGTGTTGTGTGAAAGGGAAGAGTAAAAATCTTGACGAAGGGACAGACACAAGCTGGCTCTGCAGTGCTGGGGCAAAACCAAGTGATGAGAATTCATAGCAAGAACCAGACACAGGTGGGTTCCAGAGCAGAGAGAAAGGTGGACGAAGTTTCAGAGCCACTGAAAAAAGAAATGGACCAAGAATGAGGAGCCCTGTCAAATATGTATTGGAGTTAACAATTGTTAAAGTTGATTTTGTCCATTTTGTAAGTTCTCTCAAAGCAGCTCTGGCCAGTTGTGATGGTCCACACCATTAATTCCTGTACCTGGGACCAAAAAAAAAAAAAAAAAAAAAAGAGTAAAATTCTGTGAGTTCAAGGCCAGCAAGGCCAGAATGCTCCAGCATAGGCAGGCTGCACAGTCTCAGAAGAGGTGAGGGGTGTATAAAAAAAGCAGTTTCTTCATAGTTGGTCAAGTGCATGGAATAAGAACATTACTTTGTTGGTTATAGGTTTAGAAGGAGGTTTTGTCAGCATGTTATCTATGTGTCGGTGTGTGTGTATATGCATGCATGTGTTATATGATTATTGCGATACATTAAAATATGCTTTAAATAATTACATGTTTTGAGAAAAACCATCTCTTTTTCCATTCTAGATCATACAAAAAGAAAAGGACAGTGTGCTTGGTTAGAGTAAGGACGACGTCATTAGCCATATTGTATATACCGTCAAGCAACACACACAAAAATCCCTCAGCCACAAGACATCCACGTATTGCATGTTAACCAGAAGAAAAGACAACATGAGAACCTGCTGCACACTGTTGCCTACACACTTTGTACATTCAATTGATATTTGTGCTGAGGTGATATTCCTATCTAAAACAACATTGTCTTTCTTTTGTAGCACAGAGTTATGCATTAAAATATGCATACATAATTAGTTTCCTATATATTCATGCCATCTTGAAAAGACAGACTATGGTGTAACCATGATTCTATTATGTATTGGTACGTCTGTAGACCAAGATATAATTTTTTAAAAATAAGTTTATTTCTTTCAAGGTTTACAAGTAACAAAGGTGCACCTTGTATTTAAAATCGCCATTAGAGCTGAGAGCGCGCATGCACAGTCATTTTTGTTTAAAAGTAATATTTTTACTGTAATAGATTGTAAGACATGGTGAGGGAGGGATCTGACAGAGATGAATGTGCCAAGCAAAACCACAACTGTGTATATTTTAAAGCACATCATGGCTTTAAGTACCATGTTGTCAAGGATTCTCATGAAGTGCCATAGACTGTACATCAAATTAGAGTATTATTTCTTCAGTGTTATTGTTTTCAGAGCCACATTTTGTTGCTTATTTGCTAGTACTAATCAATCAAAGGGCACCATTCTTTTCTTTTTCTTTTTTGTTTTTGAAACCAAAGCTGTCTCAGAAATGGCCAATTTAACTCTACAGTAACAATAGACGGCACAACAAACTCAATACAGATAAACTTCCACATACTGGAGCTATATATAATAGATATATAAAATTATTTTAATGCATTGTAGTGTAATATTTATGCATACTCTACTATATAACATGTTATTCAAAAGGGATATGCCATTTCTGAGACACAATAACAAAAAATATTTGAGGAAATTATTTTGCTTCTATTTATAGCCTCTGTCAAAAGTCAAAAGACTATAAATGCTTTGCAGAAATGGTTTCACGTTTGCTTAAATGCTTCATCACAGTCACATTCAAAATAGTGACTCTAAACAAAGAGAACAGCACTGTCATCAGATGCATGATAAACCAAAATATGAAAATGGGAAATGTTTAATTAACCTAGTAATTGGGTGGGTTAAGTACATGGGTGAATTTTATATGTGATTCTTTTGTTCAGATTAACTGCTTATAGCCTTAGAAAGCCTTTTAAAAAAATTTTAAAAATAGATGTGCATTCAGTTTTTAAGAATGGATTCATCCAAAGGAATTCCCCCTTTTTGTGGTTTGGATGTTGCAGCTAGTAAAGGATATTTTTGCTCTGTTCAGCAGTTCTAAAAGTCGCTGAGTAGGGGCCAGGTGACTGGCAGTTCTAGTGTGGAATGGGAGAAGTGAGAGTTCTGTTATAGAACTTTCCATACTTCCAAGTTTACTGCAAGTTTTTATGCTTGAGAGAGATGCTTTCTAATATAAGACTGATGTGTTGATTTTACTGATTGTACTGTACATCTATTAAAGCCTTAGATTATTACATTACGGGTTGGAACCCATACCAATGTAATTTCAATCGTGTTAAGAGAGTAATGGTGACTTCACATGTTATTGTAGTTAGTTACATTATAGAATATTACTTATTTTTCTTGTTAAAATGTAGTTTTTCATTTCCTACATTTATTAGATTTTCATTTTCTATTAACAATTGAATACCATTTCAGTTTATAGACTCTTGTTTTATTAGATTTTACCAATGAATTTTTCAAAATACAAAAAAAGTTAAAGTAGTTTTTTTCTGCATAACATACTCAGTTTTAAATTACATGTAGTGTCATATGAATATCCGTATTATTGTTAACTAAATGATTTATATTTTACTGATTTAATATTACAGTATAAGAATGTCAGTCATTGTTCTTGTCTAGTTTTCATTAAAAGAACAAAGATCTTTTATATGGATATCTTATAAATATATAATCATTGCTAAGTAAGAAGTTAAGTTGTTGCTATGGCAACAATCCTGGCAGACAATTGAGTAATATTTTGATGATTTATTTTGTTTGTAATTAGTTATTATGAGAAGATCTAGATCCTAGATATTAGAATAAAATTTATTTTCTACTGTATCCATTTCAAATGTTAAAGTATTGTTTAATATTTTTGAAATCCCTGAATATCAGGCCTTGTTATAAATAAGCTGCATAATCAATAAATAGAACAAGGGACTTTTTGTTGATAATCCAAATACTCAAAGTTTACGTAATGAGAATTTTAGCGTGTGTGCAAACTCTTGAGGGTTGATGATGCTGCAATTTAGCATGTTGGGAAGTCTAGAGAGAAGGTTGACTTTTTGCACTTCTGTATATAGTCAAAAGAGAGAAACCTGTATAATAGCAAGATCTTATTTTGAATAAAAACGTCTATAATTACAAGGAGTTTTGTTAAGGCTAATGAAATGACAGACTGAGCAAAATTGCTTGCAAAAGTGGCACAGAGTTAGCACTCCATACCCTTCAGACACATTGCTTTGCTTTTTGTGGACAGCTTGTAGTTTGCCAGGATTTTTCAGCTGGAAAGATTTGCCATCCTTCCGAGATCTCATGACTGACAAAACTCCATTGGGCCAAATCTGCCTGAAGATCATTACCAAAAATAGCAGGTACTTCAGCCATTAAGGTGAAATCATGGATCAGATATTCCTTACATTGTTTTCAAAACTACTGCATGTTTAAAACTTCAACAAAAAAAAAGAGAGAAAGAACTATGCTAAGGACATATATTATTCAAATCAATTTCTGCCAATTTCAATGGTTTATTGTTCAAAATCTTCAAAACAAGTATTGACTTTCACAAAATTTAAACCATAAACAGGCAAACCAAACGGCACACCTGTAGTTGTTATGTGATTGTTTTTTAATTGCTGTAGATCTTGTTCTTTCCGCAGGTGAAAAAAGAAATTCAAATTTCACTTTTAATTTTCAACTCAGAAGCACTCAAAAGAGCCAAATGTGACAATGGCCACTTGTTTAATGACTTGGTTGCCCAGCCTCCACTCCAGCTGGCTACTGATGTTGCACTTATCAGCAACCCAACCACTTTCATCTGCTGAAAGGACAATGTGCTTGGTTTTACTATTATGTAATCACAACTTACTTTCTGCTTGTAGTTGCTTAAAATTATGTATTTTGTCTAGGGCTGCAATTTGTTTTATGCTTATTTTATTATTACTGCAGTAGTTGACTTTGCTGTATGGAAAAATAAAGTGAAATTGCCCTAATAAAACTTCTCTTTCTTAAGTATATTTGTGTATTTGAGATTGAGTAGTAAATTATTTCTGTGACTTTCCCGTCATTTTGTACATTTTTATGAACATAGTCCTGTATAAATTGTTTGGTTTTAAGTGACTATAACAAAGGCAATTAATGCTTTTTGACCTATCATCTCTTGATCCTGAGAATCTAAACGAACAGTATAAATGGTATTTGCCCAGAGCTTCCTAAAAAAAACTCAGCCCTCTTTCCCAGGAATGCTGAAATACTTTTAAGTGGTGTATGAGGAAAATATGTGAAAGTTAAAAAAAAAAAAAAGTACTTCCAATTCTAGATCTTTTTGTTAAAGAAATATAATTTGCTTGGCTCATCCAGTTGTCTAGCACTGATAGACAGTCCAAGAGACTGTTTCATCAATAAGATAAGTGGTCGTGCTTCATTCAGAAGGGCGCAGAGGTTATCCAGCTGGCTGAGCCACGCCCTGCATAACTCCTTGGTGTATGTGTGGATCTGACCAGGTAAGTGGCTGTGTTTGAATGAACAATAAATTGAAGTCTTTTTAGACCTACCACACATTATTGTTCTCTGCAGTCATACCACAGAGCTGACTCCTGCTAATTGTAGCATTTTTGTTAAAGAAAAAGCCAGGAATAGTGTTATAGTCTGTAATTACGAATTTTAGAGCATTGCTTATTCATGGGACATCTTTTAAAATTGCTCATTAACTTAAAGAACAACTTTAAGTTTAGATTATAAGACCTTACTTTTATGAGTTTTTAAATTTTTTGCCTTTCAATTTCTTGTAGGTAATTTTTTTTAATAAAATCTTTAGTAAACCTTGCTTCTTGTTTAAATCATTTTGTTATTCTTTTACTTTTTTCAATTTGGGTTCATCTACTTTTTTCTTAGAACATTTCATCCTGAGGGAGCTGTCCCAGAAGCAAAAAGACACACATGGTATATACTCACTCATATAGACTTATAACATAGGATAAACTTAACTAAAATCTGTACATCTAAAGAAACTAAGCAAGAGAGAGGACCCTAACTAAAATGCTCAATCTCCATCCTGAAAGGCAAAAAGGGTGGACATCAGAAGAAGAAGAAAACAGGAAACACCTAGGAACCTGCCACAGAGGGGCTCTGAAAGGCTCTGCCCTGCAGACTATCAAAGCAGATGCTGAGACTTATGGTCAACTGTTGGGCAGAGTGCATGGAATCTTATGAAAGAAGTGGGAAATAGTAAGATCAGGAGAGGACAGGAACTCCACAAGGAGAGCAAAAGAACCAGAAAATTTGACCACAGGGGTCTTTTCAGAGACTCATACTTCAACCAAGTACCAGGCATGGAGATAACCTAGAACCCCTGCACAAATGTAGCCCATGGCAGTTTAGTGTCCATAGTAATGAGAAGAGGGGCTGCCTCTGACATAAACTGATTGGCCTACTCTTTGATCACCTCCCCCTGAGGGGGGAGCAGCCTTACCAGGCCATAGAAGATGACAATGCAGCCACTCCTGATGAGATCTGATAGACTTAAGATCAGGAGGAAGGAGAGGGGGACCTCCCCTATCAGTGGACTTGGGGAGGGGCATGCGTGAAGAAGGGGAAGGGAAGGTGGGATTAGGAGAGGAGGAGGGAGGGGTTTATGAGGGGATACAAAGTGAATAAAGTGTAATTAATAAAAGTTAAAAAATGAATAAATTGTAAATAGTAATAATAATAAATATATTTTTAAAAGATGAAAAAAAACTCAGAAAAAAAGGATGGTGAAAATAACAAGCAAATGCAGAAAGAAAGAAAAAAAATAGAAAGAAAACCACTATTCCAAAAAACAGATAAAATAGAGTTCAAATAAACCAATGTCATTTAATTCTCATCAACGGAATAATCCATGAAAAACACATTACAATTTCGAACATGTACACATCCAACACAGGCAAGCACATTTCCTATAACAGATATTTCTCCTTTTGAGGTCAAAAAGTATCTTTTATTCACCAGAAGCAATTGTAGTCTTGGAGGCTTACTCTGTCTACCAACCTAGGCCTAGTCCCAGAAGTTTCCAGTCTCAGTACACTCTAATCTAGGCCTAGAATGTACTCAACCTCTGAGACTTACTGCTGAATAAATTCACCCTTTGTAGATCTTTTTGAACTCTGGCTGGCTGGCTGAACTCAGCTCTTCTGGCTCAAACTCTTCACCAAGCTGACTGATTCAAACTGGCTTCTCTCAGACTCTGATCAAATTGTTCTGTTTGGCCTCAAACTAACTCTAAAAATCTGTTCTAATATTCTGGCTTCTTCTCATTTTCTTTTTTTTTTTTTAATTCTATTTTTTTTCTTATCAGTTACATTTTATTAACTCTGTATCCCAGCTGTATCCTGCTCCCTCATTCCCTCCCAACCCCACCCTCCCTCATCTCCACCATGCCCCCTTCCAAGTCCACTGATAGGGGGGGATCTCCCCATTCATCCGATCCTGTTTTATCAGGTATCTTCAGGACTGGCTGCAAAGCCCTCCTCTGTGGCCTAACAGGACTGCTCCTCCCTTGGGGGGTGGGGAGGTCAAAGAGCCAGCCATTCAGTTTCTGTTAGAAATAGTCCTTGTTCCCCTCACTATGGGAAACCAATTGGTTACTGAGCTACCACAGGCTACATCCGAGCAGAGGTTCTAGGTTATATCCATACATGGTCCTTGGTTGAATTTCAGTCTCAGAAAAGACCCTGTGCCCAGATATATTTGGTCCTTGTGGAGCTCCTATCCTTTCCCCATCATACTAATTCCCCTTCTTTCATATGATTTCCTGTACTCTGCTGAAGGTTTGGTCATGAGTCTTTGTATCTGCTTCGAAAACACTGCTAGTTAGAGTCTTTCAGATGCCCTCAGTAGACTCCTGTCATACATTCAATGCACATCCCATCTGTCTTTCTAAACAAGGATTGATCATCTTACCCCATGTCCGCTCTCTTGATTATCTTTTTTAGGTGTATAGATTTCATTATGTCCTTCTCATTTTCTTGCTTGTTCTGTTTTCACCTGTCTCTAGGTCATTCTTTCTGCAATCTGTCTCTATAAAACTGTCCTGATGAAAACTGCCTCTGAATTCCATGAACAGAGCTACACAAACCCAACTCCACTGCACTCTCTCTCAGCTCACTGATTCGGCTAAACTGACTGAACAGCACTGGTTGGAACTCAGAGATCTGCATGCCTCTGTCTCCCCTGAGTGATTAAAGGCGTGTACCACTATGCCTGGACCTACACTTTACTTGAAACTTGGTCTATACTAGGCTGTACTAGACTCAGAAATCTGCTTGCCTCTGTCACCTGGGGTTAAAGGTATTTCTGTATTCCAGCTAGATCACACAGACCTAGAAGCTCTTTGGATGTTTTCTCTTACCAGAGCAGCCATGTTCTGAACTAAAATTCCTCTGTAAGTGGGTGGATTCAATACTTCACCATCTCCTTTAGAAAGATGGTATAAACAATTCAAACAAATTTGTAGCATAGAACATAATTTAAAAAAAGAAACTCTCAACTAAGAACAGCCTGAGTCTATGTGGACTCACTGCAATTCTACCAGAAGAATTAACACCACTACTTGACAAATTATTCTATAAAATAGAGAAGGATCATTTTAAAACTATTTTTTCCACAAAGCCAGTCTTAAACTGATACCAAAACAGATGCACAGCAATAAAAGAAAATTACAGATCAATTTCACTGATGAATATAGATGCAATAATAATAATAATTAAACTGCCTATGAATTATATATAACAAAAGATAAAAAAATCACTGTTATCAAGTTGCCTTCATTCCAAACTGTAGGAATTTTTAATATATGTAAATCAATAAATATAATTCATCACATAAATTACAGAAGCTACATGATCATTGTAATAGAAACAGAAACACTATTTGACAAAATCCAACATCCTGTCATAATTCGTGTTGAAGACCTGTAGTGACGAAGGATGGAAGGAACATATTTCATCATAATAGAAGTTATATGTGATTAACATGTAGCCCGTGTTTTAAAATATGGAGAAAAACTTGAAAACTCACTAATGTCAGGAAGAAGACAATAGTATCCATTTTCTCCACTCAGTTTCAAGATAGTAATTGAAGTTTTACCTAAAGCAACAGACAAAATAAGATTAAAGGGATTCAAGTTGAAAAATGAGAAGTCAAAGTATTTCTGCATATGAAATGATTCTATACCCAAAAGATCTTAAGGACCTCATCAGGAAACTCCTAGAGCTGACAACTCATACAGTTCACAAAACACTCTTAGCAAAGCATCAGGATATAAATCCAACATACATAAATAAGTAACTTTTCTATGTACCTGTGACAGAGTAATAGAGAAATCAGGAAAACAATCTTCTTTACAATAGCCTCAAAAAACATCTTGGAATTGACCTAACCAAAAAAATGAAAGATAATTACAATGAAGACACTGAAGAATGAAGTAAAAAAAAAAAAAAAAAAGATGCTAGAAGATGAAAACACCCATCTCTGCTGGTGAACTGGCAGGATTAATATCATGAAAATAATTAAATATTTTATCAAAACTAATCTTTAGGTCACTGAAGAGATGGCCCAGAAGTTACAAACACTTGTTGTTCATGCAGACAACCTCGGTCTGGTTCCCAGTGTTCACATCATAGCTCACAACCTTCTATTCCTATAGTTCCAGGATATCCAATTCCTATTCTGACCTCCATGGATACTAGAAATGCACATGACATACATATGCAAACACATAAAAATAAATTTTTATTTTTAAGTGATTTATAAATTCAGTAATATTATGAATGAAATTCTAGTGTCACCCTTTACAGAGATAGAAAAAAAAAATCTTAGAATTCTGAGCAAAAAGAAAACTGCTAGAAGCATGTCAACTTTTGTCAACCTATGCAGATATGTGTCTGCAAGACCTGAGAGCTGTAGACAACCTTACTTCAGGTAAGGATTCATTGTAAATGCTGTCTTATAGAATGTAAGGCTTACAAAAGAATTCTCTGGTTTTGCTACCAGCTTACCTAATGTACCCTCCAATACATTTGAAAACATTCTCATTTATAGCCTTATTCTGTTAATATGAAATATTCATAAAACTGCCACTTCATTAGGACTTAGAATTTAGGGCAACCCAAATCTGTGTTCTAGGCCATTTCCACAAATATTTGGTTATAAAATAAACTATCTTTCATCCCCTTTTGGGTAGGAGCTATAGAGAGACTATCTTGTGTACTGTATGAATGCATTGCCTGTCAATGAAAAACCCTATGATATATAGGGAGAGGTAGAATAGAAAGTGAGGCATTTGGAAGGCAGAACAGAACCGGGATAGAGCCAGGCATGGGAGATTCGCCCAGAAGTATGTGAAACGATAGACACATGATTACTGAGCAGAGGTAACCAGCCAAATGGCAGGATGTGGATTAGTATAAATGTGTTATTTTAAGTTATAAGCTAGTCAGGAAAGACTGTGGCTAGGTATTTTGAGTCTCTTGAGTCATTATTCCAGAAGCTTGAGGCCAGGAGGAAAAACACATGCTCCACAAGAAACTGTGTGCTGTGCTGACAAAGCAAAGTGTAAAGACTAACTAGCTCAGTCTTTCTAAGCAGGTGAATGTTCTTGCCTGCCATCTGTAGGGTAAAGCTCTTCAACAAAAACAGGTATCAGGAGCCAGAGCCCCTATTCCACAGGTATGCTCATTTGTATAAAATGGTCCTGATGTTGAGAATTGGCCCTGTTTCACACTGGGGATAGGGACAGCCCTTCTATTGCATGGCTGCTGTGCACAATAGCCTACACCTTTGCACCTGAAGCAAACGAGCCTTTGATTTTTTTCAATGTCTGAGACTTTGCCTGGTGACCTCTTGGTGGATGAGTGTGGCCAATAGTACCCTCAAAGGCAAGCACAGTTATTTGGGTCCTGTTTTCTCCTCTCCTCTTTTCCCATTGACCTTTGTCATATCGTGTGTGTGTGTGTGTGTGTGTGTGTGTGTGTGTGTGTGTGTGTGTGTTGAATACTATAAAACCAGAATCTAAAAGTTGAATGAGTGGTGTCTGGAATCCAAACTGTAGTTTTTGAAGCTTTTTGTGAATGTTGTAGTCTGACTCACTAACAGATTGCTGACCTAAAAGATCATAGGTTCCAGATTATAAGGTATCCAAGTTGGTGAATTTCTTGGAAGCTTCAATTGAACCTTTGAAATATAAGGCAATTTTTCTTTCATTTCTCATATGGATCTTTCTGATCATTTTATAGTTGCTACATTTCTTAATGTAAGTTTTTATTCCAACAATAAGGCTTTCTCTATCTTATATCAGTGGTTAACTCTTGAGTGTTGCAATTCTAGTCACTGGGTTCTTGGTCTTGAAGGACCTGTAGACAGGGCTTATGGGAATTAGAACTTTGACTAAATATCTCATCATCATGCTTTTTAGATTTCTCCAAGGCCCCTGGATTTTTTTTTGTTTGTTTGTTTGTTTTGTTTTGTTTTTTTTTCTGTTTTCCCAAAGAATACAATGACTAGCTTAGAGGACAATATATTGGTATTTTTTTTTGTAAGTTCATAAGCTAATGGGAAGGTGAAAAAATTAGAGGTAAATTGAGATGGGTATTTAGAGAAGCTTCCTAACTTGTTCTTACATTGTTGGAAGTTTGTAATTGAAAGAGGACAGAGAGTTGGATTTTCTTTTTAGCCAGGCATGTCTCTCTTTTTTTAATTTACTTTTTATTAATTATAGTTTACTCACTTTTAATCCCACTTGTGGCCTCCTCCTTTATCCCCTCCCAATTCCACCCTCCCTCCCTCTTCTCCATCCATGCCGCTCCCTCAGTCCATTGATAGGGGACCATCTGACCCTAGCCTATCATGTCTCATCAGGACTGGCTGCATTGTCTTCCTCTGTGGCCTGGTTAGGCTGCACCTCCCTCAGGGGGAGGTAATCAAAGAGCAGGCCACTATAATATAGGATAATCATTCTAAAATCTGTACACCTAAAGAAGCTAATCAAGAAGGAGGACCTTAAGAAAGATGATTAATCCTCATTCAGAAAGGCAAACAGGATGGACATCAGAAGAGGGAGAAAACAGGCATGTCTCTTAAGAGAGTGCTGCAGCCATAGAACAGTCAGTCAGAGGCTCTGCTTCTAGTACATCCTATTGGCTTGTTTGCATTTTTTCTATTTGTGATTTGTGTCTGGAAGGATGTGAATGTGAAGTGGACTTTGTGATTTAGGAGGGGATACTTCGTCTAAGTCATGGTGATCTTGTTGCTTGTTTGAACGAAGACAGTGTTTGAACAAAGACAGAGTTTTTCTAGGGTATATTATGTTCTCTCTATTCCTCCCTTCTTTGCATGACCCCCCTTTTCTGGAAAAGAACCATGAAGGAGTTAGTGTTTAGGCACCTGCTTCTGGGTTGCCTAGCAACCTATGGTGTCATCATGTGTCGCCAGCCAGATGGACACATCTAGAAGGCGTGGTTACCTTGTTCCTTAAAGGAACCGACTAGCCATGTTGGCCCTCTCTTGCCCTCTCTTGACTTCTCTTGCTCTTGCTGTCTCTTGGCCCCTCTTGCCCTCTTGATAACTCCCTGCCCTCTCCCCTTTCTCTGTCAGGGCACCCTTCTCTCTTTCCCCCCATCATGTTCTGCTCTCCCTTCTCTCGCTTTAAGGAACAAGGTAACCATGCCTTCCAGATGTGGCCACCTGGCCAGCGACACATGATGACATCATAGGTTGCTAGGCAACCCAGAAGCAGGTGCCTAAATACTAACATTCCTCTCTTTTACTATAATTAAAAAATGAGGAAGTTAGGTTGCTTCTCATGTAAGATAAGTTAAAACATATAAATTTAGGTTCATTAGAAGCAGATATGGTTGCCATGCAAGGGGTTAAGAGAGAGAGAAGAAATAATAGCAACAAAATAGCCAGATTACATGGTCAAGAGGAGGAACGAAAGCCTCTGCCCTGGAAAATTTAGGGTAGAGGGTTGCCAGTAGAGAGTTGCCAGCCATGCAAGACAGCGGGTATGGACTGAGGAACACTGAGAGAACCTGGAGCTGCTTGTCCTGGTCCTGAAGCACACCATTACAACCTTTTGTAAATAATAAGTTAATAACAGGCATAGATTCTCTTCTGGCTACTTCCTGCTGACACTGGGAGAGCTGTAGTGGGGACAAAAGGCTGAAATGGTGGCCAAGTCCAGGAAGAACATGCTGTTTTGATGCTGTCCAAGATCTATAAGAACATCCATGGCTGGAGGGAAAGTGCAGGTCCAGCTTGATGGAAGTCTGTGAGGTCAGACTGGAACACTTGTGCTAGCTGCTTTGGCACTGTTGTGATATAGGAAACATCTGTGTCTGGCAGGATCCTGAAACATTTACATAGGCTAAAGATAAAGTTAAGTAGGTTATAGAGAAAATCCTTTATGTGTGCATATAAAACTTTTGGGAGAGTGAAAACAGGAAGATGTGGATCAAAGAGACGTGGGAACATGGGAACCTCCATTTACCTGGGGAACCTTCATTTACCCAATCACTGGCAATAATTAAAAAGGCTTTGCTTTGGATCTGTCAACTAAAGAAATTGAGGCCAAGTTTGGTTACAGAAGTGTGTAAACTTAGAGCCCCTAGTGCTTTAGCAGGCACTAGGTATAGAAACCTGAAATTCTCCAGAATACATCCCAGAGGAGAATCTGGAGGAACGGACAAATGGACTATTCCCAATGGGAGGGTAAGAGTCAGTGACTTGTCAAGGTGTCCCAAGAGCAAGGTTTGACCCAGTAGAGTGGTCTTACCTGATCCAACAACTCATCAGTGTTGGCCAGAGACCAGGGGCATGGCTGCCCATAGAAGACACAGTTTACCTAGTGCTAGGATTTTCATAGGCGAGCGTGAGGGGAAGAAACTGTGCATGTAGAGGGAAAAGATCTCTCCCAGGGGAAAGAGGAAGTCCTAAATGGAGGTCAGCAGAAAGGGTCAACCATAGCCAGTGAAGACTGAAGGGGGGGTCCCTCCAACTCAAAAGATAGTAGGAAGTTGCCGGGCACTGAATGATCAAGCTTCCCCTACCAAGTTTTATGCTGATTAATGAGGCAAACCTACCAATTCACCTCATTACCTACCAGTGGCTGGCCAATGAGGAGAACTCCCCAATCCAGCCGGTGTGGCATGCAGCAGATAGCAATGTGGTAGCCAGGACAGGGAAGTCCCAAAACCAGGGAAAGGGAAGGAATCTCACCTTCTGAGATAGGCAATAAGTACAGTACTTATCTGGAGCCCAATTGACCTAAGAGGTGGGTTCAGGTGGATTTCCTGCAGCTTACAAGAATTACTTTTAAGTTTTACGAAGGAGATAAAACTTTAGACATATGTTAGCATCACAATTGTAATCTGCACTGAAATATACATAGTAGAAAAGACAGTAGACATACACATTTGTGTAAACAGCATAAGCATTCTTTAAGGTGAGCTCTGAAAAGGCAGAAGCCTTTCCTGAAGTAGAAGGGACAAAAGCTCACTTGATCTTAACCTTTAGTATAAGTACACATTATGGTGATTTAAAATTTTGAGCTTGGAACCATGATAGTGGGTAGTATAGTGGAATGTTTTTGTGTTAGAGTTAGAGTAGTAAATCAGAGCTCTATTGATAAAGGTCAAATGTCGGGAGCCGCTCCCGCCATTACAAGATGGCGCCGGCTTCCTGCTTCCTGGTTCTTCTTGCCAGCATTTTCGCGCTTCTTGTCAGCATTGCTTCGCAATTTGCGCATGCGCCGCCTTATGCTAATGTAGGATTGTGTGATCCTCCAATGGGAGATCACATGTTAATTGGGTATTATGTGGAGCACCAATTACAGATGAACACGCCTCTCTGCTGGCTATTTAAGCAGAGCACAACCCGGGGTCTGGGTCCTTCACCATCTGCAAGAAAGAGCTGTACAATAAACTTGCCGCTGAAGAAATCCTCGGTTGTTGCGTCGTCCTTATCGGCAAAGGCCGGTCGCGACAGTCAAAGCTCTGGACAGTCAAAATAACAGTAGCATAGCAACAGGAGGAAATATTAAGCCTTTTTACCTATTTAGGATACCTTAAATCACCTTAGACCTTGCAACCATTATAACGTGTATTTACCAACCTTAAAACATTTTCTTAGACATTCAATCATTTAAAACTTGCATTTATCAACCTTAAGATGCTTTTAGACTCTCAAACATGTATATCTTGGGTTTATCAATCTTAAGAGGCTTTCTTAGACTCTCAAACATGTATAACTGGTGTTTACCAATCTTAAGGCATTTTCTTAGACTCTCAAACAATATTTTTTTGAGGGGGACCTTTGTATCTAGTTATTTCCCATGAGACATAGGTGAGACTGCTGTGAACATTTATTGTCCTTTAGCTAAATAAAGGGATGGTAAAAAGGTTTCATTCAGGTCTGTTTCTTGTGTCTGGTAACAAGGCATATTGTGTCTAGGCCTGACAATAGCAACTCTAGGACTTAGGCTTAAGGCCTGGTCTCCTGCATATGAAGAGAACTGAGAAGGCATCTGAAGTCTCCCAACACAGAAGTTGGCAACATGTCCATGGGACCCCAGTGTGAGGCCAAAACAGACCTGCAATGTTATCCTGGGCTGGGAAAGGGTGATGGAGGTTGCTGAATGAGGGAGCCATTTGTCCTCCGCCATTTGTCCTTCCAGCCAAGGAGCTGAAAGGCTGGAAGTGTCTGTGGCTCTTGTGCTGGTTGAGCCTCCATGGCTGGGCACAGAGGACAAACCTGCATGGGAGCGTTTGACTTCCAGAGGCCAGTCTGCTGGCAGGTAGCCATGGCTTGTGGAGGCAGCTATGAAAACAGTGTACCCTTTGGCTGCATTGTCCTAGTCTAAAAGGAGATAAAATAAACAGTTAGTTATGATTACGGAAGTCTTATAAATGTAAACCCAATGAGAAAATTACATAAATTATTATATAAGAATTTAAAGCATTTTAAATATATATATATATTTAAGAGCAGAGTGTACAGAAATCAGGAAGAAAAGATGTTTTAAGCTTGAAAATAGCACCTTAGAAATCAGAAATATTGGAAGCCAGTGGATAGAAGCCATCAGTTTTGCAGGAGTGGGGGAGGGGCGAGCGCATGGCTTGCTGATGAATAGAATAGGGGCAGAATTGCTCTAAGTCAAGATGGGCCTGAAACCGTGTGGAGACAGCATTGAAGCCATGGCTCCACCCACCTCCTCCCCAAACCAACATGGTAGCTGGTGTTTTGCTGGAAATTTGAAATCTTGCCTGTGGAGCCTGAGGCAGTGTAATCTAAAGCCATCTGTGTGTGCATAGGGTCCCCAGCAATTGCCTACCTAGAAGCAGGATATCTGTCTGAAGCCGATTTTTCACGACATATGAGTCCCTGGGACTCAGAGCACGGAGCACCTGGTGGGGAGCAAGTCCGAGCAGTAGCAAGTGGCCGCTGTGGCCCCTGGACAAATGTGCAGTGTGCTAACAGCACGGTAGTTGAGAGAAAGTAAAGGTTTTTAGGCATATGTTAGGGCACACCAGTGACTTCCCCAAGTCGATTTTGGCGTGCCTTCAGTTCCAGGAGTTTGGAGCACTGGTGGGGGCCGCCGCCACCGCAGGCCGTGGGACAGATGTGCCAAGGCACTTTAGGAAAAGTAAAGATTTTTAGGCATATATAGAGAGCAGAAAAAAAATCTGTTGTAGCAATCCATTGTCCCATAGGATTTCGAAAGGGTTCCCGGAAAAACCAGGAAAGACCCTCGCGGGAACTTCCTACTATCTTTGAGATGGAGGGACCCCCCTCTGCCGCAGTCTTTACTGGCTATAGTTGACCCTTTCTGCTGACCTCCATTTACCTGAGGGACCTTCAGAAGATCTACCATGAAACACCTCAGACCATTTCTCCTGATTCCTATAAAGGAGAGTCAGCTGTTGATGATCTTATAATTTAAACTTCCATCCTTTGCCCAAACTTCCCCATCATTCAAGCCAGAAAGAAAGGTAAAATAAAATATTAGCTTCTTTTCTCTAGGTTCTCAGGATCTATCTTAACTCAATCTTACCCCAACTATTGATGCTAGGAGTCCAAGGAAGCTGAAGGATAATTTTTCCTAATAACTCTAAGGAAAGAAATAGAGCCTCTGGAGTGGAAATGACATTCCCTTTAGCTTGCTCTAAGCCCTCACAGATACCTTTGATTTAGTACATCCAACTTTCACTCTCTTGAATCCAAGCATCGTTGAGTTTGTCTGCATGCAGCCACTAAAAAATTAGAGATACTGGTTTGGATTCAAAGTACTGGGCTTGCATGTTCCTGGGACAGGATTAGCTTTATAGCATTGGTAATAGGACTGTCTACATTAAATAAGTAAGAAGGAGTTAAGAACAATTTTAGTGTGGTGAGGCAAAAATGAGTAGTGCACAGAGTATAATTAACTAGGAATCCAGAGAAGAGAGTGAACCTATTGTTTTAGGCTGAATTGTATCCTGTGTTTTCAAGTGAGCAGCATTTAGCCTTCAGATAGGAGAAATCAAACAGCACCCAGTTTGGCTTATTATTTTTTTCAGGCTCTGTCATTGCTCATGTTGCATTCTTTAACCTTTGAGTCCAGTGGAAGTGAATTCCAGACTCTGAAACATCATCCTCTTCCTAGAAAAACAAACAACATACATACAGAAACAAACAACAACAGACATGCAAACATGGGCGCATAAAAAGAGATTATCATGCAAAGCCAAGAAATGGAGCCTACAGGAAATAGAGCCAGCATTCTTCACACAGCCTTCCCCCTTGCCCCTATCTCTTGGAGTCTCTGAGCAAGAGCCCATTGCCATATTGGAGTTCCATTTGAGTATGCTGTTCTCATGATCTCATCAGGAATCATGGAATGTAAAGGGGGGGAAGAAAGAAGCAGGGAGAAGAACAATGGAATACATAGACGAATGCCAATGACTTTGGAGAGCCTAGGGGTGCAGTGGTCCTCTGAAGAATCTGTACTATTGGGAAACATATGTGTTTGTGTGGGAACTCTTCTCTTGCTTAATCATGTGATTAATCGCATGGTCATCACCATCTTGGCTGGTCTCATTGTCATCTTCTCCTTGTGACAAGCACAGCTTTGCAAAATTTGACTGTTCATGATTAAGACAAGCTCCTGAGGTATCCATGCATCTCACACTTTAAACATGGATTATCACCACCAGCAGTTTCCAATTTTAAGTTCAAGCTTAGCTGCCACTAAATAAATTTCTCAGAGGGTCCAGGCTTCTGGCTTGGGGTACCACCTACCATAAGCTGAGAGAGAGAGAAATTAAATCTGATTTCTCCAGGTCATAGTCAATCTTCCACAAAATTCTGCCCATCATTTGTAAGTGCTCAAGGAAGGAAGGTCTAATAGTATATTTGGTGCCTTTTTAAATAGTTATTATTAATAATTAGAATTTATTCACTTTGTCTCACAGCTGTAGCCCCTTTCCTCATCTCTTCCCTGTCTCACCCTTCCTCACTCTTTCCCCCATGTCCCTCCCCTAGTCCACTAATAGGGGAGGTCCCCCTCCTCTACTATTTAATCATAGCCTATCAGGTCTCATCAGGACTGCCTGGATCCTCTTTCTTTGTGGCCTACTAAGGCCACCCCACCAGGTGGAGGCAATCAAAGAGCAGGCAACAGAGTTCTTGCCAGAGACTTCCCCAGCTCCTCTTACTAGGGAACTCCCATGGATACTGAGCTGCCCATGGGCTACATCTGAGCAAGGGTTCTAGGTCCTCTCCATTCATGGTCCTTAGTTGAATCATTAGTCTCTGCAGGGCCCCCTGGGCCCAGGATTTTTGGCTCTGTTGGTCTCCTTGTGGAGCTCCTGTCCCCTCCAGGTCTTTCTATCTCCCCCTTATTCCATAAGATTCCCTGCACTCTGCCCAAAGTTTGGCTACAAGTCTTAGCATCTGCTTTGATACCCTGCTGGGTGGAGTCTTCCAGAGGCTCTCTCTGATAGGCTCCCATCCTGTTACCTGTCTCCTCCTGCTTCTAATGTCTATCCTGTTTACCCTTCTGAACGAGGATTAAGCAACTTTCCTGGGGTCCTCCTTGTTGTTTAGCTTCTTTAGAACTATAGAATTTATTATGTTTATACATATCCTAGTTTGTTTATATAATATATATCCTATATTATCCACTTATAAGTGAGTATATACTATGTGTGTCTTTCTGCTTCTGGGTTACCTCACTCAGGATGATCTTTTTTAGTTCCAGCCATTGGTCTGAAAATTTCATGAATTCCTTGTTTTTAATTGCTGAGTAGTATTCCATGGTGCTTTTTTAAGAGAAAAAAGTTCAGAAGTATCTTCTTATCTCTCTACTGGCTAGCTCACCAAATGTTACAGGTACAGTTTGAGTTCACAGACTACCCACTGAAATTTTTAAGGCACTTGTGCCTCCTTATAATCAAGTGTAGAGACACACATAAATAGTGACAGGAAAGGAAATATTTTATGAAAAGGAAGAGACAGAGGGCTTGAAAGTACACAAGACCTACACCTCAGTCTAGCTCCAAAAGAGGAAAAGGAAGGCTCCTCGTGGCCTTAGATGGATTATTTGTATATCATTATTTTCTGCAATGGTTCTTTTTTTTACATAGACCTACCAGCCAGGAAGGTTTTCAATATTTCATTTCCTTTTCTCTTACTGCAGTCTTTCCATATGTTAACGTATGGAATCCCCTCCTTTACCTTATTTCCGATTCTCCTAACTCTCATAGTTAACCTTCCATTTCTTAAGTACTCTTGTATTTCTCCAAATCACTTACATCTGTGGGAGGAGACAATAGAGACCTATGACTGGAGTCCCAGATAAGGGTTGTCTGATTACTGTCCTCCTTCTACTAAGTAATGTTAATGGATCATTATCACAGACCCAGTGTGTAGTTTGAAAGAGAAATGGACCCATAGAATTGAATACTTAAATTTGGTTCCCAGTTAGTGGTTCTAGTCAAGGGATTTATGTGGTATAGTCTTGCTGAAGGTATTACAGGTTCAGGAATAACTGTACACTGATCACTCAAACACCCTACTCAGATTGATGGAAGATTATTGAACACTGAACATGGTTTATGGCCATAATCTGGAGCCAGACTATGATGCTAGTCTGTTTCTGAGGCAGGTTTTTTTTTTTTTTTAATACAAAAATCCATTAACAGGTAGAGGGGGAGGCAGCATAACATCATTTTGACTAGCTAAATATAATCTATTTTATTCCACGTGTATTATGTTGTATCTAGGTAGCTAGATAAGGCACTTTAAGTGGATTGGCTGGGATTTAGGGTAGTAGAGCTCTTTCCAGCCACCTGGGAGTAAGAAACATAGCAGGATGTTGTGGTCTTAACTCTAACAGAACATACATTTATCATCTGTTGTTTATTCTAAGCAGCAAGAATTGAACTATTGAATTGTATCCTGGTCTCAGGCATGTAGGGGCCTGAGAACTTGAATTTAAATTCACTTTACTGTCAAAATGGAGAGTTGGAGGCACAATGGCTTCTGATATGCTAAAAGAAACAGCAGGTATTAACAGAGGAGCTACAGTTATGCTAAAAACTAAAGTAGGCCTCAACAAAGGGGGCTATAGCAGGTTAAGCAGTTACAACAGAGGAAGTTCATCTCTTGGGGAAGGTTTGGAGATTAGATAGTCTCACCCTACTTCCAGATCACTCTCTTTGCTTTATGCTTACCATTGAGGCTGTACACTCTCAGCTTCCTGCTCTGGCTTTCATGCTTGCCTGCTGCTGTTTCTCTTCACCATGGTACTCTTAACCCTCGAAAATGTAACCCCCAATAAATTCTTCTTTCTATGCATTAACTTGGTCATGGCATTTTTATCATAGCTGCAGAGAAGTAATAAACTTCTCTGTCAATAAACTTAACTATCACTCTATTGTTTTAGTCATTTAGTTTTCATGGCTACTAAACCAAGAAAATACCTTGACTACAAAACAGAGTTTTAAAAAAAATTGCAACAAATATAAACAATACGATACCCCCAACCCACTTGATTTTAAGCACTCACAGAAAATAATAATTACATTAAGTGATGAGATGATTGAGCTTTCAGTGGCTGGTTTCTGTGTCAATCACACATGTTATCCACCCCCGGCAATTCTCCTCATATTTACTGCTATACAGTCTCTCTCTCTCACCTCAACTCCAAGAATCAATCCCAAACTCACTATAACCATTCCCTCTTTTATATCTTCTGTATCTTCTCTATCATTTATTTTCCTGGTTGAAAAGTTGTAATTACTTATGGACCCCTCTACAATGCCCAGAAAACACAATTCTTCCAACAATCCTTACAGACATCTTAATTTTAGCATTCATATTACTTGGTAGAGGACTTCAGCAAGGCTTTCAACCAGCAGAGTCTAGAAAGGATTGGTAACTCACAGGTCTCCTCAGTGCTTGCACTATCACTCAGAAAATTTGATAAGCCTTATTCTTTCTCCAAATACCATATAGTTATTTGTGGGGCTAAAGATGGAAGGCAGAATACAGAATATTGTTGTTATTATAAACATGGTTTTGTTTTGGTCCCAGGTGTGGGATGTGGGACTGATTAAGATGGTCCACAGCAGCAGACCATTTGCTTCCTGTGGGCTTTGAGAGGAGCTCTTTGCCAGATGCAGATAGTTTAAATCTGAGGAGTCTGGGGAGAGAATAAATGCCAGAGCCCAGAGAGTAGAGCTCTGAGAAAGAACAAAGCTGCTCCTGCTTCCACTTTGCTGCTTCTTGCTGCTGTTATAAGAAGTTGTAGCTCTCCTGAAATAAGGATTGGACTGGCTCCAAGGAACCCGTCGACACTAACCAGCAAGAAGCAGCTAAGAGAACTGTGCCCCATCTCCCACTAACCCTTTATCTCTCCTACCTGGTGTTGGGGTGTTGGATGAGATTGGGGTGGAGTCTGAAGAAAAAGATAATGGGACAGTCACTGGCATGAACATATCCCTGGAGAGGTGCCTTACTAGGCCACAGAGAAAGAGGATCCAGACAGTCCTAATGAGACCTGATGGCTATGGTCAGATAGTAGGAGAGGAGAACTTCCCCTATCAGTGGACTAGGGGAGGGACATGGTGAAGGGAAGACAGAGGGGCAGAGGGACTGGGAGGAGATGAGGGAGGGGGCTACCGTGGGATACAGAGAAAATAAATTGTAATTATTAATAATAAAGAAATGTAAATAAAAGAGTTTTTTAAAAGTACACCAACAGGGCATGGTCAATATATAAATGATCTCAATTACCCTCTTCGCTTTATGTGTGTTTTGTTTGGTATGGATATGGATGGAAGCAAAAGGAACTAGTTCTGGATGACTTTTCCTTTCTTCTTAAATTATCTTTTGCCAAAGCTTAATGAGTGACTAAATAAGATTGGTGCTTCCATCACTGAGTTCTTATTTATTTGTCTTTATGATAATTCTTATCCAGGAACTACATCTCAAATTATTATCCTACCACATTACAAATGAACCAGAGTCTGGGAAAGGTAGGAAAATAAGCTTTATCACAAGTTAAATATGTACACGTATTTTTGTAAGCAGTTAACTTTCTCAAACTCAGCTGTATTTGTCATAAGCCTTAGGATAAAAACTTAATAGCACGTATAATGTAAATTATCTATAAGTGGTATTGTTCCTATTAAAACAGACATAGCTTTCTTATTTACCTTTTTTTCTTCTTCTCTCTCTTATTACTTATTTAGTTATTTATTTGGAGGTTGTGTTTTATGTGCCTGAACATTATTGATAAAAGGGAAATACCCTAAGTATATGGGGTATAGTTAAGATATGTCCAAATCACTAAAATCATCTTGTTATTAAAGTGATATGTTATTTCAAAAGAATTCTACTCTTGGAATTAAAATAGATCAGGTAGCTTAAGATCATACAAAAACCATGATTGTAGAGTATTGATACTTGCTATCTTCTGGATGCCACCATGAGAATTACTATTTATCAGATATATTATGAACTAGATAACATGTTCTACTGACTTCTGAAAACAATTTCATCTAAATTACTTCTCATGTACTGAAAGAAGCATCTGTGTCTTCCATGAGAACTAAGAAAGCGAGATACAGAAAGAACATTGAATTTGCTAAATATCATTAATAATTAAGAAGTCAAATGAGTTCTTTGTGACTCTACAGGTCTTTTCTTTTTTCTTTTTCATTTCCTTTTTTTTTTTTTGTCTGTCTCTCAGCTCTGGCTATCCTGGAGCTCTCTCTTTAGACCTGGCTGACCTTGACGCATAGAACTCCCTGTCTCTTCAGTGCTTGGATTAAAGGCATGCATCATCATGGCCCTTTGAGTTTTTTTTGTTTTGTTTTGTTTTAAGATTTATTTATTTATTATTCATACAGTATTCTGCCTGCATGTATTCCTGCATGCCAGAAGAGGGCACCAGGTTTCTTTAGAGGTGGTTATGAGCCACCATGTGGTTGCTAGGAATTGAACTTTGGAAAAAACAGCCAGTATTCTTAATCTCTGAGCTATCTCTCCAGCTCCCAGATTCTACAAGTCTTAAGAAAACTTTTGTTCTTAGTCAATTTTAAGGTTTAGTTACCCAGAAGCAGTGGTACACAGCTGTCACCCCCATGTTCTGACGGTTAAGACAAAGGATCATATATCAGCTTTACGATACAGCCTAGGACAGCTTATCCAATGCAGGTATCCACCGTGGTCTGGGCCCTCCCATGTAAGAGTAACTTTGATTAGCTTGAGGTTATTGTTGTCCCAGAGGCTTACTACCTCTGTATGCTAATGTAGAACTACTCCTGGAAGCTTCTAGCCTTAGTATAATCTAATCTAGGCCTAGAATATTTTCAGCCTTTGAGACTTACTGCTCAATAAGCTCACCCTTTGTAGACCTTTCTGAACCGTGGCTGGCTGGTTCAACTCAGCTGTTCTGGCTCAGACTTCTCTCCAAGCTGACTGAGTTAAATTGGCTTATTACATACTAAAATCAGTACACCTAAAGAAGATAAACAAGAAAGAGGACCAGGGTTAAGATGATCAATACTCGCCTAGAAAGACAAAGGGAATCGACATTGGAAGTAGGAGAAAACAAGTAACAGGACAGGATCCTACCACAGAGGGCCCCTGAAATACTCTACCTAGCAGTGTATCAAAGCAGATGCTGAGACTCATAACCAAACCTTGGGCAGAGTGCAGGGAATCATATGAAAGAAGGGGAAGTTATTTTGATCTAGAGGGGACAGGAGCCCCACAAAGTCCAAATATATCAGGGCACAAGGGTCTTCTATGAGACTGTTTCTCCAACCAAGGACCACACATGGATATAACCTATAACCGCTGTTTGAACATAGCCCATGGTAGCTCAGTATCCAAGTGGGTTCACTAGTAAGGGGGGCAAGAACTATTTCTGACATGAACTCAATGACTGGCTCATTAAGCCACCTCCACCCCCGAGGGAGGAGCAGCCTTACTAGGCCACAGATAAGGACTTTGCAGCCAGTCCTGAAGATACCTGATAACCTAGGGTTAGATGGAAGGGGAGGAGGACCTCCCCTATCAGTGGACTTGGAAGGGGGCAGGGAGGGAGGGTGGGATTGGGACGGAAAGAGAGAGGGAGCTACGGCTGGGATACAACTGAATGACCTGTGATTAAAATAAAAAATAAATCAATAAACAATAAACTGGCTTATTTCAGATTCTGACTGAGTTGCTCTGCTTGGCCTCAAACTAACTCTTGAGAGACCAAAAAAAAAAAAAAAAAAAAAAAAAAAATTAAAAATTAGCAGCTATTATTAAGGTCTGAACTAGGTGGGTGGAGAAGTCCAGTAATGCCCTGAGGGGAAGGACCGCCTTACTGCATTCTTTCCCCACCCACTAGAGATAACAGTTGCTAGGAAAATGGCCCATCCCCCTAGGGAGGGACACCAGGTCATTATGGACAGGGGACCTTCCTATAGCCAATCAATTCAAAATGTAGCATTTTGACCAATAGATGCATGCCAGGCAGGAATTGCCCCTGCCTTGGGCATGCTGGGAGGGACCAGAATCTATATATCACCCAACTAGCCTGGGCGCAGCGTGCTCGGCTCCCACCGCTTTGGCGGTGGGGGTGTGTGGGCCCAAGCTGCAGCTTGTAATTTACAATAAAAAGAACCTCATGTATTTACAGCGGAGTCTAGTTATTCCTGGTCTCTTGGGGTTTGTGAACTCGGCAGAACACTCTAACAATCTAATCTTCTGGTTCCTTCCTTCTGTCGTCACCTGTGTCTAGCTTGTTCTCTCTCCAACTTGTCTCTGTAAATGTCTCCTGGTAAGACTGCCTTCTATCTCTCTCTGTGCTTCCCACTCTTTTATAAGTTATTTTTAATTTATGCATTCACCATACATCCTATCATGGCCCCTCCCTCCTCTTTTCCTGGCCCCTCCCTTCTATCCTCTTTCCTGGTCCCTTCTATCATCTTTCCCTATCTAAGTCACCTCTCCTTACTCTACTTTCTCATGAGAGCAGAGCATCTCCTATTTTGTCAAATCTTTCCGTGATTTGTCACTTTGTCTGCCACTCAATTAGACCTTACTTTCTAACATGGGTGCTTCTTTCTACCAACTAACTTTACCTTCATTGTTTGGGATTAAAGGTGTGTACTAAGGGAATGATTATAGTCCAGGGAGAGGGATTAAAGGTGTGTGCTAATGGCATGTCTGTATTCCTGCCAGAGTAGCCATGTTGTTGGATTAAAAACCCTTACACTCCCATATAAATTAATAACTAAGACAATCCCTTCAGACATGTTGCAGACCAGTCTGACCTTGGCAATCTCAGTTGTGACTCTTCTCAATTGACTTTAAGCTATGTCACATTAAGGCTAATCAGGATATTATCAAAATGCATATGAATTCAAAGTAACATTTTGTCTTCTATATTTAATGTATATAAAATGTGTATTTGTAACATTTTTGTATAATTTTAACTTCTAACACTTTGCTAAACTTTAAAGAGACAAATTAATCTTAATATTGAGACTTTTCTAGTGTTGAGTTTCTAGCTCCATGGGACTCTTCCATTATACTTATTTCCTCCCATAAAGGCTTGACAAAGTGTTTCTAAAGCTATATGTTCTGAGCCAGGAGGGAGCCTTGAAGTTAGTATTTAAGTTTCCAAATTATTTATAGTGGGAAATAAGGCCAAGCTCAAGCAGGTGGACTGATCAGCTTGGCTTCCTCAGTGGGAATCTTGCAAGAAATCAGATCAGAGAAGAGAGAAGCATTCAGTTTCCAAAGCGCTATTTCTGGGAAATATTCAGCATGACACCAAGTGGGGATTCAAGCCTGAGGCTGATAACTAAATTCTACTCTGATGACAAATGAAGCTATAGTTATGGTAATTTATCTCTCAGTCCCAATTGCATTAAGCAAATTGAGAGGTAAATGCTTGCCTTAACCAAACAAGTATGTGAGTAGATATGTTAGTGGAATGAACAGTAATAATTCTTTTTGTTTTTTGGTTTTGTTTTTTTTGAGATACAGTAAAAGAAATATATTTTGATACTATAAGGCTCTCAGATTTGGGGGTGATCAAAGGTGTTGTTGAGGGAAGATTGTCTCTCCCCACACCCCCAAAACAAGGTTTCTCTGTCTAGCTTTGGCTGGCCTGGAGTTTCTTTGCAGACCAGGCTGGCCTGGAACTCTAGAGATCTGTCTACCTCTGCCTCCCTGAGGGCTGGGATTACAGGCCTGTGTTGCCATACCTGGCAAAGATTTTCTTTCTGAATAGAGGATTCATTAGGAAAGTTATTAACACCATGAAAAGACAGTGCAAAGTGAGCTCTGAGAGAGCACAGGCTCAGAAGGCAGTGTGGGGGTCTCCTCTTACGGATTTCAGAGTCAGGAGGGATGTTCCAATTCATGTAGTTGATGAGTGCCTGAGAGTACTTGCTTGTAGTCAGGTTGTTTCCAGTTCCTGGGTTTGGGGAAAGCTGTCAACGTTTGGATCTTTACTCAGTGTGGGTCCATCATGCGGGATGTGGCCCCTGCAGCCTCTGGATCATTCAGTGTACTTAGGAAGCTTCCTCTGCTGAGGAGAGACTCACAGACTAACAAGCAGACTCTCATCTATTTTTGGTAGAGGGGAATTCACAGTTAACTGTGAGGGTGTTGAGAAAGAGACTGTTTTAGGTAGCAAGGCCTCAGAAACCACAAGATCAGAGCTAATTAGTGCTTTTCAGGAAAACTTCCATTTGGAATTTTATACAAAGAATAAATTTTAATTATCACCAGATTTTTGAGATTTTTTTTATTTTTACTTTCAGTTTCATTTTCCAGGGAAACCATGAGATTCTCTGAGTTGCTTCATCGAAAACAAACTTCAAGAATACAAACAAGGCTAGCAACTCCCACATGAGCATTTGGCTGCATGTATATAATGGGTGTATGTTTCCTAAATTATTTATGTTTAGAATATCATGTGATCAAAGGGAGAACAATGAT
This sequence comes from Psammomys obesus, assembly GCF_907164565.1. Lineage (NCBI taxonomy): Eukaryota > Metazoa > Chordata > Mammalia > Rodentia > Muridae > Psammomys > Psammomys obesus. Next base: position 10,168,945 of record NW_026596256.1, read on the forward strand.
TTTATGTTACAGAGGAAAAAAAAACTGGCTATTGATAGCCCAAGTTTATGTTGTCATTTCTGCTTGCAAAGAGGCAAAACAAATTCCTACCAACAGTATTAGCAACCTTTTTTAAAATCATTCCTTTCCTCTGAATTATAAAAATTTAGAACAACAGGTCAGAAATTTAAATGTATTTTCTAAGTACAATATTTTTGTTTCCACTTTAATTTCTTTATAAATTTTGCATCAATCCAAGTGCAAAGATGTAATCTTAGGACATGAGATGCAAATGAGAATTACCAAGCAACAAGCAGAACAGGGTTCATCAACCCAGGGCAACAGAGGAACCCACAGCCCAGTGATGTATAGCAATCTCATGGGAACACATGGTACAGGAGGTATCATGGGTCAGTGGGTATATTCAAGTGTGTGCTGTGTGTTTATTCAGGCATGGTACAATGAGAGCCTGGTCTCATTTGTTGATACTTGCTGCCTCTCCCTTCCCTTTCCCTCTTTTGTTTCACATGTGAGCATGCTGATAAAAAGTCAGCCCTTCCCCCCTTTGATGCCTGCAGGATGTTCATGCCATACACAGGTATTATACTGTAGCCCCATTCCCTACCCACCAATAAAACTGCAGTCTATATTTTCCTCCTCTCTTTCAAATCACTGTTGTCCCTGTGTAGAAGACACCTGATATTGCCCCAGAAAGCCTTATTACATGAGTAATGAAACTTTGTTTCACCCTTTGCCACAGCAACATTTAAACTAAGATGTGGTTATCTGCTCAGCTTCTACTGTAGGGTGATTAAAGTAAATTTATGAAGACATTCCAGGATATCCACAGAACACACACACAGACATACCACAAAAGGCTTAGATTTAAGGTGAATTTACAGTATATTCCACTACCAGAAAGGAATGAAAGGGGAATTCTCAAAACTAATAATAAAGAAGAGATGTGAATAATCTATACATTTCTCTTGTGTCTATAAGTCACATTATATTATTCAATGATCTCTAGAGGAAAATAACTGATAGAGTAAGTATATAGAAATAGAATATTTACTAATTGGTTTACAAGATATGTTTGGGTAGTCAAGCAAACTACTAATGTGGATTGTCTTCACGTTGAAGAGGCTTAGCATCTGGTAGCTTCCCTGTCCATCAGGCTGGATGTCTCATGGGTCCCAACTTGGTTATGAAGGCAAGCATGATTCCTGGAGAGCCTCAGCTATGCTTTGATATCAGGTTTGCCGCCACATTTTAGTATCAGTGAAGCAATGCAGCAGCAGCAACAGCAGCAACAGCAGCAACAGCAGCAACAGCAGCAACAGCAGCAACAGCAGCAACAGCAGGGTAAGTAAGCTTTCCAATAGAAAGGCTAGGTGGCAAGATGAGCTTTTCCTGAAGACATGTTTTCATACAGATGCCACCACCATAGTGCTGCCCACATTTATATGGGTCTCCACGCTACAAAGAACATCAGCAAAATTCTTTCCAGGTGTGCCCAACTGCTATGTGTTAGCTGATTCCAGATCCAGTAAAGCTGTCAATCAAGAGCCTCTCTCTCTCCCTCCCTCCCTCCCTTCCTCCCTCCTTCCTTCCCTCCCGTCTTCCCTCCTTCAATACACATGCACACACTTAATTTTCTGGGAAATTTCAAGCATGTAAAAAGTCATTTTGGAGGTTATAAAACTATTTCTGATAAACATAACTAACCCCAATCATGCTTGAGTATAAAACAGTCTTAGATATCTGTAGGAGGCAAAGACATAGATGAGTACTTTCTTATCCTTGCAGGGCTTTCAGCACAATCATACCAAGAACAGAGATAGACTGATGAGTTAAACAGTGATGAAGTCCACACATGAACTTGGCACAGTAACAGATGGAAGCACAAACAATGCCTCGGTTAGCACTGGAATGTACAGTTAAGGGCAGAGTATTGTAACTAGGCGCATAAATGGCATTTATAACATGATGACCATGGGAACAGGCATTTGATTTTGAGCAGTGACAGACACATTACATGCAGAGAATGTCATCCTTCAAGAAAGAACATTCCAGTCAATTCTTTGTCATCAACATCCCATGCAATCTCTTTAGAAAAGATAAATTTTCTAAAGTGCTTACCAATGCGGCCTTTCTGGCTCATTCCCCTTATAGAGAAGTGTCTGAGATTTAGGTCCTCAGACAGACCATCCAATTTAAGTCTTGGTCTCTCAGAGAAATAATTCTCAACAATATTAAAATACAGCCAACTCCCTCAGGCATTATTAACATCTTGTCACTGTATAAATGTTAAACAGAAGCAGAAGGAATAATTTTATCTTGGGAATCAGTGTGACAGATTATAGTTTGAGGTCTTAGTAAAGGTCATAAAGAGAATTAGAATGCCTTTATCCACATGATTTAGCTATTACTGTAGGACTAACTATACCAAACAGCTACAATAAGAATGAGAATTTCCATTTTAATTACATGAGCACCAGATTGCTAAAACCCAGACAATTTAAATCAATACCCAATGGGAGATACTTCATAGCACTTTTAAATAATAAAAATTTCCTGTGATTCAAAAGTAGCTAGAATTAAATATTTCTGTTTAACATATTTCTTCTACTTACATGAAATACTTTTCTACCCTATCTACATGAATGACCAAGTTCCCAAATGTGACATTTGGGTGTTCAATTGTCCTTGGAGACAACAAATGTAATAACTTAAGTTACATCAATGGAGTTCGGTGAAATAGGACAATTGGAAAGAAACCCATTTCATTGAGCATCTTTTAAAAATCATGAACCTAAAATGAAATTACTTCCAAAGAAGTCTTCATAGAACCATATTGGATTCAAAACTAATATTTCGCCATCCCTACCTCCTTTGGAGAAAATACCTATAGAGAATGAGTAGAATCAAAGTCAAGATTAAGTTGATTTTGTTAAAAGATGAAAGCACTTTCCAAGGAGATAATTGGGCTCTTGAAAGTCAAAATGCAATCTTTTAAACAGTATGAGTTCCTCATTCTTTTCCTCAATCAATTATTTAAGCCTATTTTAGAAATTTACACAATGAATGCTGCCAAGGTACAGAGATTTTGGAGGACATTGAAATTGCCTACAGAAAGACTGAGCACAATTTAGTCTACACTGGAAAAACCCCAACATGTGCGTATTTGCTAAAAGAGCTATAATAGGCTATCTTCTCCAAATTAAAGTTTTGTCAACAATTAAGTACTTCAGTGACCCTCAGTACTATAAAGCCCAGTGAGTCACTTGGAAGCATTTGACATAATATAAATCCATCAATTCTTATAACACAAACACAAATCAGCAACTATCTGTTAAGTACTTACTGAACGCAAAACACTCTGATAGGGCTATTACATATAAATCTAATTTTCTCTATCAAAAGCTTTATAATCTTCATTTTAGAAAACGGAATAATTTTTACCTTGTGGACTTAAGTGATTATCCTAGGTCACTAAGTGGATTACTAATAAATAAGACTGAGGCTTAGTAGAGCACCCAGCTTCAACTCTACCTAGATTAACCCTGAGATAACATCGAGAATGATGAAACTATCGTAGCTCTACACTCATGTATTCAACTGCAAGCTTTACATCCATTTTTTGTTGTTGCTGCTTATTTATTCACAAGGGACTATGGACTGATTGCTAGTTTGGGTCACATTCTTATTCCTATTCTTATTCATATATACATTCATAATCATTTCACCAATTCTCAGTTTGATGATATTTGAAAATAGACACTTTAGAAGATAAGCATAAGTCTGTTGACTTTTATCAAACCTTGAGGGTGGAGCCCTTAGGATAGAATTAGTTACTTTAATAAGAAAGGATGAACCTTGAGCTTGTTTGGAGGTTCTAGCAGGGGAGTGCAGCTACTCCTATACTGAAGATGGGTATACCGGAAGACCCATCCTCCTCTATTTGGGGAAGGTCATCCTCTTCGACCTAGCGCGCAGCTTCCGAAGGGACGCACATGGAGCGGTGACGGAGGAAGGGGACACTGCCTAGTCAGCCAGATCAGCCAAAATAACCCTGGCGATCAATGGGGTGACAGATGTCGCAGCCAGATGGCCCTCACATCCCCCATGACAGTTCAATCTCCAAGAGGGTTCCATAGTAATGGGAACAGGGATTGTCTCTGACATGAACTGATTGGCCTGCTCTTTGATCACCTCCCCCTAAGGGGGGAGCAGCCTTACCAGGCCACAGAGGAAGACAGTGCAGCCACTCCTGATGAGACCTAACAAACTAGGATTAGAAGGAAGGAATAGAAGACCTCCCCTACCAGTGGACTTGGGAGGGGCATGGATGGATAAGGGGGAGAAAGGGTGGGATTGGGAGGGGAGGAGGGAAGAACTACAGGGGGGATACAAAGTAAATAAAGTGTAATTAATAAAAAATTTAAAAAAAAGAAAGGATGAGCTAGAAATCAGAGTACTCTCCCACAAGTGAGCTTATTTGTAAGCTATTGAGAGACCCCCTAACCAGTAAATGAATAAGCACTTTCATCTTGGGTCTTTGCCTTTCAGAACTCTGAGGATTAATTTTCTGTTCTGGTGATTTTGCTACAGCAGCTGACCTGAGACAAGGAAAAGATAAAATTCAGAAGTGCAATAATATGGCTCAAGCCATTCTCTAACACTTCCACATGACAGGATGATTTATACTTCTCCTTGAGTGTGGTATCTTGGTTTGTGGTGGTTGAGGTTTGTGGAGACTAGTTTTGACTGTGTCCCTGTGATGGTTAATCTACAGAATTGATGAAACATTGATGCTAAATAAGGCTTTAATGGTGATGCTACAGAGCTGAAGCATTCATTCTAAGTAAGGATTTAATGGTGTTGGCAGAGGAGAGTGAATGTGAGTTGGAGGACTGAGTTATGAAAAGTTTACTTTCAATGACAGTGGGCATCTCTGACCAGCAGAGGACAAGAACAGAAAAAAATTAAGCAGAGGAAAGTTGATTCTCCTTCCTTGAACTTGGGTATTCTTCTGCTATTCTTGAACATCAAACACCATTTTTCCCCCCTGGGCTTTCCACAAGACTAATGACAATGTTTCCCCAGACTATCAAGTTTTCTATTTCTGATTGAGTTACATAATAGTTTATCTGGTTCGGATACATCTCTATGTGGATTGGACCATAATATCAGCTTCTTGTCTCTACAGTCTGCCTGTAGCTTGTCACAATACTTCTCAGCCTCCATAATAATGTGAACAACGCCCTCTTGCATGTTTATGCCTGACTTTCTATCATCTGTCTACCTTTATATATGTCAATCTATTGTCTATCTATATCTTTTTCTCTGCCTACCTCTGTTTCTATCTTTCATCCCTCTGAAGAACAGCTATAATAACCATTATATGATGATTACACAGCTCTATGACCACATTAATTTCTCCTCTCTCTACTTCTCTTTTTTCATGTCCCATTTACCTATTTCATCAGGCTAAAATTCAAAATTAAATAGAAGTATATGCAAACCACTTGTTTGCTATAGTTATGTTCCTAATGAAGATCTGGAGAAAGGTGGTTCTTGTGGATAAAAGCAGCAAGACCTGAAAATGGAAGTAGAAGCAAAAAAAGAAAACAAAAACTAACAGAATCCTGGGTATGGAAAACCTAGGGAAGAGAACAGGAACAATAGACAAGCATTACCAGCAGAATTCAAGAGATGAAAGAACGAATCTCAGGCATAGAAAATACAATAGAATAACTCAACACAAGAGTAAAAAAAAAATCTTAAATCTAAAAAATCTAAAATGTTAAATTAAAAAAAGTTAAATCTAAATCTAGAAATCTGAGCTACTGTGAAAAGATTTAACCCAAGAACAAAAGGAATAGAAGAAGATGAAGTATCCTAGCTCCAAGGACAAGAAAATATTTTCACCATAATCATAGAAGAAATTTACATAGCCTAAAGAAAGAAATGCCTAGAAACATACAGAAGCTTACAGAACAGCAGTTAGACTGGACAAGAGAAGAAAATCCTTCTACTACACAATAATCAAGATACTAAATCCATGGAACAAAGAAACAATATTAAAAGCTGAAAGGGGGAAAAGTAATGTACAGAGGCAGACCTATCAGAGTTACACCTGACTTCTTAACAGAAATTCTAAAAGCTAGACATGCCTGGAATGGTGTCTTATAGCCTCTAAGAGACCACAGATGTCAACCTAGATTACTATGTTGAACAAAATTCTCAATCACCATTGATGGAGAAAACAAGTTATTCTAAGGCAAAACAAAATTTAAACACTGTCTATCTGCAACCAACCCAAAGAGGAAAACACAGGAAATAAATAATTCCATTCCAGCAAGAACAGAAGGAAAGCACACACAAATAGTAACATCACCAACATCAAAATAAAAGGAACTAACAATCATTTGTCATTAGATTCTCTCAACATTAATGGATTCAATTCCCTAATACAGAATGGATGTGTCTAACAGAATGGATGTGAAAGCAGGATCCATCATTCTGCATACAAGAAACAGATCTCAGCAACAAAGATAGACATGACCTCAGAGAAAAGGCTAGAAAATGGTTTTCTAAGCAAGGTGAAGTAGCCCTTCTAATATCTAATGCAATAGACTTTCAATCAAAATTAAGCATTAATGAAAAAAAAAGATAAGAACCTTAACAATATGTTCTCATGATTCTAAAGATGGCAGACTAGGAGCTGACTTTTTGTGATCCAGTGAAGGAAAATTAACAACAACAACAATAATAATAATACAAAATGGACTATTCAAAAGATAAAAAACAACTTCAGACATTCACAAAGTGAGAATGTATGAAGAGGAAGGGCTAGTACATATACAGTCACAGGAATCCCTGCTAGGGAGAGGGAGAGCCTAGTCTTTCCAAATGTAAATCAGGCCGACTTGGTAAAAAGAACACCTAAGACAAGACCACAGCACTCAAAAGAAGCTATTATTTGAAGCTGAGCTATTCTGAAGGTCTGAGAACTTAGAAACACAGTGAAAAAAGGGAGCCTAAACTCCACTTGACACAGGCCCAGTGGAAGGGACTGACCTGTAAGTCAGTTGCGGAGAGCAGGTATGCTGACAAGGTAGAAGGTACAGGCAGCAGGCGGCTGGGCTCAGGCAGTGAAAGGCATAGGGGAAAGACAGCCCTATGGCCGGCCAGTGGCTCAACAACTGAGAGTAACTCAGGGGTTTGATAGTTCTGAGCAGATCATTCTCTGTATCCATCTCCCTGTGATGCCCTCCACATTCAAAGTCCCGCAGACTGCTTGACACTGACAGCTGCATCCCTCTATCAGGAGGATTATCGCACAAGAGGTTTTGAGAGTAGGGAGATAATTCCTTCACCCTTCTCAGTGCTGTCTTTACTTCCACACTCAAAGTATGCTGAGGGTGAATGCACAGTGGGGGCAGTTGCCACCGCATATGTACTGAAATCTAAATAGAAATCAGAGACCTCTTTAAATGTTTTGCATGTTTACATGTATGTAGTGTCCAAGTGTATGTTTATTCATGTGCATAGTCACATGTATGGGAGGGTATATGTATCTGTGTGTGTGCATACAGTTATGTGTGTGTCTCTGGATGTGGAGGCCTGAAGTTGATGTGCGATATCTTTGTTGATAGCTTTCTACCTTCTTTTATTTAGTAAGGCATGTTCTCTCACTGAAACCAGAGCTTAGTCTAGCCAGCCAGCCAGTTCGCCCTGGAGAACCCTTATGTGAGCATTCGCAGCTCTGCTTTTACAAGCACCTATAGTTATTCTTGGATAATTTCTTAATGTACATAATGTGCTTTGATCATGTTAATACTTTTTTACTTATTTTCTCTTTTGCACCTTCTATTCTTCCTTCCTCCCAACATATTGCCCTCCTACTTTTATGTCTTTAAAAAAAAATAACACATGCAGTTTGCTTAGGGTTGCTTGCATGAACATAAGTGTGACAGTATTAACCGGTTCATGGATCATGGACCCTTACCACTGGCTGCACTCTAAAAAGAAAACGAACTTCTTATTCCTCAACAGCTATTAATGGTCAGTAGTTTCTCATCTGGGAATGGGGCTTCATGGGCTTCTCCTCCATCAGGGCTAGGTGGATGAGTGGCTTGTTTTTATACAGGTCTTGTTTTTATACAGTTAATCCCATTTTCATGTAGTCCTTCCTATACGCCATATATATATATATATATATATATATATATATATATATATATATATATATATGTGCTGCTCATCCAAACTTTCTAGGTTTACAGAGTTTGGTTTAGAACTGAACATTCAATATCCACTCAAAGTAGCACATCATGATTCTTCACATTAGCCCCTATGCAATTCATAAATACAGCTTTTTTGAGTAACTATTTTAAGAGCCATAAATGTTGGATTACTCCAAGGCAGCCATGTCTTCCAGACACAGCAAGACTGATATACATATAAATCCACACAGACTGGCAGCACCCACAACTCTAATCCAAGCCAGACAAAATCCACTCACTGAAAAGAATTTGACACAAATTCTTTTCCAAACAAATAGTTTCCAATCAAGAAACTATTTCCAATTGATACCTGCTAGAAAAGGGAATGTCATTTTCCACCAATAAAATATTAATTACTCCTATATCAACTATACTACAGGGCAATTTCCACACTCAGAAAGAGTTGGAAGGATAACCCAAAATGGACCCATAATTTGTTTTTGTCTTCTTATTTTTTCCTTTTGATTTTAATTGAGTTTTTTTTTTTTTTTTGAATGATAGAGAATGAGTTTGGGTAGGTAGGGAGATTGGGAGCATCTGGGAGTTTCAGGAAGGGAAATACAATCAAAATATGAATGTAAATGTTTGTAATTTGTCATACAAGGCACAAAATCACATCCAAGAACAATCTAGAAAACAAAATGCACCTGAGGTAAAAGGCACTTTGCCTTATTTCCTGGAGCCTCTCTCCCAGTTCCCCCCAAGGAATTGTTTGTCATGGGTTATTCTTTTGACCATGTTCTGAAAACTACTGGTATATTAAAAAAAGGAATAAACTGTAAATAAGAAAAAAATTAATAAATTTAAAAAAATAAGAAAAAAAGAAAAAAGTAATATTAAAAGGACACCTAATGATATTCTGTTATATATCAATGCCATATTCAGCTATTATCAGAGAGGCTTCTTCCTGCCATAGATGGGAACGAACACAGAAATCCATAGTCAGACATCACACACGCGCGCGCGCGCGCACACACACACACACACACACACACACACACACACGAGAAGGCACCAATGTATGCACAGAAGCATGCATGCATGCTTGCACACACAGAGAGAAAAAAAGAGGAAGGGAGAGAAGGAGAGGGAGAAGAATGGGGAGGGGGAGAAGGAGAGGGAGAGGGAGGGGAGAAGGAAGGAGAGGGAGAGACATTAGAACACACAGCTCCTAATGAGATGACTTAATCAAATCCCTCCCCTCAGAGCTAAGAAAAACCCCATGGAAGGGGAAGTGCAAAGAATGGGAGCCACAGGGGATTGAGGACACCTGGAGAACACGGCCCTCTAAATCAACTAAGCACAACTCTTATGAACTCACAAGGCCTGCACAGGTCTCTATCAGGTCCTCTTAATATATATTGTGGCTTTCAGTTTAGTATTTTTATGGGACTCCTGAATGTGTGAATGAATTGGTCTCCGACCTTTGTGCCTTCTCTTTGAGCTCTTTCTACCTATTGATTTGCCCTGTCCAACGATGTGATGGTTTTATATTTTATCTTATATTTTATTTTTATAATGTTTTAAAAAAGGAAATAATGTAGAATGCAACAGGAAAAAAAATTCTACAAATCCGATGGTCCTGTTACAATGTTGTCAGTATAAAACTCTGGTAACTGTCATTATTTTTTCATTAGCTGCTCTGGTTTTCTCTATTTCAAGGCTCTAGCTGCCCAGAGAAGCTCTCTAACTTCCTTGTTTGTGTTGCTTTAGTGAACAGGACGACGTGTGCACTGAGCGAAAGAATCACTCTGTGCTCCAATAAACTGAACTAAATAGAAAACATTTTCCTCCAATTCCATAGGCCTCCTCTAAACCACACTGAAAATTGCAATTTAATGAGGTTCCATTTGTTCATTACTGAACTTACTTCTGAGTGATATGAGTTCTATGCATGAAGCCCCTACCTGTGTCTATATTGTGAAGGGTACTTCCTACTGTCTCATCTAGAAGTTTCAGATCTCACTCTGTGATCCTTGAGCTACTTGAATTGAGTTTTGTGTAGTTTGATAGTTAAGTATCTAATTTCATTCTTCTTTATGTAGTTTCCAGCATCATTTGTTGGACAGGATATTTTTCTCCCTGGAGTTTTTTTTTTTTTTTTTTATTGGAATGTCATTGAATATGTAGATCACTTTTGGTAGGACGGATATTTCAGAATATTAATTATTGCAATCCATACATGAGCTTAGAAGGTCTTTTCATCTTTTAGTAACTTCCTCAATTTTATTAAGTCTTTTAATGTTTTCATTATAGAGGTCTTTTATTTTCTTGACTAAATTTATTCCAAGGAGGTTTTTGTTGTTGTTGTTGTTGTTTTTGTTTTTTTTGTTTGTTTGTTTACATTATTGTGAATAAAATTGTTTTTCTTTTCCCAGTGTTATTAGTATTTAGGATGGCTACTGATTTTTTTTTTTTTTTGTATATTTTGTACCTTGCTACTTTCATGAAAGCATGTATCAGTTCTAAGAGTTTTCTAATGACGTTTTTTTAGGGGCCTCTTCTGTTCAGATTCATATCATATGTTTACATCTCTAAATATGGTGTTATTTCTGTCTAATTTACTTTTCTCCACCCAGAAACTCTAAATGCCTCAAATAAGCCTCGCGATTCTCATTTTAATAGCTACTGTACTTGAAAGAAATAATGAATTATGTGTTAACTTCTTTATTGGACCAACTGTTGATATTTTTTCCTCCTTTTGTATTTAACACTACTTTCTGCCCTTTGCTTAGAAAATTAAGATAATTGTATTTCTGTCATTTTGATTTAGTTATATTTGTTTTTGCCTACATTTGTCTTGCTTAATTTTGATTTGAATGCAGTTTATTCTTTCCTGTGACTTCTTGGATAGCTTTGTTTGTTTTCACTTCAGTCTTATCACCAGCTCTCCTGCCTTCTTCCCTAAAGACATCTCCTCAGACTTAATAAGTTCCTTTTTATACTTTTTCTCCTGTAAACATTTTTTACCCACTGAGTTTTAGTAGTAAGGCTTCTGATCTGCCATATTTCTTAGAATTCTTCTGGGGTTTGTTTGGTTTGGTCTGGTCTGGTTTTTGTTTAATTCTCTCTCTGTGTTTCTCTTTCTCTCTCTCTCTCTCTCTCCCACCGTGTGTGTGTGTGTGTGTGTGTGTGTGTGTGTGTGTGTGTGAGGAGGAGCTAAATGTACAATTCAGATTCAGCGCTCAAACAAAACATTAGTTATTTAATAAGATAATCAGTTTAACAATGTCTTGGCTGAACTATCCAAAATAAGGAGACTCAATATAATTAGCGGTGAAATTGGGAGGTTACAATAGATTCCAATGATATCTATAGAAGCCTAAAAATGTCATATTACTTAAAGTGTTCTATTGGTTGGATGAAAAGCCCAAGAAAATTCTAATTACATTATTCAGAGAACTAGAAATTAATCTTTAGATTTGTATGAAAACACACACACACACACACACACACACCAATAAACAATGGAATTCCAAACAGAAAGAGCAATGCAGGTGTGACAGCCTTTTTGGAGTTAATGGCAAATTTGGAGTTAATGGAATCTGAGCAGTGGAATTCGGCCTTTTGGCTTTGGCTATTTTCCAAAGTCCAGTTTCTCATGGACTGACCTTGGTGGTCCTACACTGGACTGCTTTGACCCTGAGAAACTCTCTGCAACCATAGTAACCAGACAGCAGGCTCTGTGTAACCTTGAGTGAGCTCTCCTATGTTTTGACCAAGTAAAGCTCCTACGTGAGAAACTTTTGACTTTAACTATTGTACTTTTTTGCCTACTTAAGTGTTAACCTGACGTCCATTAAATCGACACCTGGATCAGCATGTAGACTTGGTGTCCTTCTCTGTGTCTCCCTGTCTCTCTCTCTCCCAGCCCTCTCTCAGGTGGTATTCAGGTGTTACTGCTGGCTGGTGACATGCAGGGAACAACATAATGCCTGATCTCAAACTATACTAGGAACCCATAATAAAAATGTCACCATGGCACAACAGCAGACATATATAACCACAGAACAGACTATAGGTCTCAGAACTTAAACAATTATAACTGTGTATTTTTTTTTTATAAAGATGTCAAAATATACATTGGGGAAGAAAGACTCTTCAACAAAAGCTGCTTTCATAAGTCTTAAAAAATAAGAGAAGTTAAGGAAAGGAGTTGACAAGACAATCCTTCAGAATGAGCTTCATCAAGAGAGACAGCATCGTGATTACGGGGAACTATGATTTGGCTTTGAAATGAGGGAATCCTGAAGGAGGTAGTGAGTCATATTCAAAGCAGCCTGAAGGGAAAGGGGTTTTCCACTCAAATTCAGAGAACAAAGGGTCGTTTTATGCTTATGGACTTCAGGTAGTAAAGGATAAAACACGCTACATCATCTAGTTGGCATGGCCTACATGAAAGGAGTCTCAAAGAAGCACTGGGCACCAATTTCAAAGATTTCTTGGTCCTGGGCAGATGGGAAGACACTTTTCTTTTTCCCCCTAAAGCCTGAGTGCTCTACCAGGGCCCCTTCATTTCTTTGTGGCTTCTGGGATGGTGAAAGAAGCAGCTAGAGAGTCTTTGATCTAACAGCAAGGAAGCAGTTTGTAGGAAGATGAAACTAGATACCTATCACTTACTCTGCACAAAAATCAGCTCAAAATGGGTCAACATCCTGAACGACGGGCCTTGCTGAAGCTCTGAAACTTCTAGAAGGAAACTAAGTTGAAACAGTGCAGACACAGGCAAAAGCCTTCTAAGTACTTCAGCGGCACAGGAAGTAACTCAACAACTGACATAAGCCAGTAATTAGATTAACAAACTTCTTCACAACAAAAGGAACAAAAAGACACTTTCAAAAGAAGAAATACAAATGGACAATAAAAACTTTGAAAAGGTGTCTATGTTCTGTAGTTTTTCCTTTTAGTTTCCATTTCTCTCCAGTAAGAATGATTATCATCAAGAAAATAAACAAATGCTGGTGAGGATGTGATGAAAGAAAAACCCTTAATTCACTGTTGTTGAGAGTCAGACTGGTACAGCCATTCTGGAAATCAGTATGACGAGCCCTCAAGAAATTCAAAATAGACCTTCCCTATGATGAAGCTACATACTCCCCAGTACTCAGTCACCACCTTGCAGAGATTACACACCTTCACATCTGTGACTTTTATTGTACAATTCATAATAGTTAAAAAATTAAACAGCTTAGCTGTCTATCAATAAATCAATGGATAAAAAAATGTTCATATACACAATGGATTTGAGTTTAACCATAAGAAAAACCAAAGTCATGACATTTACAGGAAAACACTGTGACTGGAGACATATATAAAGCTAAGGACATTTTAATTATTTTGTATCTTCATTTGTAATATGCAAATGTTTGAGGTAATCATAAAAATTGAATAAAACAGAGGGAGGCAGATGATGTACAAAATAACTATATCCATCTCGTTGTGATAAAAATGGAGAAAATCCATAGCAGCTTGCCACAGATTGCAACCAAATCCTCTGGATGTAGTACCACAAATAAGCAACCATAGAAGACTATGAGAAGTAAAAGCAGAAAACATAGAAAAAAAAAAAAAGACCAAATTTGTAAACAACACTTATTGATTGACTTTCTGGTTACTTTTACCTCCTTCTTTTTCACTTCTGTTTTGATCCAAGTACAGAACCAGTGTAGAGCCGTGCCCATATTGCTGGCAGTAAATTCAGAGAGGAACGGTTTATGTCCAGAAGAAGAGAAACTGTTTATGTCACCTGTTATTCTGGTGAGAGCCATATTGTGCCAACCAGTACAACAGCAATAGTGGCTAAACACACACACACACACACACACACACACACACACACACACACACACACGTGCATATACCTTCTAAGACAGTGAACTAGGCAAAGAGAGGCTCAGGGATTGCAGAAAGTAGGAAGCTACACATGGATTGGACTGTTTGGGGATTAGCTGTGTGAGATGTGCATATCTAAAACATACAATTGGAAAGAGAGTGGCACAGGTTCAACAGCCTTGGAACAGAGGGCAGGAGAAAAAGACAATAAAACTATGGAAAAATGGGGGAGAAAGCTTGAGAAAAGAAAGAGGTACTTCAGTGCAGGACCTGGTCTCTTTCTGCCGATGAAGGCAGGAAACTTTAGATACCACTAATAAAATCCAGAATGCTCAGGAAGAAAAAATCTATTTTCTAAAACACATCTGTCAAAAACAAACAAAAAGTGTGCTTAGATGGGGCCAGAATGATACACGTTTTTCTCAATGATACCTCAACCAAGAGTGTCAAGGCGGGTAGAGAGGTTGGGAGGAACTGGGGGAGGAAAAGATTAAGAGCAAATATATAGTATGAAAAAAACTTAAAATAGATAAAAATGAAAATAGGCCACAAGTTTCATTGTTTTGATACAGATCTCCCAGTGTAGCCCCGTCTGGCATGCCTCAGCTTCCCAGATGCAGCTGAATACCAGCACCACCAACTCTGCTTCTTTCCTTTCTTGAGGATAATTTTTGGAAGATTTTTTCACTTTGTCTTCTGACTTCTTCTCATAATGTATAAATGCTAGCAGGTCCTCTTCGCATCATTTTTCCCATTCCATTTGTATCATTTCCTTTTACTATTAGTATTTTTGTTTTCGTTTTCTCTTGTTTTTAGTTTTGAGTAGTTTAACTCCTATGATGCTTTCACCCTGGTTCCTCCTCTTCCGGAGATCCCCCTGAAAATTCCTAACAGTACACTAACTTTAGGCTCTTTTCCCTTCTGGCAAGCAAATCTTGCCATTTCTTTTGTTGATCGCCATGTGAGAGAAGGCATACACATTGTGAAACAACAATGAACTCTCAAATCCACCTGGTGAGCCTTTCAGAGCTGTATCTGTTCTCTGCACACCAATAAGTTTGTGGTCAGTTGGGAGTTTCTAGAAAACTTCATATGCAGATTTTTTTCTCTTGCCATTTCTTCATGTACTTCACAAGATTGAACTGGGCTTCTTGAACAGAGTGCCTTTCTCTGTATCCTTGGGCTGCTGCAGACTGTGGGGTTTTTCTCCTTTCTACTAACCACTGGTGTTCAGGAAAATATTTTGCTTCACTATCTTTTGGTGAAACTTTTTTTTAGCAATTTAAAAAATTTATTATTTATTACAATTTAGTCACTTTGTATCCCAGCTGTTGCCCCACTCCTTCATCTTCTCCCAATCCCACACTTCCTCCCTCTTCTCCCCCTATACTCCTCCCCAAGTCCACTGATAGGGGAGGACCTCCTCACCTTCTATCTGACTCATCAGATAGCCTATCAGGTCTCATCAGGACTGGCAGAAGCATCTTCCTCTGTGGCCTGGCAAGGCTGCACCCCCTGGGGGGGAGGTGATCAGCCACTGAGTTCATGCCAGAGACAGCCCCTGTTCCCATTACTAGGGATGGTGCAACATTTTTTTAAGAATAAAACTCCACTGGCTTTTATTTGGACTTGAGTACTTTGTATTTGTTTGTTTGTTTTGTTTTAAGGTTTATTGTATGTGTGCGAATCTTTCACTTCCATGTATATAAGTATCACATGTATACCTGGTGACTCTCAGAGGTCTGAAGGAGGCATTTGAGCCTTTGGAATTGGAGTTACAGAAAATCATGAGCTACCTGACATGAATGTTTGATACCAAACCTGGATCCTCTGCAAGAGCATTGTATGCTATTAACTGCTGAGCCAGCCTCTTAAGTAGTTTTTTGTTTGTTTATTATTTGTTTGTTTTTAGTTATGTATAAGTTCTGGAACCTTTTTCTTTGGGAAGGTTCAGATACCATCACCTTTTCAGTTTTACTAGGAATCCATGTAGCACCCACCCAAACCGCCTCTGTTGTAGGTGACGATTAATATTTACTATTGATTTATCTTCTGGTAACACTGCTGTTAATCCTAAGCGGCTGTATAACCAAATCACCACACAGACACTGGGTTTATTTAGTTAATGTAGAACACAATGCTGGGCAATAGTTTCTCCATCCTAAACCTTCAAGCTCTAATAGTTTCCTAACATTTAGATTTCCCACATTATACTTGCTTTTTGTGATATCTTAGGTCCAATCCATCTCTCCATGTAGTTCCAAGATCTCTCCTCCAGCTCTCTCTCTCTTAGCTCTCCTCTCACCCCCTTCTCCTCCCACTCATTTCCTGCCTTCTGGCTCCTCCCCTCTTTCCTGTCCTCTGGCTCCTCCCTGCTCAACATTGTGTCTAGTTGCTTTATTTTGTCCTGTTTACACAAGAGTTGAGATAGGATGCTTAGAATGACTATCACAACGCAATATCCAGATTGAAACCAGAGAGTTGGGGGTGGGGTGGGGAGAAATCAGCATTTGAATGAACAAGGGTATGGTGTATACATTTTAAAAGAACATTATACCAACACACCTCTGCTCCCTTCCTGGGCCAGTTACCATAGGTGCTGTGGCTTTTACTCTAGTGCTGACAATGAAACGTGTAGCCTAAATGACCAGTTCTAAAGTATTCTTCTGTTAGGCTAGCCTTAGAAAGGCCATCTCACTATTAGTACCTCTGTGTTCTAGTTTCATTCAAATAGCAAATTATTTGACTGCCTTATATCATAGGGTTATTAGCTAAAATTTAAGAAATGACATGAGATTTATGACTATTTTGATATTATTTATACCCCTATTGTATTCAAGTCAGAAACAAGATCTCTACTAACTGTAGGCAAAGGAACTCTATCCTCCTGATCCCCCTTCTCCAGAAGAGAAGTTCCTTTCTAACTGATTTTTTGAGGAGCAGAATTTTATTTCTCTGTGGCTTTGTACATCCTGTTTTCAATTTCAAAGCCAAAGTGGTCAAAAAGCACATTACTCTCAAGGTGGATTTTGCAATGTTCTCAAATTTCTCAGCCAGAGTACCTTGTTCACCTTTCCATGATTTGCTGTCAATTGTCTCCTTTCTATCCTATCTTTGCTATCAGTCAACCATAATTTCCAATTTCTTCTCAGGGTTTTTGTATGAAGTTACTTTGTTCCTAAAGAAAAGAAAAACTACCACAGCCTGTCTTGGCCCAAATAATTTTTACTCTGCACAATTTAAAAGATGGATGCTCAGTTATATATTCTCTGCTGAATGACAATCTCAACAAAGTAAGAAATATATCAAGAGAATGTTTTAAGCAAAAAGTGGGGAATAGGAAGGTAAACAATACCAAAAGAATCCTGCCACAAACTTGCTCACACGCTATGCAAGTTGTGTTTGTACTTGATATTTTTTTTTCTGTAATGATATTTGTAGGATGCTAAATCTTTTTAACCTTATTTTCCTTTCCTAATAGCCTTTTTGCTGTCTGATCTTGTCTGATGCATTCTACCAAGCAGCCCAATACAAAATGGAAAAAATGTTCTCAAATGCAGCACGTTCCGGATCCAAATTGTACTTCCATGCTCTGAACAGGAAATCTGTTTTTCAGTATTCTTCTATTAATTTTTTTTTGCACAATATCTTTTGATCATGTTTTTCTCTCTTGAAAGATCCTCCCTACCCATTCAACCTTAAGTGCTTTTCTTTTTTTCTCTGAAAAAAGAAAGCACAGGAAACCAAACCAAACTAAAATAACTGCTCCTCAAAATAACTCACAAAAATTAATATAGACAAAAGACCAGTAAGACAAAAAATGCACAAAAAGCAAAACAAACAAAAAGTTTACCAAAATACCATTGGATTAATTTTGTGTTGGCCAACTACTCCTGGACATGGTGCCTTCCCTTGAGTGTATTTGATAAACCCAATGATACTCCATTGAAAATAATTGATTTTCTGTTTGTCAATTGGTGTCAACTGCAGAGAGCTTCTTGGTTAGTGGTGGGAGCCTGTGTCTACTTACTCTTTTCAGTGCAGAGATTATTTCTGGCTTAACCCTGTACAGCTCTTGTGTATACTGCTAGTCTCTGTGAACATATGAGCATCAGTCCTACTGTGTTTAGAAGACACTGTTTTCTTAAAGTCATTTATCACATCTGACTCCACCTCCTCTTTTGCAGCAATCCCTGAGACTTGAGGGGAGGGGTTTATGAAGATGTCTCCCTTAGGATTGCATGCTCCAAAGTTTCTCACCCTCTGCACATTATCAAGTTGTGGGTCTCTATGTTAAATAATTTTAAATGTTCTCAGTTCCTTTTTGCTTGTCTTCTGGAGCTATCTCTAAAGGCATTAGCTGATGTATGTCCTTTTGTGCTATGCAATTGATAGCCTTCGGCAAAGGGAAACTCTGTTGGCCTTCATTATAACCTTAATTAAGGGACCTCTGTTAACCTTCTTCTTGATACTCTTATTAGGTGATGGCTTAAGAAAGGGACTTTTATAACATTCAAGGTTCAAATAGATGAATTATACTACATGTTCTCCCTTTTTGATGAGAAATTAAAAATCTAACTGCTGTGTGTATTGATTTACACCAGACAGAGAATGGAAGACATCTGATCCTTGTGGGTAACTCGACAGTGGGTATTCAATGTTGAATATATACACTGGAGAGAAGGATGCTCTGTGATAAGTTAATGGATGACAACAGATGGGACCTATTGCTTCATCTAGAAGACTAACTATGTTCCAGATTGGTACTGGACAGGCAGTCAGTACCTGATCCAGGAATCTACCCTTCTTTTATCTCTTTCCTTTGCTTCTCCTGCTTTGCTTTAGGTGTATGAAAAGGAGGAAATGTAGTTTATTCTCACTAAAAATTATAAAAATAAAAAGCTTTGGCCTAAAGTGACATGGAGGAAGGCATTTCCATCTGTAAAGTCACCTCTTCTTCTGCTATTTAGCACTTAATTGAAAAAGATATTTAAGCCTGGATGACTAGCTTCATGTTTTGGCTTTTTGTTTTTCCTGGTCATCTACTTGAACCTTATCATTGACAAAACGGTACTGTAAGTCTATGTCATAAAGCTATTTTATTTCTACATGCTTACTTCACCAATCTGCTCCAGTCATGAGAATAAGCTACAGAAGCATAGAGTGGTCCAAAATTTCAAGTTAACATTCAGATTTAACTTTGGGAGTGTTTCACAGCAGAGATAAAAGAAAGATAGAACAAAAGGCTCAGGGAAGAATAACACAGGCAAAAGGGACAAACCCAGCTAATGTAATAGCTTTAGCCCTAGGTAACAATACATTTCTCCAGGAAGATAAACAAGATAAAGGAAGATAAACAAGCTGGCTCAGAGAGACTTTAGACTAAACAGATGATTTTGAAGTGATAAACTTTATTAAAAACTATAGGAAACCAAGACACTCAAGAAGATTCCCCTCAGTGAGACTGAAAAACAGGATCTGCCCTCTCTACAAAAAGATAAACCACTGTAAGAGATATTGCCCTACCCTCCAAAGGGAGAATGGGTCATCAGCTTCAGTGATGGATACCTTTAAAATTTCCCCCTAAGGTTCCCTATCAGATAACCATCAGGTGCCTGAGATAATCCTTGATTCTTAGGGGTAAAATGTTATCTTTTCCAATATGAAAGAGATAAATATAGTAATACAGCAACAACAGCAATTGGCAGTGGTGAGGGAGAGAGCAGACTGACTTCCTAGGCATCGAGGCAAGATTCAGGTGGATAAACAGTATATATATTGACATGTACGCCTCTATAGATGAAGTCTTCAGGCTCATGGTGAGAAGGCAGGAAGGTGTGTAAAACAGAGTCTCTTGAGAGAATAAGTAAGAGACACACTTTTATAGTAATTTCCCTAGAGGGTGGGTACTTTAGTATAATATATGGCTTAGCTGCAAGGTACATGGCTCAAGGGCATTAGGGTGTTGACTCCAGATCAATCAAATACTGCTGAGATAAGGGAAAAGACTACATTCTCACACCTTTCTTGATATCTTGAGGGCTTCAGAAGGTTATGTGACTGGGTATCTTGTGTATTGCATTTGGGTTGATTCACCCCATGTGGGACCTTCTTTCCAACAGGCCATGGGAGCTGTGGGAGAGGTCTTAGCCTGACTCTTTATGTGACAGTCTTAAAACTAAACAGGAATTTTGTTCTCTGCTTCAATCTATAGCCCAGGACCATATTGTAAACAAATTTGTATAGTGACCAGCATCAATAAATATTACTTAGCTTTAGAAAATTTGTTTCATGATAATTTAAAAAGACTCTAACTAAGGTAGGCAGGATGTTTCTAGTTTACAGCAATGTTCTGAGGCTACAAACATGGCTCTCGACCCTCACTCCTCCAAATTAAGTGTAAGACTATTTTGTGTAGAAACAGGATATAAGTCACTAAGTAAACATAGGTCTGATAGAGGCAATAAGATGCTGTTGTCTTAACAGATTAAACAATTTTAAGGTAGTTTATGGTTTGTATACCTGGAAAGACAGTTATTAACTACTTCATTTGCTTCTGTATTTGAGGAAATAGGACTATAAACTCTACATCCAGGAAAAAAAAAAAAAGTGTCCTTAGTGCCTCTCTTCTGTAATAAACCAAGAGGTGGAACTAAGCCCCTGTTTTCCCCTTAACTTAATACAATGAACAAATGCATTTTAAGAGAAATATTAAATACTTCCTTAACAAGTATATACATATTTTCTGAGATCTGCTGCTGACATCTCCTCAGGATGAATAAAAGCCTTTCTTACTCTAACTAAAATAACTCAAGACATTTCTTCTGAGTCTCCATGACCTCAAGTATATGCTGAATACAAGCACATATTCTGTGAATCATTAAACAGACTCAAACTTATTTTTAAACAAAAAAAATGATGTCCACTTAAATTTTAAAAATCTCATTAAATATGAATAACTTCATTATTTTATCAGTAAGTAATCATTAATATGATTTATGGTGAACCTCGGCCGTTATTAAAATGACATGCATATTTAACTGATACTGAGCTTCATCAATGGTGGATACAGAGCCTAGCTAAAATTCCAGGGACAGTCACACACACAACAGGTATGTGATGAGAGGGTGGTGTGGAGCCATGTCTGGTTATCACAATATAAGGTCTCCATCACTTGAAGGGGTTCAGACAAGGGAGTTATGTACTCCCTTGTACTTCTTTGGTTTGCTGTGTCTGATAAGTTCTTTGATTCCTCCAATAAGTATTGTTGGCAATATAAAGGGTGTTCTGATAGATGACGTTTATTATTTGCCCTATGATTATCATAGAAGTGTTATTTAACCTGTTATCATAATCAAATAAGACATAGAGAACCTGTTAGGTTTTATGATTGCCTTATTTAACTTGGGCTGGGCAGATATTCTACCTAAACTGTCTCAATAACCTCACCATCTATCTCCCAGCCCCTACCCAATGCCATCTGCCTTAACCATTCTTATCTGGGCTACCGTCCATTCATAATCCCAAGATAATTGCTTATATTTTTCA
Organism: Psammomys obesus; assembly: GCF_907164565.1. Classification (NCBI taxonomy): domain Eukaryota; kingdom Metazoa; phylum Chordata; class Mammalia; order Rodentia; family Muridae; genus Psammomys; species Psammomys obesus. Next base: position 10,190,595 of record NW_026596256.1, read on the forward strand.
TCATGGTGTTTTCTCCATCCACACCATCCTTGGAGTTCTTCCTTCTGGCCCATGTGGTTCCTTTTGGATGCTAACCCATCGTGACATTCTCCTTCCTTCTCCCTTCCCATCTGTTTGTCTCTTTCCTGTGATTCTCCTGTTCCCAAAGTTAGGAACCTTAGCCACGCATATTCCATTCTGCCCTGCCCAGGTTTTAGGCTTTTTAATCAACCAATCAGGTATAATATTTTAGGCAGTTTTACACAACATGGATAGGTATATTCTGGCAGTAATCAGAGCTTGAAGGCCAGTAATTAGCATCAAAATACAAGCAAAAGACCAACCCCCAACAGATATGGTTGTAGTACATTCATGTGCCCCTACAGCCTCAACTCACCCTATACATTTGTAGCATGCCTCCTTCCTAATCCTAGAAATATTCACTTATTAGTCTGTGCTGGATAGGTGGTGACTGACAGGTAACACAGTTTATGGACCCATCCAGGAGCTGTAGTCATTCGTATTGACTCTATTAAATTGGAGTCTTCTAGAGAAAGGCATACACTAAGAAACAGTGTTTATGTTATACCAAAGGATCCCGAGTAGAACATCCTTAGCAGCATGCTTAGTCTGGCATTCTAGCTTTTTTTCACTTTGCGTATTAATGAAAACTACACTTAAAACTATTTTTTAAATCTTTGCATTTTAAAAAGAGCTCTCTTGAAATGTAGAATATTATAAAAGTGATTAAAATGGAGTGAAATTCCCTATGAAAAAAATAATATCTAAATGCAGTTAGAAATTATAAATAACAAAGCTTTGAATCATTACCAGAATAATTGTGGAAGTAATGTTGAAAAAGCCTACCCTATGCTGAAGAGGACATGGTCAGGAGGTCTAATACATAGAGATACTCTAGTAGAGGGGTGTGCTAAGGTGTGTGTGCATGTGACTGAGCTTTGGAAATTATGAGTAGCCAATATGCAGACTATTTGTGTAGAAGAGGTCTTACTTATGTATAAAACACAGCTAATGGCCCTTTGAGGCCTTAAAAATCTCTGCTGTTGGTGGGGAAGAGCTATTACCATGGTGAAGAGTATAATGTCACAATTATATTTGTATATCATAAAAGTTCTCTTGATTAGAATTCCAAAATATCCATCACATTCCAACTGGGTACACTGGCCTAGAAATGTCATGAAGTTCATTTGGTTCAAGTTATTACTGGGACTGGAAGACAAAAAAAACTTATGATACAAACAAATAAAAAATGTATCTTACATAAGTGACAGAAGATGTGAAATATATATTTCTATGTTTTATAGTTATTGCATGTATTTTATTATGGTGTGGTCCATAGTAAAACATTGAATAAAATTAGCTGTGGCTCAAAAGAGACAATTAATTAGAGATTCTCAATATCTACTGGGCTACACTTGACAATCACTTTAGAAAGATCAAAAAATGATTTTTTTTCTCAAAGACTTTCCAGTTTTTGTTGCTCACAGATCAAGAATAGGGCATATCAATTTCCACAGGCCAAGATGCATAAGTGTATCTTCTTTCAGAGTCACACAAAGAGAAGCTTCATGTCTCCGCAAAAAGAGAGGTAATGTTCTAGAAGACAATGGCTGTTATCCAGGTAATTATGACAGATAGGTAACTTTTATTGCCATTTGTGGTTTATTTTTCTACTGTGACCCATAGAGCAATTCCACTGGGCACAATATATCATACATTATAATATTATCATACCTAATTTTGATATACGTATCTGAAAATTGAAAGCATTATGGCTTAAGTAGGGTTGAAATATATTTTCCTCATAGAAAAAAAAAAAGTACCCGGAGTCATTTTACAGTTAGCTGGCCGACCTCTTCATATTCCCTTCAAGATGTTTTCTAGAACAGCAACCATCAAGTTTTATAGTGAGAAAGTCTAAGGAGGAAAGGAAAAGGCAAACGAACATGCTCTCCAGAAAAATTAGCTTTTGACAAACAGAATTCTAGAAGTTCTCCATGACACTGTAAGTTAAACCCTTCTCCAGAGTTTCGTCATCTAGCCACAAGAAAGGTGGGCTTTTAATGTATTCCATTGCCAGATCCCATCACAATGCAACTCTGATTGGGGTTTGTCAGTACGACTGGGATTGGACACTACCTCTGTGCTACTCAGGAATTAACCCTAATCTTCAGGTTACAGGATTAGTTCAAGGTAGTTAAAACAATCTGAGACTTTTAAATCACTAATTTCTTCTGGCAATAAATCAAGCCATTATGTCTAGGTTTTAATTTTTTTCTTGTCAATCATTTGTACCTTTTTCTCATAATTGACTGCTATTTTCAATCAAGTACATTTGCCCTAAAGTAAAGTTAGAGTCATATTCCACTGATTACAGTTGTCTTCTAATGATTAATGAGTAGCCTGAGATTCACACTGTGCTTGTTTATTACATGATAGCCTAACTCAGTAACAAACTTGTGAGTGATGCCTTTTATTTCTCATTGCCACACTTAATCAAGTGCTCATATGTATAAGGGATGCTCCATGATAGATTTGTCTTTTACCTTGTTTCCAATAGTGACCTAACTGGAAAACTGAAATCTTACTGATATCTCTGAGGCAGATTATCTCATCAGTTCTGAACATGAATTGAAATAATTCAAGGATTATTAAACCAGTAAAATTTTACCATCTTTAAAATTACAATAGAATTTATATGAACATGGTTGTGTGAGATTTTGTGATTCCTCCTGTGCAACTCCTAATTAGAGATCATGACTCCAACCAGCAGTGGGTAGTTCTTTGGCATCTTGAAGTTGACCTTTAGGAACTGAAAATATTTCTTGTCAGTGCTTTTCAGATTGTCCTATTGTTGGAACACTACTGTATTGAGACGAACCACATCTGCCTTCCATGCCATCATTTTTATCTTTTCTGCCATAGGTGCTGGATATTTATTTTTAACAAAGTAGATTTTCATCAAATTGGACAGTCATATGAAAATGATGTTTAGAGGAGAATAAATGGCTCAGAGTTTAGGGTACTCCTTGCTTTTCTAGAGAACCCAAGTTCATTTACCAGTGCCCATGTACAAGCCACCTATAACTTTAGCTCCAGAATCAAAGCCATGTTCTGGATTCTACAGGCTTTGGTACTCATTTGTACATCCTATCACATATATATACACACAATTAAAAATAAATAAAGTTTAATTTTACAAAAGGATAGCAAAAATAATTATTAAGAAGTAAGTTAGGATCACTGGGTAAAGGAAGAAATAAAGAAATTAAAGACTTTCTAGTACTCAATGAAAATGAAGGCACAATTTACCCAAACTTATGGGATACAATGAAAGTTCATAGCACTAAGGAAAGTTCATTGCACTAAGTGCCTTCAAAAAGAAATTTGGGGAGATCCCACGTTAGTAACTTAGCAGCACACCTGAAAGCTCTAGAACATAAGGAAGCAGACACACCAAAGAGAAGTAGATGACAGGAAATAATCAAACTCAGGGCTGAAATCAGTAAATTAGAAACAAAGAGAGCAGTACAAAGAAACAATGAAACCAAAAGCTGATTCTTTGAGAAGATCAACAAGATAGACAAAACCTTAGCTAAACTAACTAAAAGGCAGAGGGAGAGTAGTAACCAAATTAACCAAATCAGGAAAGAAAAGAAGGATATAACAACAGACACTGAGGAAATAAAAAAATCATTAGGTCTTACTTCAAAAGCCTATATGCCACAAAATTGAAAAATCTAAAGAAAATGAGCAATTTTCTGGGTATATTTCACCTACCAAACCTAAATCAAGATCAAGTAGACAGTTCTATAGCCCCTAAGGAACTAGAAACAGTCATCAAAACCTCACAACCAAAAAAAGCCCAGGTCCACATTTTTAGCACAGAATTCTACCAGTCATTCAAAGTAGAACTAATACCAATACCCCTCTAACTATTCTAAAAAATAGAAACTGAAAGAACATTGCTAAATTTATTCTATGAAGCCCCAGTCACCCTGGTACCTAAACCACACAAAAACTCAACAAAGAAAGAGGATTTCAGACCAATTTCACTCATGAACATTGATGCAAAAATACTCAATAAAGTACTTGCAAACTGAATCCAAGAATACGTCAAATGCATCATCCACCATGATCAAGTTGGCTTCATCCCAGGGATGTAGGGATAGTTCAACATATGAAAATCCTTCACTGTAATCCACCATATAAACAAACTCAAAGAAAAAAAAAATCACATGATCATCTTATCAAAAGCAGAAGAAAGACCTTTGACAAAATCTGACATCCCTTCACAATGAAAGTCTTGCAGATATCAGGGATACAAGGCCCATATCTAAACATAATAAAGACTATTGCCAACATCAAATTAAATGGAGAGAAACTGAAAGCAATTCCACTAAAAGAACGGATAAGACCAGGCTGCCCCGTTTCTCCATACCTCCTCAATATAGTAGTTGAATTTCTAGCTAGCACAATAAGACAACTAAAGGAGATCAAGGGCATACAAATCAGGAAGAAAAAAAAGTCAAAGTAAAGCTATTTGCAGATGATATGATAGTGTAAATAACTGACACCAAAACTCCACCAGACAACTCCTACAGATAAACAGCTTCAGCAAAGTGGCTGGATACAAGATTAATTTTAAAAAATGAGTAGCTCTTCTGTACACAAATGACAAATGGGATGAGACAGAAGTTAGGGAAACTACACACTTTACCATAGCCACAAATGATATAAAGTATCTTAGTGTAGCTCTAACCAAGCAAGTGAAAGACCTGTATGACAAGAACTTCAAGTCTCTGAAGAAAGAAATTGAAGAAGATATTAGAAAATGGAAAGATGTCCCATGCTTGTGGATCTGTAGGATTAACACTGTAAAAATAGCTCTCTTACCGAAGGCAATCTACAGATTTAATGCAATCCCCATCAAAATACCAAGACACTTCTTTACAAACCTTGAAAGAGTAATTCTAAACTTCATATGGAAAAACGAAAATCCCAGAATAGCTAAAACAATCCTATACAATAAAATAACTTCCGGAGGTACCTTCATTCCTGACTTCAAGCTGTACAACAGAACAATAGTAATAAAAACTGAATGGTACTGGCATAGAAATAAACTGGTTGGTCAATAGAATCAATAGAATTGAAGACCCAGAAATATACCCACATACCTGTGGTCACTTGATTTTTGACAAAAGAAACATAATCATACAATGGAAAAAAGATGCATCTTCAACAAATGGTGCTGGTATAACTGGATGTCTATATGTAGAAAAATACAAATAGATCCATATTTATCTCCCTGTACAAAACTCAAATTCAAGTGGATCAAAGACTTCAAGATAAACTAAGTCTACTAGAAAAGAAAGTGAGGAAGAGCCTTGAACTCATTGGCACAAGAGACAACTTCCTAAACAGAACAGCAACAGCTCAGACTCTAAGATCAACAATTAATAAATGGGACCTCTTGAAACCGAAAAACTTCTATAAGGCAAAGGACAAAAATAGAACAAAAAGACAATCAACAGATTGGAAAAGATATTCACCAATCCCACATTCAACAAAGGGCTAATATCCAAAATATATAACGAACTCAAGAAATCAAACACCAATAAACAAAATAATGTAATTAAAAAATGGGGCACAGAACTAAACAAAGAATTTTCAAGAGAGGAATCTTGAATGATGGAAAGCATTTAAAGATATGCTCAGCGTCCTTAGTCATCTGGGAAATGCAAATGGAAATGATTCTGAGATTCTATTTTACAGCAGTCAGAATGGGAAAGATTAAAATCCCAAGCAACAGCACATGCTGGCAAGCTTGTGGAGAAAGGGGAACACTCCTCCATTGCTGGTGGGAGTGTAAACTTGTGCAACCACTTTCAAAATCAATCTGGAGCTTACTTAGAAAATTGGGAATAACTTTATCACAAGACCCAGCTGTACTTCTCCAGGGTATGTACCAAAAGACACCCCACCATGCAAAAAGGACTGTTGGTATAATGTTCTTGTGGAATGTATATAGTTTACCCTTGTTCATTCAAATGCAGATTTCTCTATCCCACTACCTGGTTTCAATTTAGACTTTGCATTGTGATGTTTATTCTAAGCATCACCTGCCTCAAATCTCTGTAAACATACTACCATTTGCTCTCTGTATTTTCAATAAAATAAGCAGCCAGTGCTGTGCAATGGAGAGAATAGCCTGGGACATCCTGGTCTGGAGGGGAGGAGAAGGAAGGGAGTGGGAGGAGTCAAAGAGGAGAAATCTGCAAGAGAGGACTTGGAACCATGAGGAGAGATGAACTGGACCTAATATATGATTAAAAGCAAATATAATCTATAAAATCTGAATGGTAGGAAACTATGTGGGCTTGGAGGTTTAGGATGGAGTAACTATTGCCCAGTAGTGTGCTCGAGGATAACTAAATACATCCTCTGTGTGGTGATTTGGTTATACAGCTGGTTTGCGAATAACCACTGTTTAAATAAAAGATAAATCGATATTAAATATTAATATTCAACAGCAACGGACATTTGCTCAACTGTGTTCATGGCACTTTATTTTTGTAATAGCCAGAATCTGGAAACAACCTAGATGTCCCTCAACCCAAAGAATGGATACAGAAATTGTGGTACATTTGCACAATGGAATACTACTCAACCATTAAAAACAAGGGAATCATGAAATTTGCAGGCAAATGGATGAAACTATAAAGATCATCCTGAGCAAGGTAACCCAGACCCAGAAAGATGCACATGGTATGTACTCACTTATAGGTGGAATTTAGCCATATAGTACATGATAAGCACACTACGAGGCACAGACCCAAAGAAGATAAATAATAAGGAGGACCCAAGTGAGTATGCATAAACCTTACTTGGCAGGAGAGGTGGAAGAGACAGAGGTAATGGCTGAAGAGAGAGTATAAGGTAGGAGAGGGGACACAGAGAGTTAAGAGGGTGCATGGTCCTTGTTTAATACTTCAGTCTCAGCAAACCCCTCTGGGTCCTGGCTCTCTTGTTTTCCTTGTGGAGCTCCTGTCACTTCTGGGTCCTTTTCTCTTTCTTCCCACTATTCCCCAAGATTCCCTATGCATCTACCTGAGGAAAGTAAGGGTGAGAGGACAGAAGGCCTGTTGCGAAAAGAGAAACTGGGGTTGGGGACATCTCTGTGAAAAACTGGAGCCCTTAGTCAGGATAGGATTTAAGCAGAGACTCCCAGTAGCAGAGACCATAGAGAACTATGAGAACATCCTTTAACTAGACCAGTCTTCTAGTCAAGGGCAGGGAACACCAACCCACACACAAAAACTTTAACCCAGAATTTATCCTGCTTATGGGATGTGCAAAGACAAAGACAGAGCAGATAGAGCAGAGATTGAAGGAATGCCCAAATGAGGCCTGGCCCAACCAAAGACCCACCCTATCAGAGAGTACTAGCCCCTGACTCTATGGAAGACACTCTGCTAAGCTTGCAGACAGGAGCCTGTTAGTCTTGTCCTCTGAGAGGCTCTACCCAGCAGTGCCTCAAACTAATGCTAAGACTCACAGCCAAACATTGGTAGATGTGTAGAACTGGTCCTTGGCCCCCTACTAAGATGTAGAAAATGAGCAGCTTGGGCTTCAAGTGGGTCCTCCAGTAAAGGAAGTGAGGACTGCATAGGACAGGGACTCACTTGCCAGCTTTTACATGGCTTCCCCTGGCGGGACTGACTTGACAGTTCACATGTTCTGTCTCGATGCAACTTGATAACTGGGGAGGATGGGAAAGGGAGCTCCCCTTTCCTTGAGGGGGGGAGGGAGACAGAGTGGAACTGCGGGGGGGGGGAGAGAAGGGATGAGGGTACAAGAATTTAAAGTGAATAAAACAAATAAGTGATAAAAAATAAGTCAGAGACAGAGGATAAAGAATGATTGATTGCAGAGGGATGGGGCCTCCTACTTTGATATGTAAATTCTGAGGAGAAAGCTGAGGAAAATGAGGGACATATGTATGTGTGAATTTAACTACCTACTCAGAGAAAATAGAAATGTAAGCGGTCTAGAGAAGAGGTCAGTATGATAGAGGTGTTCAAGAACTAGCAGGAAGACTAGGTACCCAGAGAGAATTAAGGGTAAACTGTAGATGGCTAAGATAAAGAGGCAGTCAAAAATTGGTGGTGGGGACAGAAAGCTTTTAGGTGGTTTTGATCAAAAAAGAGATATGAAGTTTCTTAGATTGACAATACACATTTTTTTTCTTTTTCTTTTTTTTTTAGATTAGAGTACAAGGCAATGAGGAGCAGAGAGATCGCTTGTGATGCTAAATCTGCATAGGGGTCCATGTTGATGAAAACAGAAGGTAGAAATCGGTCGAATGGGGTAGAACCCCAAAGCAGCAGTCCTCAGACTGTCCTTACTGGAGGCCAAGAATTCCAAAAGAGCGCTGTTTCTTTGCCTAGAGTCTGTATGCAAGTGACTACATGATTGAAACTGAAAAGAGGCACCTAGAGGTCTGGTTGGGTCAACTGGGCTGAGTAATTTATCTCACCCCACCCCCAGCATTCCTCACCCCACTTCCTGCATCAGGAGCTTTATAGTAAGTAACTTGTTTCCTGGGAATCTTCTTGCTATACAGGAACTCAATTCTCTATCTCTGTCTATGTCTTTCTCTGGCTCTGCCTCGTCTCTCTTTCTCATTCAGAATTATTATTCTAGGAAAAAAAAAAACCTTCTTTCTGGAACCCATACTCTGTGATCCATTAATTTTATTCTTACAATTTGTTAGACAAGAACTTGAAAGCCATTGGGTTGGGACAGCTGTGGTGACTATTGAGTTTCTGAGACCCTAGCTGCCTGAAAAAGGCTTCAGCATCCTCAAAGATACCTGAAAATCCCAGTGATATGATAAGAGAAATGTTTTGAAAGAAAATTCTGCCTGATCACTAGTGGCTTGTATATATAGAAGGGAAGAAAATATAGCCAATAAGGTGATTTGATCTAAATCAAAAGAAATGAAATAATGACTATACCACTTAATGAAGTGAGGAATCTTGGGAGAGTGGAATATTTATGCAATAAAAACAAAATAAAAAATTTGATATTTGCTTTGTGAATTTTTATATGGGCATCCACATGGGGATTGTATGTAGCAGAGATTTTTAAATTAAAATTCAGATGAATTGGGGCCGGAGAGATATCTCAGCAGTTAAGAGAATATGCTTTTCCTGCAGAAGACCTGAATTCAGTTTCCAGAACCCATGTCTGGTGGCTCACAGCTGCTAGTAACGCTAGCTCCAGGGGATCCAGCACTCTTTTCCAGTCTCTTCAGGCACTATACTCATAGCACCTACCATAGGCATAAATGTATACACATAATTAAGACACACAAAAATATTTTAAAAGAATTGCTCAGGAAAGAATTCAGATGAAAGGCGTTAACTCCTATTATATTTGAAGTTGTTTAATTTTCCGGGTGTCAGTTACGCAGATATGGCATTTCCTTCTCCAGCCTTCCAGAATTAGTGAGGTGGGCTTGATGACAGACACTGTTTACAGGCATAAACTTCAATATTAATGTCATCAAGGTCATAATAACAGGGTGTGCCCAGAGGTACGTTTTGTTGCAACCTGTAGCAGTACCTGTGGTGTATCGCCCCCCTTGAGACTGAAGAACTTGGTGTCCTTAGCTGCTGGGCGCTGAGTAAACAGAGATCAAAGGTGCAACATAAAGAGCTGTTCTTGCCATGCGAGTACTTGATGGTTTGTTCATACCGCATGACTGGACAGTGTGGTAAGTATAGTAAGGATGGGGCTCTTTGCTCCAATTTAAGAACACTCTTAAGAATGCATCATATTTCATCTTCTTCCTCTGTTTAATTCCCCTCGTTGGCTCCCTAGAGGCATCTGTGACACCTTGCTCCTGCAAGGCTCAACCACCTCCACATCTGTTCAGCAGAGAGGCCAGCTTGGGGCAAACATACTCTACAAATGCCAGTGTTCCTAAGTGAAAGGTTGTAAGGCATACTAGTGACACAAGTGAAGTTGTTATTTTTTACATTATTTATTTACTATAACCATATAAGAGTACTGATTAGAGTATTCCGTTAAACTGCATCACTTTTAAACGTGATTTAAATTATAATTAAGTAGGTATTAATTATAATTATAAATTATAATTAAGTAGGTATCAACATAGTTACTATTACATTCAGAAACAATTATCATGAATACTATATTTTCTTATTCCCAGTATTTTATGTGATGGATATTTGTGCAGAAATAATCAGTGTCTATTGCATTGTATTCTGCTTTACAGTTTAATTGTAGTTTAAAGCAAAGATCATTGCAATTAAAGAAAATTTTAGCAAAAAAATTATATTAAAAAGACATTAAAAAGTAAAGCAAACATAGCTACTCTCCGTGGACAACTTAGTGAGACTCTAGACTCAGGATAAAGGGCTCAAGACATACCTGTGAAGGATAATCAGATTTAGGTTAGCCCTTAGGGGTGTGTGTGTGTGTGTGTGTGTGTGTGTGTGTGTGTGTGTGTGTGGTCATGGGGGTTATCTTGATTATGTTAATTGAAGTGAGTAAATCCACCTTCTTGGGAAGACACAATTCCCTGGCTGAGATCCCAGGTTATGTACAAATGGGGGGAAAAATGGTGGTAGGCAGCAACGTGCATTTGTCTCTCTCTGCTTCTTGATATAAAGTCAACAAAGTTTTTGGGGCAGATATGAATTTGTCACACAGATGCTTTTTCTGAAAATATTGCTCTTCATCATTTAAAGAACTTAACATTTCTGTGATTCAGATTGTCTTTTTATTTTAAAATCCTTCACCCTAACTTTCTATGCTTTTCAGTATTACTTTTCAATGTTCATAAATGATCTTCTGGTGGATGTGATTTATCTGAATTCTTATAAACCAGCAAACTCTCGAAACCACAGAAATATGTCTTATTTTAAATTTTTAAGTGAGAATGCTTAGCTTTCATTATATAATTTCTAATACAGTTTTTTTTTTTTTTTGAAACTGTGGGGAGAGAATCGTGGCCAAGAGATAAAACACACACAAGAGGACTCACTGTGTTACTCTTCTTGAAACAGTGTCTGTCAACACAGGCACAACTGTTGGCCAGTTCCTACGATCGATTCATCTCAACTATTCTGTTTTCGTTTCTTTGATTACTTTTTTTTAAAGGAATTTTATACAGCTGGGGTACAAAGTGAACAAACTGTAATTTATAAAAAATAAATTAAAAAAGGAATTTTAATCTTCAACTTCTTTCTGTTATTTCTTGACAGAATAAAGCTCTACTTTAAAAGAGAACACCAGAAATGCCATTCAGATGATTTCAACAAGAAATAATTTCAATTAATATTTCCTGAACAGAAGTTTTCAACGATTACAATTCACAAATCTCAGTGCATAGTGCCTTATATTTCCTTATCATACACACCTATCATTAGTATTGTGGAGTTGCTCATAGCATAGCACTGGTCAGGAAAGATGAGTTCTCATTCCAAATCTGAACTTCTCTAAGATAAAGCAATAGCTTTCATAGTGTTCTGAGACCAGAGCCTTACATAGCCCAGGCTGGTCTTAAATTCCTTATCCTCCTGCTTTTACTTCCCAAGTGTATGGATTACATGCCTGTACCATCATGCCTGAGTCAACAGTTTTATTCAACAGTCCAATTTTATTCTAAAGCAGAAATGTTCAAAGTTATATTGGATAATATTTCAAAGTGAAGCTGCAAATGTGGTTTGTTAATTTTATTCCTCTCAGAACTCTAAAATTTTTATCTGTCATGTCCTAGCTAGGCTGCTGACAGATTTGACTTGTCCTTGAATTCATCACCAAGCTTGTCCCAGAAAGACCAGCCTTTGTGTTTCTCTGGGGACAAAGCACTCTAGGCCACTTTGCTGTTATTGTTGTTGCCCTTCCAGTACTAGGCAAATATTACCAACTATGCTATATGTAGTGTAGTTCTCAGAGATTTCTCTCACCTTGGAAGCTATTCATGACAAAAAGACTTCTGCACATGTGACTAATGTAGTGAGCGTGCATCAAGATTCTCTGTGTTAGCCCTATGTTATCATGAGTTCTTAAAAGTAATGAACATGGCTTAAGGTACAACTTAGTGGTAGATCACTTGCACAGCATGCATGGTTCCTTGAGGTCCACCACAGTACTGTAAGAAAAAAGGAGGAAGGGAGGGAGCTAGAGAACATTTCCAAATTAATGACAGGCATGGGGTCATAAGGACACAAGGCCAGTCAGAATGTTGCAATGCTACCATCTTTGAGACTAGTGAAGGGTCTCATGGGATGAGGAAGGGGGGTAACACTGTAAGGTAGACAGGACAAGGAGATGGATTCATCCCTACAGAGACTTGGCAAACAAGGCAGCCTTGCTCATAGCTTGATTTTAGCCCTTGAGATCTGTGAGACTTTCTGGCCTACAAAACTACATTTGTTTTGCTACAAGCTACTACACTGTAGTCATTAATTTGAAAGTCAAGGGAATTCAAAACAGCATTCTTCCAACCACTTGGCGTCACCTCTGCTAAGAAGGTCTATGAGTAGGGCTGATAACTGCACAGACCTAATTCTAGCATAGCACACTCTTGAAGAAAACATGAGAATTCTTCCCCATTCTTCTGTTCAATGGACTGTAAGTAACTCCAAACAGCCAAAACAACTAATATGACCAGAGCATAGGTAATGAACTTCTCTGAATTATCATTTTAAAGATAATGCAGTCAGCATATTTTATTTTTTAACTAACATACTTAGTATTTTAACTACTGTTCTTTTCTCTCAGTCAAAACCTAGAAAGCATTCTAGCAATCTATTGCTTAATGAGCTAGATATGGTCCAGTGGACTGGTCTACTTCAGTCAAGAGGGCCCTAGCATCAGTAACCCAGGGAAATAAGAACATACCCACACTTTTTCATGCTCTTCTGTTTCTCCTTGTCAGAACCAATCTCACTGCTCACCACTGGGCCTGTCATTATCTACGGGAAATTTTCTGTTCTTTTCCACTTTCCCCATTTTTGTGACAAACAGCTAACATTTCGGTGTGCTTATGATAGCAGAAAGGAAACCATCAAATTAAGGAAGCTCACCGGCAGGGGTGAAGGTCTACTGAGGAACGGGATGACAGGAGGTGAGCTAAGGACTCACTAAGTGCAGCGTGAGCTAAGTACCACTCCAGAGAGGGGAGCCAGTAAATGCTTCCTACTCTAGAGAGGATGACTTTCTTACAGCCCATAGTCCACTATTCAGTTCTCCAGCACGCACTCCATCTATGGAAATTCACAGTGTGGCACTGAGGTTCAAGTCCTTGGAGTCAAATGCTGACTGAAGTACAGAATCTGCCTTTAGGTAACTGTGATCATAGCTCTGATGTAATTTTTGCTTTTCCTTTGGTGAAACAGGGTAACTATCTCTTGACACTGAAGTGGAATCATAGGCTAAATACCCAGCATTCTCCATGGAACAGAGGAAAGACTTGGCTCTGGCAGGTGTTTGGTAACAGGCTAGTAGAAAATCACCCCACCCCTGCCTGTCCCTTAGCTCTAAGATTTGAAAACCCCCACCTTATGACTCAGCATTCAAATTCAGCATGACTCAGGCCAAACAATGTTTCAGAGTCAAGAGCAAAGCAATGCTTCCGGACACATTGTACTTTTGCATTAACTCATTACACACTTTCCAAAAACCCTGGTTCTTTGGTCTTTCCAAGTGAACATTGTCACTGGAGTGATAGAGCTGGGCGAAGGTGGGAACATAAGACTTGTCTCGCCAGGATTGTAGGGTGTCAAAAGCCACCCCTCTGCACAGCCCACTGCTGTCTCTGTTCCCAGTCAGAGGCAGCTGATATTCTGTTCTTCTCCCCCTGAAAAGTCTCTTGTGTGAGGTTTGTAGTGTGGTGTGACTTTGAGGTATTGCTTGGCTCCTGATTGCCAAGATATCCTTATGTCAGAAAAAAAAAATGTTTCAGCAGGACACAGTGCGAAGGCACAGAAAAATAAAACTACATATCTCTACTACCACCTCACCTTTTTTGCCTGTAGCAGATACCAGAATAGCTCTCACTTTCAATAAGTAGTCACTCTGTACAAACCTGGAATTTTTCAAATATATTTTATCCACAAAATTGATAAACAAATCCCTTTGTATTTATTCATTGACATTTGCTGATTGTGTTAAAATTTTCAATGTTTAATGGAAGAGCAATATAAAGGAGAAGATTAATAATTCATCAGGTTTTTCTCTTTAATTGTAATACACTGAAAAAATAAATGAAAGTCACTTAGCAGAAATTTTCTTCAAAAATCATTTCATAGATTGATGGGGGTAAAGCAGAAAAAGGAGTGAAATTCATGAATTATGCATATACATAATCACAAGAATAAAGGTGAATAGTCTATATTTACCTGGTTCTTTGGTCTTTCCAAGTGAACATTGTCACTGGAGTGATAGAGCTGGGCGAAGGTGAGAACATAAGACTTGTCTGGCCAGCACTGTAGGGTTTCAAAAGCCACTAATGTTTTCACGTTACGGACTAAAAGAAAGAAAACCAAACATATATAAATAAACCAAACTAAGTTTCACTTTAGTCTTTGCAAAAATATAAAGTAAAATTGTAGTGGCACACTCTTGTAATCCCAGCAGAGTTAGAGGCAGGCAGATCTCTGTGAGTTTCAGGCCAGCCTAGACTAATAAAGCAACACAGAGAAACCCTGTCTAGAAAGAAAAAGAAACAAAACAAAAAACTCAATATTTCAGGAAAGAAAAGAAAAAAATGTTTCACAAAACATTTATAAAATATCCATAAAAATAAGGTTTAGGGGCACTTTTGATCTTAATAGAAGCCTGTTTTCTTAAGAGATGCTTTTCAGAGGCATGATGCAATATAGCTGATGGTGACTGACAAGCAGCAGAGAGCAGAGGCTCTTTGGAGAGTGGATTATCAACCCACTGCTCCTCCTGGGAGCCAGTTTCAATGACTTCCTGTATTTTGAGCTGGCAGGAAGTAGAAATGTTGATTCCCCATTCCTACAATTTCAGAAGGACTAAGTGCCCAAGTCTTATTCTTCACTTTATAATGTTATAGGAAACATTGAGGCTGTGTGGAGAAATTGAGGAAAACTGCAATTCAATCTTTCTAAGAAGGCCACAGAATATCAGTTCTCTCTCTATTTAACCAGATTGAACTTCCCGTCATTGTGAATTAGCATTCATTGTTACAGACAGAGAAATGAATACTTAAATAGCCTGCAAACGCCAAACATGATCCCATTATTTATAATACTAATACTTCTTTGAGCAAAAATTAATGTCTTCAGTGATCTGAAAGAATAGATCTATTAGAATATATATTTTCTGCTAAAGGGAAGCCACGAACACTTGTATATTGAATGAATCTGAGGAGAAATAATTTTGTAGCTATAATAAAATCTGAGTAATATGCTCAGAATGGTGCTATCTATTTAAAAGTGATACAAGCCAATTAAGATGGCTTGTGGCACATAGTATATGCTGAATAAATATTGGTTATATTATCATTTGTAGAAGGCATTTTAATTTTGTTACTGTGTTCTAAAATTTAGTGGCTTAAAAGTACAGTAACTTTTCTCATGCACAATGGAGTGCAGAGGTCAAATTACATTGGCTCCCTCTCACTATTAATCTTATAAAATTTTCACCTTCTTCATAAAACTCATATGGAAATTTACATCGCTAAAACACCTCATTGTGCCCATATATCATTGGCCAAAACTCAATTTGTAGTGTGGTGTGGCTTTGTGTTATTGCTTGGCTCTTGATTGCCAAGATATCCTTATGTCAGAAAAAAATGTTTCAGCAGGACACAGTGTGAAGGCACAGAAATTGTGGTGCATCTGTACAATGGAATACTACTTAGCTATTAAAAACAAGAAAATCATGAAATTTGCAGGCAAACGGGTGGGACTAGAAGAGATCATCCTGAGTGAGGAAACCCAGAAACATGAAGATAGGCAAGGTTTACACTCATTAATAAGTATAAGCTGTATAATATGGACAGCCATCTACAGACCTAAAGAAGCTAACCACTAAGGAGGATCCTAGGGAGGATGCTTAAATCTAATGTCAAACAGCATAGACACCAGAAGCTGTGGAAGGGAGGAAACAGGATGGGAGTCTACTATAGAGAGTCCTCTGAAAGGATTCACCCAACAGGGGATCAAAGCAGATGCTGAGACTCAGGCCAAACTTTGGGCAGATCACAGGAAGTTTTATGGAGAAAAAGAGGAGTGGCATTGGAGGGACATGGAGGGCACTGGAGCCTCACAGGGAGACCAACAAAACTAAAAGATCTGAGCCCAGGTGGTCCTGCAGAGATTGATGCACCAATGGAGGATCATGCATGGAGCGGACCTAGACCCCCTGCTCAGATGTGGACAATTGGCAGCTCATTCTCCATGTGGATCTCTGAGGGGCTGCCTCTATCATGAACTCGGTTGACTCAGTTGACTGGTCTCTGAACAGTCACTCCTGATGATGCAGCCTTGCCAGGCCACAGAGGAAGAGGATCCAAGCAGTCTTGATGAGACTTGACAAGCAATGGGCAGATGGCAATAGTGGAGAATTCCCCCTTTCAGGGAACCAGGGGAGGAGGATGAAGGGAAGAGGGAGAGACTTGGAGGGGGGGAGTTGAGGGAAGGAGCTACAATCAGGATATATAATGAATAAATTGTGAAGAAAAAATAATATACATATATAATAAAAAATAAGATTTAACATGTTGTTAAGCCTCTGACTTTAGGTAGGAAACCAAGTAGCCTCTGGGACTATGGTTATGGTGATTATGATTGTCTGATGGTCTAACATAAACTCTCTTTAAGTCATTTGATTCTTTCATAACTATAGTATTCCATCTTAGCAATGTGTTAGAGACAGTTTATACCAGATTTTAAGAGCCAGTTTGGAAATATGTAGTAATTTTGCAAGCCAACAATTAAATATAGCCAGTATAATATGCAGTATTAAATTTTGCTTCATTAAATAAATATTAGAATAGAAGTAATGAACACTTAAAGCAAATTACTTCCTAAACACTTTATTCCAGCTTTTTCTTCAGCGTTTGTGTTTATTGCCTTTGTATGCAAAAAGACTACATAATGGAAATGGAGACCTTCTACACTGCATTTACTTATCCATACATATACATATCTATCACATATCTATATAGGAAGATTGTTATGTAATAGAAATGTGTATAATGATGTCTTCTGAATATCTCATTCCTATTCTGCATTCCATGGTATGGCTTAAAACTGGTCATAAAACGGAGTACTTATGTCATGGAAGCTAACATTAAAATGAGTGCTCTTCCATGAAGAGCATTATATATTTGCCAGCATTTGTATGCTTTCTAATCTTTATAAATACATTTTCCATCATTTCATGCATCAGCAAAGTCCAATATGGAAATCAGAATCAGGGAAAATCCACACATTTCCCAAATGTAATAATTATATTCATACTGTGAACTAGTGAGCACTATAGAATATAAATGAAGTGGTTCTTCTCTATTTAAGATTTGCAGTATCTGTCACTGGACCGCCAGTATGCACCAGGCATTCAGTAAGCACTAGCTATTTTAGCTCTGACCTGAAGAGATTTTTATTTTCTGTATCCAATACCTTGAGGAGATGAGCAAATTCTAGAGGAGGTAGTAAAGAGAAGGAACTGCTATATATTTCCCCTAAGGACTAATATATTTGCTTACCTTTTGTTAAGCTTGGAGTATTCAGAAAAGGAAAAGTTAATAAGAAAAAAAAAGTTTTTACTGCCACACTGTCATTCTTTGGAAAGTCAAAGCAAATGAGGTATATTAGGGAAAAGTATGCAAAATTGAACAGAAAGCAAGCTAGACCTTCTTAACATGCTGGAATAATTTTTATTTTTTATTTATTTTTATTTTTATTGTTTTTATAAAGGCATACATTTAATTGGGGCTGGTTTACAGTTTCAGAGATTCAGTCCATTATAATCATTGTGGGAAGCACAGCATCTTGCAGGCAGAATCAGTGCTAGGGGAGCCAAGAGTTCCACATCTCAATCCAAAGGCAGTCTGGAGGAGATAACTGTCCTCCACAGGCAACCAGGAAGAGACTACCTTCTGCACTGCGCAGAGCCTGAGCATATGAGTGCTCAAAGCCCACCTACACAATGACACATTTCCTCCAACAAGGCCACACCTCCTTATAGAGTCAAGCATTCAAGCATATGAGTCTATGGGGGCCAAACATATTCAAACCATCACATTCCACTGGCTGGCCCCCAATAGGCTTGTAGCTATAAAATGCAAAATATATTTAGTCCAACTTCAAAACTCCCCATAGTCTACCTTAGTCTCAACAATGTTTAAAAGTCCAAAGTTCAAGGTCTCTATTAAGATTAACACAATCTCTTAACTGTAATCCTCTATAAATTCAAATTTAAAAAGTTGCTCATATACTTCCAATGTATCACTCAACAGGATATATACATTGCCATTACAAAACATAGGTGAGGGAGCACAATGAGGGAAATACTGGACCAAAGCAAGACCAAAAACCAGCGAGGTAAACTCCAAACTCTTTATCTCCATGTCTGATACGCAACTCCTTTCATCTTCATTGACTATAACATTTTTTTTTCTCTTAAGCTCGTTGCATGCTGGAATAATTTTTGAAGCTACAGTGTAACTCTCTAATGCTTGCAGAAATCTTCACATATTAAAGATAGTTTTTTTCCTCATAGATTCCTTTCTTTATGTTTTTTCCCATAGTGTGCAAACCTCTTTCTCCAACACCTGGTGTTTGAAAAGGAGCTGGGCAGGTCTGTACGAGAAAGCAGTGTAACTATCAACTTCTTCAGAAACACCACCTCCAAACCAGAGCTGGAGACAAGGCAAAGTGTCATCTTCCTGGGGAACAAAATAGGTATAAGCATGTGAAAGTTCATACATGTGACTGTTTTTTCCATAGATTCAACAATGGCTTCTATGTTTAAATCTTCACCTAAGGCAAGAATCATTAGCTCATATCTTGCCAGTATCAAACTCAACTTTTCCTTTTCTTTTTTAACTATTATTATTAACTCATCATTTTATATTCCAATCATAGCCCTCTCCTTTATCGCTTCCCTGTCCTACCCTCCCTTCCACTTCCCCTGCAACCCCCAGCCCCTAGTCCTCAGAAAGGAGGAGCTCTCCTACCTTACCAACTGACCCCAAGCTATCAGTTCTCTTCAGGACTGCCTGCATCCTCTTCATCTGTGGACTGGCAAGGCTGCTTAGCCCAGGGTAAGTGATCTAAGAGCAGGCAACAGAGTTCATGTTAGAGACAGCCCCTGGTCCCCTTCCTAGGTGACCTACATGAAGACTGAGCTGCCTAAGGGTTACATCTAAGCAGGAGGCCAGCGTCCTCTCCATGAATGGTTATTGGTTGGTGAATCAGTCTCCACAGGCCTCCTCCTTCCACACTCCCCTCTCCCAGCCCAGATTTGTTGGCTCTGTTGGTCTTCTTGTAGAGTTCCTGTCCTCTCCAGGTCCTTCTATTCCTCCACCCTTCCATAAGTCCTGTTCCCGTTCTTCAACCAAGTCTGGTGTCTATTCTATTTGCCCTTTTGAATGAGAGTTAAGCATCCTTCCTAGGGTCCTTCTTGTTACTTAGATTATTTGGGTCTGTGGATTGTAGAATGGTTATCCTATTATATGACTAATACCTGCTTATAAGTGACTGTACACCATGCCTGTCATTCTGGGTCTGCGTTACCTTACTCAGGATCAAACTCAACTTTCGATATATTCAGTTGCTTAAATATAACTTAAATATAAACTATCTTTAGATATTTAAATGCTACCTTTATTTTATGCTTCATAAAATTTATGTCATAGTTTCATGTCCTGTTGCTGTGAGAAAATATCCTGACAAAGGAAACTTAGGAGAGGATGACTTTATTTTCCCTCACAATTCTAGGCTATTGTCCATTATTGCAAAGAAATCACATCATCAGGAACTCAAGAGAGCCCTCTGGAGGAAGCCTTCTGGTCTCAGGATCATCCAGGCCTGTGGGTCCTCAGAAACAGCCAGGTTAGACCCTACACAGCCTTTCTTCTGCCTGCTGAGGGAAACAGCCAGCAGATATGAACTGCATACCATACCATTCCCACCTCCATGATCTTCCCTCCAGAGGAGTCCAAGAACATTATGCCTGCAGGTCCCCAGGAACGCCAGGTTAGACCCTTCCCAGCCTTTCTCCTGCCTGCTGGGACTACCTTGGACACAGCCAGCAGAGGAACTTTCTGGCCTGCATGTCCCCTGGAATACCCAGCCAGCAGAAATGAACCATCTGTTATTCCCTGAGCTGAACTATCAGGCCCAAGGCTCTGGCTGCCTCTCTGAGGAGACCTGTCATCATCAGGAACATCCAGCAAAGATCAAGGTCAACCAGATGGCTAAAGGCTAGTGTAAGAACACAATTGACAAGAGCCAGGATAATATGGCATCACCAGAAACTAACTATCCCAGTACAGCAAGCCCTGGACACCCTGATATAGCTGAAGCAACAATGATATTAAATTCAACCTTTATTATTATAAAGATAATAAGGCCTTAAAAGAGGGTATAAATAAATCTCTTAAAGAAATACAGGAAAATGAAACAGATGAAGGTAATGAATAAATCTTGTAATGAAATACAGGAAAATACCATTAAACTTGTGAAGCAAAAGAAAAAAAAAACCAAACAAACCCAGTAGACCTGAAAGTAAAAATAGAAACAATAAAGAAAACCCAAACTGAGGGAATTAGGAGATGGAAAACCCAGAGAAGAGAACAGGAACTACAGACACAAGAATCATCAACAGAATACAAAAGATGGAAGAGAGAACTTTAGGTGTAGAAGATAGGATTGAAGAAATTGACACATTGATCAAAGAAAATGTTATATAAAAAACTTCCTCATACAAAACATCCAAGAAATATGGAACACTACGAAAAGACCAAACCTAAGAATAATAGGAGTAGAAGAAAGAGAAGACTCCAGCTCCAAGGTCCAGGAAAAAAAAATTTTTGAGATAATGTTTCTCTGTGTAGTCTTGCCTGTCTTAACATCATTTTGTAGACTAGGTAGCCTTGAACTCAATGAGCTCTGTCTGGGTCTTTCTCCCTGAGTGCTGGAAATACAAGTGTGTGCCATTGCACGCAGCCAGAAAATACCTTCAATTTACCGGGCCACAGAGGAAGACAATGCAGCCACTCCTGATGAGATCTGATAGACTAGGATCAGAAGGAAAGAGAGGAAGACATCCCCTTTTAGTGGACTTGGGGAGGGGCATGGGTGGAGATGGGGGAGGGAGACTGGGACTGGGAGGGGAGGAAGGAGGGAACTACAGGGAGGATACAAAGTGAATAAACTGTAATTAATAAAAATGAAAATATAAAATAATCTCTGAAAACATAAATAAAAGGAAATTCTAAAAAAGAAAAAAAAATATAGAAGAAATTTCCCCAATTCAAGAAGCTTACAAAACCCCAAAATATATTGGACAAAAAAAAGAAAAAGAAAACCCTCCTGCGATATAATAATCAAAATACTAAAAGTACAAAACAAGTAAAGAATATTAAAAGCTACAAGGGGAAAAGACCAAGTCACAAATAAAGGCAGATCTATCAGAATGACACACAACTTTCTCAGCACAGACTCTAAAACCAAAAAGGCCTGGGCAGTAATCTTGCACAAAGTAAGAGACCACAGATGTCAGCACAGACTACTATACCCAGCAAAAATTTTAATCACCATAGATGGAGAAAACAAGATATTCCATGACAAAAACAAATTTAAACAATATCTACCAGAGGGGGCAGAGCCAAGATGGCGACAAGCAAGCACAATTTCTGAGCTGTGGAAGAGCTGAACACCTGAGTTGGTGAATGGAAGAACCTCTGAAGCCAGGAAAACAACGGTGAGGCTTTCTAAATGACAGGGAACATCACATGAGGTGAGGACCTTGGTCTCGGGTCACCCAGGGACTTGTTTGGGGAAGGAGAAAAACGATCCTTTGATCTCCTGGCACTACTCTTTCTCGGACCTCCCTCCTCCTCGGCACAGTGGACTGGAGTCTGCAGCGGATGAGGCGGAGCTCCTAGCCACTTAGCGGCAACTGCCAGTGGTACCGGTCTCAGAGTTCCAGACTCGCGGCACCATCCTCCTAGGGTCTGAGGTCTGCTAGCTGCCATACTGGCTCTGCAGGGTCACTCAGCCACTGACTGCATGGCTCCCCCAATCCCTCAGTGACAGATAATAAGCTATATACACACCAAAGCCAGGCAGAAACGCCATACAAGCTAGGTACACTAGGCGCTGGGTCTCCCAGGCTTAGAGAGCACAGTGGAGAGCCCCCAGGACTTCCCAGAAAGCATCTGGACTGGTAACCCAGTCTCCAGCTACAGTGGGACTTCCTAACCTGGCGGTGGCAGCAGCATTGAGCTGGTAGAGCACATCAGTCCTCCAGCATAAGACCAACCAGGGCCAAACCAGAGAGCAGAGGGCACGGATACCCTGATCCCTGCTGATGTGACCTGCTTGAGAGTGAGTACGCCCTTGAGTGTCTGTAGAGCCCCAGATCCAGGGTCCTTCTAAAATAGAGGCCAGGCATCGGACCCTTCCCACCCACATAGCCACTGTGGAAAACAGAGGGTCACTTGGGACATTGAGGCCCCTGCACTGTGAGTCCAGACCCACGGTACCACTATCCCAGGGTCCCGGGTCTGCTAGCCGCCATACTGGCCCCACAGGCTCTCTCAGCCACTGACTGCATGGCCGGCCCAAACCCTCAGTGACAGATAATATGCTACATACCCACCAAAGCCAAGCAGACCTGCCATACAAGCTAAGCACACCAGGAGCTGGGCCTCCCAGGCTTGGAGAGTACAGTGAAGGGCCCCCAGGACTTCCCAGAAAGGCATCTGGACTGGCATCCCTGTCTCCAGCCGCAGTGGGACCTCCTAACCTGACAGTGGCAGCAGCACTGAGCTGGCAGAGCACATCAGTCCTCCTCCTCCATAAGAACAAGCAGGGCCAAACCAGAGAGCAGAGAGCCCGGATACCCTGATCGCTGCCGAAGAGACCTGTTTTAGAGTGAGTGCACCCTTGAGTATCTGCAGAGCCCCAGATCCAGGATCCTTCTAAAACAGAAGCCAGGCATTGGACCCTTCCCACCCACATACCCACTGTGGGAAAGAGAGGGTCACTTGGGACATTGAAGCCCCTGCTCCGCAGGTCCAATTGAGGAGTTAAGGCAGTTAATGCCAGAAATTGTGCCACGACCATTACTAGCGCCTGCTACATATACAGTGCAGAGCCCCTCCCTCACACTCAAGGGTTCAACATTATCTATCACTCTGTCCCTCAAAACACACTTCCACACACAGTTTCACACACACACACACAAACACACACACACACACGCAAAGGCACGCACGCGCCTACATTTTCCCCTTTTTGTGCCTGCGTACTTTCCTCCCACAGGTATACCTAGTCCACCAATGCACACACTGAGGCCATGGGACCTCTCTCAGCTTCCTGAAGAACTCTCCAGATGCCAGAGAGAGACAGTACCAGTCTGAACTGCAGAATCCAAAAACAAACAGGGAAGGTTTTAGATAAGCCAATGGCCAGGAGTAGGCGAAAGAACACATCCAACATAAATCAGGACATCATGACTTCACCAGCAACCCCCAAAACTGGATACTCCAATTCATCAGAAGCACAGGAAAATGACTTTAAAGCTATGCTTACCTAATTATTTGAGGCACATAAAGAGGAAATAAACAATTCTCTCAGAGCAATAGCCATGCAAATTCAGACAGTTAAAGAGGAAATGAACGGGGGGGGGGTGGCAGGGCAAGATGGTGGCGCCGGGAGGACTCTCATTCTGAGGAGCAGCACAGCAGGATTGGCACAGTGACCAGCAATCAGAACTCGCGGCCATAAAACACAAGTGATTGTGTTTCACAGGTGAGAGGATACCCCACGGTGGGGGATTCAATCAGCTTTAACTCAATCGGCTAAACCGCGGAAGAGATCCCGGTTCCACCAGGCGCTTGGTCACCAGCCCAGAGCTACACACCAGCGTGATCTGGTCACGGTCCCAGACTGAACTGTGGGCCCACAACACCATAGACTGGATTTCCCAGTCGAGAGATAACCCCACGGAGCAGGAAACAATTGGGATCAACCTCAGGTTACCCAGACATCCCCTGGAAAAGACTCGGGTTCCGCAGGTGCCCCAAGAGCCAGCCCGGACCCAGAGCCGGGACACAGGCGCCTGCCTGCGTGCCTGATTCGCTGCCTCAGATAGAACTGTGGGCACCAGGGCACCAGGGCACCAGACTGCATGTCTCTGGCAGGAGGAAACACCCAGCAGAGGGGGTCAGCAGCTCTAACGCTTAGGACACTCAGCAACAAAACACTTCCTGGACTCACGCAGACTCTAGTGCAGGCAGGAGCGCTGTGCTCTGCCGCCATTATTGAGTTCCCCTAGGGCACTGGGACACACAGCTGCATCCTCAGACCTACAAAAGCCAGAGAGCCATTACAGCAGCCCTCAGATACTGTTACAAAGATCAACCAGTTATTCCTAGCTAGACTGTCAAAACTGTGGGAATCCCTGGTCCTTCAAGAGGGCTGCACCCACAGCGTCTGGACCAGAGCAGTGCCTGCAGCCGCCATCCCAGACAGAGACACACAGCTTCTGGTCCAGAGTGAGGCACCCAGCCTTCAGACAAGAGTGGAGCCCACAGTTACCAGCCTCCAGACCAGAACAGTGCCCACAGGCGACAACTTAACCTAGGTGCACATTCTCCAGGTCCAGAGCAGAGCAATCAGCCTCTGGCCTAGAGACTTGCTGAGTGCACCTCCCACTTTTCCGGACAGAACTGTGCACCCCAGGATAACAGACTGAGGTTCCCTGTTGGGAGAAAACCCCACAGCTAGGGAATCAACAGTTTCTTCAAGAGGACTGTACATGGAAATTTAGTGAGCAGCAGCACACTAAATTTATAACAAGAAACCCAGCAGTGGGGCAGCTGTCTTGAGAAATTCTATGGGTAAGAGGAGATCCCCCCTGCCTAACATAGACCACAGCTACTACTCAGGGCTATAAACCTGAGGTGAGCACTGGCAACTCCTGAGAAACACTGGCCATACAGTGACCCTAACCAAAAAGCAGAGAAGGACTCCTTCAGGAAAAATCATCTTCCGGCCAAGGGGATACTCCCTACCTCAGGACTCTAGGAAGCACAGAAACTAACAGCCAACACCTAAATCAGCCCAATGGGGAGAGGTCAGCGTAAAGGCTCAACCAACAAAAGACAGAGCAATATGGCATCTCCAGAACCAAGCCATCCAGAGGCGAACAGCCCTGAACAATGCAGCATAATAGAAAATCAAGAAGATGACTTTACATCTATGTTGATGAAGAGGATAATAGAGGAAACAAATAAAATACGTAAAGAATTAGAGGAAGATAAAACCAAACAGATCATGGCTATCCGTAAAGAAATGGAGGAAGATAAAGACAAGCAGATTATGGCCATCAACAGATACAAGAAGACGGAAATAATCCCTTGTATCCTGTCTGATCACCATGGAATAAAGCTGGACTTCAACAACAACAGAAATAGCAAAAAGCCTACACACACATGGAAACTGAACAACTTGTTACTAAATGACAGCTGGGTCAGGGAAGAAATAAAGAAAGAAATTAAAGCCTTTCTAGAACTCAATGAAAATGAAGACACAACATACCCAAACTTGTGGGACACAATGAAAGCAGTGCTAAGAGGAAAGTTCATAGCACTCAGTGCCTTCAAGAAGAAATTCGAGACAGCTCATTCAAGCAACTTAATGGCCCACTTAAAAACCCTAGAAAAAGAAGAAGCAGACACACCAAAAAGGAGTAGACGGCTGGAAATAATCAAACTCAGGGCTGAAATCAATCAATTAGAAACAAATAAAACAATTCAAAGAATCAATGAAACCAAGAGCTGGTTCTTTGAGAAAATCAACAAGATTGACAAACCCTTAGCCAAGCTAACTAAAAGGCAGAGAGACACCACCCAAATCAACAAAATCAGAAATGAAAAGGGGGACATAACTACAGACACTGAGGAAATCCAAACAATCATTAGGACTTACTTCAAAAGTTATACTCAACAAAATTTGAAAACCTAAATGAAATGGACAATTTTCTTGATCGATTTGACTTACCAAAGCTGAATCAGGACCAGGTAAATCAATTAAATAGTCCTATATCCCCCAAAGAAATAGGAGCGGTCATCAAAAGTCTCCCATCCAAAAAAAGCCCAGGACCAGATGGCTTCAGCGCAGAATTCTACCAGACCTTCAAAGAAGAGCTAACTCCAATTCTCTTCAAACTATTCCACAAAATAGAAACAGAAGGAACATTACCAAACTCATTCTATGAAGCCACAATCACCTTGGTACCTAAACCTCACAAAGACTCAACAAAGAAAGAGAATTTCAGGCCAATCTCCCTTATGAACATTGATGCAAAAATACTTAACAAAATACTTGCAAACCGAATCCAAGAACACATCAAAGATATTATCCACTATGACCAAGTAGGCTTCATCCCAGGTATGCAGGGGTGGTTCAATATACGGAAATCCAGCAATGTGATCCACCATATTAACAAACTGAAAGAAAAAAACCACATGATAATCTCCCTAGATGCTGAAAAAGCATTTGACAAAATCCAACATCCATTCATGTTTAAAGTACTGGAGAGATCAGGGATACAAGGCACATATCTAAACATAGTAAAGGTGATTTACAGAAAGCCCATAGCCAACATCAAACTGAACGGAGAGAAACTTAAAGCAATCCCACTGAAATCAGGGACAAGACAAGGCTGCCTACTCTCTCCATATCTCTTCAACATAGTGCTGGAAGTCCTTGCTAGAGCAATAAGACAGTTGAAGGAGATCAAGGGGATACAGATGGGAAAGGAAGAAGTGAAATTATCACTATTTGCAGATGATATGATAGTATATATGAGTGACCCCAAAAACTCTACCAGGGAACTCCTACAGCTGATAAACACCATCAGCAAAGTCGCCGGATACAAAATTAACTCAAAAAAATCAGTAGCACTCCTGTATACAAAAGACAAAAGGGCTGAGAAAGAAATTAGAGAAACAACACCATTCACAATAGCCACAAATGACATAAAGTACCTTGGTGTAACCCTAACCAAGTAAGTCAAAGACTTGTATGAAAAAAATTTCAAGTCTCTGAAGAAAGAATTAGAGGAAGATATGAGAAGATGGAAAGATCGCCCATGCTCATGGCTTGGCAGGATTAACATAGTAAAAATGGCCATCTTACCAAAAGCAATCTACAGATTTAATGCAATTCCCATCAAATTGCCAACACAATTCTTTACAGACCTGGAAAGAAAAATTCTCAACTTCGTATGGAATAACAAGAAGCCGAGAATTGCTAAAACAATCCTCTACAATAAAAGATCTTCTGGAGGTATCTCCATACCTGATCTCAAGCTGTACTATAGAGCAACAGTTATAAAAACTTCATGGTACTGGCATAGAAACAGAATGGTGGATCAATGGAATTGAACAGAAGACCCAGAAATAAACCCACACAATTACGGACACCTGATTTTTGACAAAGATGCCAAAACCATACAATGGAAAAAAGATAGCATCTTCAACAAATGGTGCTGGTCCAACTGGATGTCTACATGTAGAAAAATGAAAATAGATCCATACTTATCACCCTGCACAAAACTGAAGTCCAAGTGGATCAAAGACCTCAACATAAAACCAGACACATTAAATCGGCTAGAAAAAAAAGTGGGGAATACCCTAGAACTCATTGGTACAAGAGAAAACTTCCTGAACAGAACAGCAACAGCACAGGCTCTAAGAGCAACAATCAATAAATGGGACCTCATGAAACTGAAAAGCTTCTGTAAAGCAAAGGACACCGTCATCAAAACAAAGCGACTGCCTACAGATTAGGAAAGAATCATCACCAACCCTTTATCTGACAGAGGACTCATATCCAATATATATAAAGAACTAAACAAGCTGAAAAGCAATAAACCAAGTAATCCACTTAAAAAATGGGGAAAAGAGCTAAATAGAGAATTCTTGACAGAGGAATATCGAATGGCAGAGAAGCACTTAAAGAAATGCTCAACCTCATTAGCCATTAGGGAAATGCAAATGAAAACAACCCTGAGATTTCACCTTACACCCATCAGAATGGCCAAGATGAAAATCTCAAGGGACAACACATGCTGGAGCAGTTGTGGAGAAAGGGGAACCCTTCTCCACTGCTGGTGGGAATGTAAACTGGTACAACCACTCTGGAAATCAATCTGGCGCTTTCTCAGACAACTAGGAATAGCACTTCCTCAAGATCCAGCCATACCACTCCTAGGCATATACCCAAAAGAGGCACAAGTACACAAAAAGGACATTTGCTCAACCATGTTTGTAGCAGCTTTCTTTGTAATAGCCAGAAGCTGGAAACAACCCAGATGCCCCTCAACTGAAGAATGGATGCAGAAACTGTGGTATATCTATACAATGGAGTATTACTCAGCAATGAAAAATAAGGAAATCATGAAATTTGCAGGTAAATGGTGGGACCTGGAAAGGATCATCCTGAGTGAGTTGTCCCAGAAGCAAAAAGACACGCATGGTATATACTCACTCATATAAACATACAATATAGAATAAACCCACTAAAATCTGTACATCTAAACAAACTAAGCAAAAGAGAGGACCCTAACTAAAATGTTCAATCCCCATCCTGAAAGGCAAAGAGGATGGACATCAGAAGAAAAAGAAAATAGGAAACAACCTCGGAACCTGCTACAGAGGACCTCTGAAAGCCAGAAGAAAACAGGAAACAACCTTGAAACCTGCCACAGAGGGCCTCTGAAAGCTTCTGCAGTATAGACTGTCAAAGCAGATGCTGAGCCTGATGGCCAAGTGATGGGCAGAGTGAATGGAATTCTATGTAAGAAGTGGGAAATAGTAAGAGCTGGAGGGGATGGGAACTCCACAAGGAGAGCAACAGAACAAGATAATTTGAACACAGGGAACTTCCCAGAGACAAATACTCCAACCAAGGACTATTCGTGGAGATAACCTGGAACCCCTGCACAGGTGTGGCCCATGGCAGTTCAGTGTCCAAGTGGGTTACATAG
Source organism: Psammomys obesus (assembly GCF_907164565.1). Lineage (NCBI taxonomy): Eukaryota > Metazoa > Chordata > Mammalia > Rodentia > Muridae > Psammomys > Psammomys obesus. Next base: position 10,219,893 of record NW_026596256.1, read on the forward strand.
TAATGGGAAGAGGGACTGCCTCTGACATAATCTGATTGGCCTGCTCGTTGATCACTTCCCCCTGAGGGGGGAGCAGCCTTATCAGGCCACAGTAGAGGATAATGCAGCCACTTTTGATGAGAACTGATAGACTAAGATCAGAAAGGAGAGGAGAACCTCCCCTATCAGTGGACTTGGGGAGTGGCATGCATGCAGAAAGGGGAGGGAGGGTGGGATCGGGAGGGGAGGAGGGAGGGGCTTATGGGGGGATACAAAATGAATTAAGTGTAATTAATAAAAAATTTTAAAAAAAGAAAAAAAAAAGAGGAAATGAACAATCTATCAAAGATTTGGCCAGTCAATTGGAGGTAAAGAGAGAGGAAATGGACAAAATTCTTAAAGAAACACAGGCAAACATAACCAAACAAATAGAGCCACAAGTAGAGATACAATTAGTGGTACATAGAGAGGAAATGAACAAAAAAAAATAGAGACCATTGTAGAGAGACAGGAATCCACATTCAGACAGATGAAGGAAATGGTGCAAGTCATGAAAACAGAATTAGAATCAATAAAGAAAACACAAACTGAGAAAATCCTTGAGCTGGAGACCTTAGAGAACCACAAAGGTAAGAATTTCCAGAGCTGAAGATACACTTGCAGAAATAGATACTTCTCTCAAAGAAAAAGTAAAATTAGAAAACTCCCAAACACAAAATATCCAAGAAATCAAGGACGCCATGAAAAGATGAAATCAAAGAATAATAGGAATTGATGAAAAAGAAGACTCCAGGCTCCAAGGTCCAGAAAATATTTTCAAGAAAATCATAGAAGAAAATTTTCCCAACTTAAAGAAAGAAAGAGATGGCCATAAATATAAAAGAGGCCTATAGAACACCAAATAGACTAGACCAGAAAAGAAACACATCACATCATATCACATCACATCATAGTCAAAACACTAAATCTAGAGAACAAAGAAAAGATATTAAAAGCAGCAAGGGAAAAAGGCCAAGTAACATATGAAGGTAGACCTAGCAGTGTCACACTGTATTTCTCACCCAAGAGGAGCAGACGGCTGGAACTATAATCAAACTCAGTGCTGAAATCAATCAATTAGAAACAAATAAAACTATTCAAAGAATCAATGAAAACAAGAACTGGTTCTTTGAGAAAATCAACAAGATAGACAAACCTTTAGCCAAACTAACTAAAAGGCAGAGAGAAACTATCCAAATCAGCAAAATCAGAACTGAAAAGGGGGACATAACTACAGACACTGAGGAAATCCAAGCAATCATTAGGTTGTACTACAAAAGCCTATATGCCATGAAATTCGAAAATCTAAAAGAAATGGATAATTTTCTTGATAGAGTCCATCTACCAAAATTAAGTCAAGTTCAGGTAGAAAGTTTGAATAGTCCTATATCCCCCAAGGAAATAGAAGCAATCATTAACAATCTCCCTTCCAAAAAAAGCCCTGGGCCAGATGGATTCAGTGCAGAATTCTACCAGACCTTCAAAGAAGTGTTAACTCCAATTCTCTCCAAACTATTCCACAAAATAGAAACAGAAGGAACATTACCAAACTCATTCTATGAAGCCACAGTCACCTTGATACCTAAACCACACAAAGACCCAGTAAAAAAAGAGAACTTCAGACCAATCTCTCTTATGAACATTGATGCAAAAATACTCAATAAAATACTTGCAAACCGAAACCAAGAACACATCAAAGATATCATCCACCATGACCAAGCAGGCTTCATCTCAGGCATGCAAGGGTGGTTCAACATACGGAAATCCATCAATGTAATCCACCAAAAAAAAAAAAAAACAAATTGAAAGAGAGAAAAACATGTGATCATCTCCTTAGATGCCGAAAAAGCATTTGACATAGTCCAACACCCATTTATGTTTAAAGTCTTGGAGAGATCAGGGATACAAGGCACATACCTAAAGATAGTAAAGGCAATATACAGCAAGCCTATAGCCAACATCAAACAAAAATGGAGAGAAACTTAAATCAATCCCACTGAAATCAGGGACAAGAGAAGGCTGCCCACTCTCTCCATATCTCTTCAACATAGTACTTGAAGACCTAGCCAGAGCAATAAGAAAACTAAAGGAGATCAGGGGATACAAATTGGAAAGGAAGAGGTCAAAGTGTCACTATTCGCGGATGATATGATAGTATACATGAGCGACCCCAAAAATTCAACCAGAGAAATCCTTCAGCTGATAAACACCTTCAGCAAAGTGACAAGATAAAAAATCAACTCAAAACAATTAGAAGCCCTCCTGTATACCAAAGATAAAAGGGCCAAGAAAGAAATCAGGGAAACAACACCCTTTAAAATAGCCACTAATAACATAAAATACCTTGAGGTGACACTAACCAAGCAAGTGAAAGACCTGTTTGAGAAAAACTTCAAGTCTCTTAAGAAAGAAATTGAAGAAGATATCAGAAGATGGAAAGATCTCCCATGCTCATGGATTGGTAGGATTAACATTGTGAAAATGGCCATCCTTCCAAAAGCAATCTACAAATTCAACACAATTCCCATCAAAATACCAACTCAATTCTTTACAGACCTTGAAAAAAAGATTCTCAGCTTCATATGGAGAAACAAATAATCCAGAATCTCTAAAACAATCCTGTACAACAACAGATCATCTGGAGGTATCTCCATCCCAGATCTCAAGCTGTACTACAGAGCAATAGTAATAAAAACTACCTGGTATTGGCATAGAAACAAAAAAGAGAATCAGTGGAACCGAATAGAAGACCCAGAAATAAACCCACAGACCTATGAATACTCGATTTTTGACCAGGAAGCCAAAACCATTCAATGGAAAAAAGAATGGTGCTGGTTCAACAGGATGTCTACATGCAGAAAAATGAAAATAGATCCATATTTATCACCCTGCACAAAACTAAGGTCCAAGTGGATCAAAGACCTCAACATAAAACAGATACTCTAAATCGGTTAGAAAAAAAAGTGGGGAACAGTGTAGAAGTCATTGGCACAGGAGACAACTTCCTGAACAGAACACCAACAGCACAAGCTCTAAGAGGAACATTCAATAAATGGGACCTTATGAAACTGAAAAGCTTCTGTAAAGCAAAGGACAACGTCATCAAAACAAAATGAATGCCTACAGATTGGGAAAGAATCTTCACCAACCCTATATCTGACAGAGGGTTAATATCCAATATATATAAAGAACTAAAGAAGCTGAAAAGCAACAAACCAAGTAATCCAATTAAAAAAAGGGGAACAGAGCTAAACAGAGAATTCTCGATAGAGAAATATCGAATGGCAGAGAAGCACTTAAAGAAATGCTCAACGTCATTAGCCATTAGGGAAATGCAAATCAAAACGACCCTGAGATTTCACCTTACACCCATCAGAATGGCCAAGATCAAAAACTCAAGTGACAACACATGCTGGAGCAGTTGTGGAGAAAGGGGAACCCCCCTCCATTGCTGGTGGGAATGTAAACGGTACAACCACTTTGGAAGTCAATCTGGTGCTTTCTCAGACAATTAGGAATAGTGCTTCCTCAAGATCCAGCTATACCACTGCTAGATATATATACCCAAAATTTGCTCAAGTACACAACAAGGACATTTGTTCAACTATGTTTGTAGCAGCTTTATTTATAATAGCCAGAACCTGGAAACAACCCACATGTCCATCAACGGAGGAATAGGTACAGAAATTGTGGTATTTTTACACAATGGAATACTATTCAGCAATCAAAAACGAGGAAATCATGAAATTTGCAGGCAAATGGTAGGATCTAAAAAAGATCATTCAGTGTGAAGTATACCAGAAGGAGAAAGACAAACATGGCATATACTCTCTTATATAGACCTACAAAATATGATAAACATAATGAAATCTATACACCTAAAGAAGATAAACAAGAAAGCAGACACAGGGTGAGATGATCAATCCTCACTTAGAAAGACAAATGGGATGTGCATTGGACGTATAAGAAAAGTCTACCACAAAAGGCATCTGAAAGACTCTACCTAGCAGTTTTTCAAAGCAGATACGAAGACTCATAACCAAACGTTTGGCAGAGTACAGGGAATCATATGCAAGAAGGGGAATTAGTATGATGTGGAAAGGATAGGAGCTCCTCAAGGACCAAATATATCTGAGCACAGGGGTCTTTTCTGAGACTGACCTCCACCAAGGACTATGTATGGATATAACCTAGAACCTCTGCTCAGATGTAGCCCGTGGTAGCTCAGTAATCAATTGGTTTCCCATAGTAAGGGGAATAAGGACTATTTCTGACAGGAACTCAGTGGCAGGCTCTTTGACCTCCCCATCCCCCCAAGGAAGGAGCAGTCCTGCTAGGCCACAGAGGAGGACTTTGCAGCCAGTCCTGAAGATACCTAATAAAACAGGGTCAGATGAAAGGGGAGGAGGTCCTCCCCTATCAGTGGACTTGGAAAGGGGCAGGAAGGAGATAAGGGAAGGAGGTTGAGATTGGGAGGGAATAAGCGAGCAGGATACACCTGGGATACAGAGTTAATAAAACGTAACTAATAATAAAAAAATAAAATTAAATTAAATAAAACAAGCAAAAAATAAAAATAAAAAAAACCAAAAAACAATATCTACCCACAAATCCAATTCTACAGAAGATAATAGAAGAAAAACTCCAACCCAAGGATGCTAACTACACCCAGGAAACAAAGAAATAAATAACCCCACATCAACAAAACCAAAGAAGGAAAACACTCCTCTCTCTCACCACCAACATCAAAGTAACAGCAGTTAATAATCATTGGCCATTAATATCTCTCAACATCAATGGACTCAGTTTCCCAACAACGGAATGGATGTAAAAACATTCATTCTTACACACACAAGAAACACACCTCAGCAGCAAAGATGGATATTACTCAGAGTAAAGGACTGGAAGAAGGGTTTCCAAGAAAATGAACCAAGAATTAAGTGGGTACATACCATGTTTGTCTTTCTGAGTCTGGGTTACCTCTTGTATCTAATAAAATAAGCTTTCAACCAAAATTAATCAGAAGAGAAAGGGAAGGACACTTCATACTCCTTAAAGGAAAAAAAAATTCACCAAAATGACATCTTAATTCTGAACATCTATGCCTCAAATGCAAGGATATCCTCTTTCATAAAAGAAACATTATTAAAACTTGAATCACACACTGAACCCCATACATTAATAGAGGGAAATTTCAACCCCCCCTCTTGCCAGTGGACACATCATTGAGACAGAAACTATTAGTAAAAAGAATGAAACTTACAGACACTATGAATCAAATGGACCTAACACATATCTACAGAATATTTCACCCAAACACAAAAGAACATACATTCTTCTCGGCACCTCAGAAGAACCTTCTTCCAAACTGACCACCTCCTCAGTAACAAAGCAAGCCTCAACAGATTAAAAAAAAGTGAACTAATCCCTTGTAATTTTCCAGATAGCCGTGTGATTAAAGCTGGATTTCAACAACAACAGAAACAAGAGAAAACATACAAACTCATGGAAATGGAACAACTCTCTACTCAATGACTACTGGGAGAGGAAAGAAAAGAAAAAAAATTAAAGACTTTCTAGAATTCACTGAAAATGAAGGAACAACATACCCAAACTTTTGGGACACAATGAAAACAGTGCTTAGGGACAAGATCATAGCACTAAGCATCTGGAGAGGACAAGAACTCCACAAGGAAAGCAACAGAACCAAAAAATCTGAGCACAGGGGTCTTTCCTGAGACTGATACTCCAACCAAGGACTATGAATGGAGGTATCCCCGCACATATGTAGCCCATGGCAGTTCAGTATCCAACTGGGTTCCATTGTAATAGGAACAGGGACTGTCTCTGACATGAACTGATTGGCCTGCTCTTTAATTACCTCTCCCTGAGGGGGAAGCAGCATTACCAGGCCACAGAAGAAGACAATGCAGCCACTCCTGATGAGACCTGATTGACTAGGATCAGAAGGAAGGAAAAGAAGACCTCCCCTATCAGTGGACTTGGGGAGGGGCATACATGCAGAGGGTGGAGGAAGAGAGGGATTGGGACAGGAGGAGGGAGGGAACCACAGAGGGGATACAAAGTGAATAAAGTGTAATTAATAAAGAAAAAAAAAAAGAAACTGGAGAGTTCTCATACTAGCAACTTAACAGCACACCTAAAAGCTCTAGTACAAAAGGAAGGAAACACACCCAAGAGAAGTAGATGGCAGGAAATAAACACAGGGCTGAAATAATTAACTTTGAAACAAAGAGAACAATACAAATAATCAAAGAAATCAAGAGCTGATTTATTGAGGAAATCAACAACATAGACAAACTCCTGGCCAAGCTAACGAAAAGGCAGAGAAATAGTATTAAAATTAACAAAATCAGAAATATAAAGGAGTACAAACATCGAGGAAATCCAAACAATCATAAGGCCTTACTTCAAAAGCATGTATTTTACCAAATTGGAAAATCTGAATGAAATGGACAATTTTCTTGATAGATTTCACTTATCTAAGTGAGGTAAAAGGTCAGGTAAACAATTTAAACCATGCTATAAATACTCCTTAAGTAAAAAGAAGCAGTCATCAAAAATCTTCCAACAACAAAAAAAAAAAAAAAAAGAAAGAAAGAAAGAAAGAAAGAAAGAAAGAAAAAAGCCCAGAACCAGGAGGTTTTAGTGCAGAATTCTACCAGACTTTCAAAGAAGAGGTAACATCAATACATGTAAACTATTTAACAAATTACAAACAGAAGAAATATTGCCATACACAGTCTATGAAGCCACAGTCACTCTGATACCTAAATTGCACAATGACTCAACAAAGAAACAGAATTTCAAACAAATTTTCCTCATGAACTTTGATGCAAAAATGATCAATAAAATACTCAAAAACCAAATCCAAGAACAAATCAAATATATCATCCACCATGATCAAGTAGGCTTCATCCCACTGATTCAGGGATGGTTTAACATAGGAAGATCCATCAATGTAACCCATTGTATAAACAAATGAAAGAAAAAAAACCCCACATTATCATCTCATTAGATGCAGAAAAAGCCTTTGACAAAATCCAATATCCCTTCATGATAAAAGTCCTGGAGAGATCAAGGATACAAGGTTCATCCTTAAACATAAAAATGGTATTATGCAGGAAGTTGATGGCTGACATCTAATTAAATGGAGAGAAACTCAATACAATTCCACTAAAATAAGGGATAAGACAAGGCTTCCCACTCTCTCCATATCTCTTCAATATAGTACTTGAAGTTCTAGCTAGAGCAATAAGACAACTAAAGAAGATCAAAAGGATACAAATTGAAAAAGAAGATATTAAACTATCCCTATTCACAGATGATATGACAGTATACATAAATGACCCCCAACATTTTACCAGAGAACTCCTACAGCTGATAAACATCTTCAGCAAAATGGCCAGATACAAAATTAACTTAAAAAAAATCAGTAGCCCTCCTTTACACAAAGGACAAATGGGCTGAGAAAGAATCTAGGGAAACAACACCCTTCACAGTAGCCACAACAATATAGAATGTCTTGCTGTAACTCTAATCAAGCAAGTGAAAGACCTGTATGACAGGAACTTCAAGTCTCTGAAGACAGAAATTAAAGAACGTGTCAGAAGATGGAAAATTTCCCATGGTCATGGATCATTAGAATTAGTATAGTAAAAATGTCAATCTTATCCAATGCAATTCAATTCAATTCTCATCAAAAATCCCAATACAATTCTTTACAGACCTTGAAAGAGCAATTCTCAATTTTCTATGGCAAAACAAAAGAACCAGGATAGTAGATACAACCCAGTACAATAAAAGAACTTCTGGAGGTATCACCATCTCTGATTTCAAGTTGTACTACAGAGCAATAGTAATAAAAACCACATGGTACTGGCATAAAAACAGACAGGTTTGTTGTTATTGTTCTACTCCAATGGAATGGAATTGAAGACCTAGAAATAAACTCATATACCTAAGGGCACTTGATTTTTGACAAAGAAACCAAATGGAACAAAGAATGCATTTTAAGCAAATTGTGCTGTTGTAACTGAAAGTCAGCATGTAGAATGCAAACAAATTCATATTTATCACCCTGCAAAAAACTTGAGTCCAAGTGGATCAAAGACTTCAACACAAAACTGGATGCACTAAATCTAATAGAAGAGAAAGTGGCGATGAGTATTGAAAGCACTGGTACATGAAACAACTTCCTGAACAGAACACTAACAGCTCAGGAACTTATAGCAACAATTAATAAATGGGACCTCTGAAACTGAAACTTTCTGTAAGGCAAATGACACTGTCAATAGCACAAATGTAAGTCTCCAGATTGGGAAAGGATCTTCAACAATCCCATATCCCACAGAGGGCTAATGTCTAAAATATATAGAGTTCATGAAATTAAACACCAACAAACCAAATAATACAGTTAAAAAATAGCAATACAGAGCTAAACAGAATTCTCAACAGAGGAATCTCTAATGGTAGGGAAGCACTTTGGTCCTCAGAGAAATACAAATCAAAATGACTCTGGAATTCCATCTTAAACCTGTCAGAATGGCTAAGATCAAAAATTCAAGTGACAGCTCATGGTGGTGAGGATGTGGAGCAAAGGGAACACTCCTCCATTGTTGGTAGGAGTGCAAAATTGTACAACCACTTTGACAATCAATCTGTCGCTTTCTCAAAAAATTGTAACTAATTCTACCTCAAGACCCAGCTATACCATTTCTGGCCATATATTCAAAATATGCTTCACCAAACCACAAGGACATTTGCTTAACTATTTTCATAGCAGCTTTATTTGTAATAGCTAGAGACTGGAAACAAGCCAGCTGTCCATCAACCAAAGAAGAGATAAAGAAAATATGGTATATTTACACAATGGAATACTACTCAGGTATTAAAAAGAAGGAAATCATGAAATTTCCAGGCAAATGAATGGAACTAGAAAAGATCATCCCGAGTGAGGTAACCCAGACCCAGAAAGACAAACATGGTATGTACTCACTTATAAGTGGGTATTAGCCATATAGTAGAGGATAACCATACTACAAACCACAGACCCAAAGAAACTAAGTAATAAAGAGGCTTGAATCCCGTGAAGAAGGGGAAATAAATTAGAGAACAGAAGTGGAGGAAGAAAAGGAACTGGATGAGACAGGGGGTGGAGAGGGGAATGGGGCAGAAAGAATCAGTTGTGGGGAAAGCGGGATGGTAGGTTAGAGTGCTGGGAGAGAGAAGGAAAATTGGTTTGGCAGCATCCCTGGGACAAGCTTGAGACCTGGGATGGGGGAGGCTCCGCGAAAGATATGAGGATGACTCTAGCTGAGACTCTGAAATGGCCACAGCCTGTAGCCAGGCAGGGCTTCCAATGGATGGAGAGGGACACCAACCCACCTACAAAATCCTCAACCCAAAATTTGTCCTGCAACAAGATGTGCAGGGATAAGAGATAGAACAGAGATTGAGGAAATGGCAAACCAATGACTGGCCCAACCTGAGACCCACTCCACTGGAGAGATCCAGCCCCTATCACTATTACTGATACTCTGCTATCTTTACAGACAGGAACTTACCATAATCGTCATCTGAGAGGCTTCATCCAGCATATAATGGAAACAGATGCAGAGACCCACAGCCAAACAGTAGGCAGAAGTCAGGAAGCTTTGCGGAAGAGTTAGGGGAAAGATGGAAGGAGCTGGAGGGTCAAGGACACCATAAGACCTACAACTTGGACCCATGAGGGCTCCTAGAGACAGAACCAACAACAAAAGAACATGCATAGACTGTTTCTAGGTCCCATATACATATGAAGCTGATGGACTGCTTGGTCCTCAAGTGGGTCCCTTAACTATTGGAGAAGGAGCACACCAAGTCGCATCAGGACTACAAGCATCCTCTTTCGCTGAGGCCAGACAAAGCAGCCCAGTAGAGAAAAGTGCTCCACAAGCAGCCAACACATCCATGGCAGAGACAGCCCCTGTTCTAATTGCTCAGAGACCCTCATGAAGACCAAGTTGACCATCAGCTACATATGTGTAGGGAACCTAGGTCTAGTCCATGCATGTTCTTTGGTTGATGATTCAGTGTGAGACCCCATGGTCCTCTCTTAGTTGACTCTGTTGGTCTTCAAGGGCAGTTCTTGTCTCCTCTGGATCCCTCTGTCCTTCCAACTCTTCCACAAGACTCCCCATCTTCACCTAATGTTTGGCTGTGAGTCTTTTCATCTGTTTCAATCTGCTACTTGGTGGAACTTCTCAGACAGTTATGCTGGAGTATCATTAATAGTGTCAGGTGTTGGCTTTCCTCCATGGAGTGGGTCTCAAGTTGGGTCAGTCACTGGCTGGCCTTTCCTCAATCTTTGCTCCGTCTTTATCCCTGCATACCTTATAGGAAGGGTAAATTTTGACTCGAAGATTTTTTGGGTGGGTTGGTGTCCTCCATCCTCTACTGGAAGACCTTATCACTTTTTAAAGTTTCTATATTTTAAACACACATATGTACTAGAAAACCCAAACTAAAATAGTCACTAATTAAAGAAGAAAGGTTTAATATATTGTTCTAGTTGGCACTTAAAAAAATATTCACTCCTTCTTCCAAAGCCCATGCCATTTGCCTTTCTGAGTGAGGATTGATCATCTTACCCAGGGTCCTCCTTCTAGCTCAGCTTCTTTAAGTGTACAGATTCATGTAGGTTTATAGTAAGGGGAACAGGGACTGTCTCTGACATGAACTCAGTGGCTACCTCTTTGACCTCCTCCCCTTGATGGGGAAGCAGCCTTGCCAGGCCACAGAGGAGGACAATGCAGCCAGTTCTGATGAGACCTGAAAAGGTAGGGTCAGATGGAAGGGGTAGAGGACCTCCCTTATCCGTGGATTTGGAGAGGAGGAGATGAGGGAAGGAGAGTATGATTGGGAGGGGATGAGGGAGGGGACTACAGCTGGGCACAAAGTGAATAAACTGTAATTAATATAAAAAATTAAAATTCAAAAAGAGAGCCTAGATTAAAAATATTCATTCTTAAAGCTTTTGTTAGGCATAATTTGAAAATAATGATAAAGCCATTCAGAAATATCAGAACATGACTGTTGACTGATGGAATGTTGTCCCTCAGAAAATGACAAACACATTTACAGAAAAACTTGTATCTTAGCATTCTCCAAATATTTCATATGACTGTTAAGAGTTGAAGTAAAAATAAAATATGTACTTTGCTTATGAAATAATATTCTTACTTCATTTGTAATCATGAGTATCTGAAAAAAAAAACTTAATACTTGCTAGAGAAAGCTTGGCTTCCAGGGAATTCCAGACTACTCTTTTTCAAGGAGAAATATGATTCCTTATCAAACAGACAAAAACACCAGACTTCATTGATGCCTTTAATTATCACCCCAGGAGACTGACTGACATTTGAAGCCACATTATAGCAGGATGTTCAACTGGTAAAGTGCATTGCCATGAACCAGAAAGAGGGGCACTTTTTCAGTTGTGTGATTATGATTACTCTCTTTTCTTTGGATCTCTTCTCTAATTAGTCCATTCATCAGGGGTGCACACCAAAGATCAAACTTCAGTCTAGAGACTCAGTTTCTGCTTTAGCATTAAGCATTAGTCAAAAATGGATACTTTCATACATGGTGTTATCTACTTTGCCTACGTTAGACACATGGCACTTCACCAACTTCTTAGCAGTACCTTCAATAGCAGTTTTGCTCTCCTCATGTAGAAATCTCTTATCTAACCATCCTTGTTTGTTATTGCTGTATGATTGTTACATGTGTAGTTTCTATGTGTGGAGATTTCAGTCTCACCTTAGGCTCAGAGAAATTATCTTTGAACTTGTTGGTTCTTGTTGGGATTCAGTTTCTTCTGTCAGGAGTGAAGTCCATGGCTCTATACCTGTCTTTCCATAAGATGGCAGATAGTCACTTTGGGCATCAGGGCTGCTTGGAACCTCTTTCTCCCATTTGCCATGACAGATATAAGTTTCAAGCAATACAACTTAATCTTAGCAAGGAATAGCTCACTTTCTATTCATAGATACCTCCCACCGTCATGGAGAACGGGTCTTTGTTACAAGAATGAGAATCGCAGCAGTCAATTTAGAATCCTGCCTGCTACTTTACTGATTATGATGAAGGTGAGAGGCAAGGAGGGGACCTTCCCTCACAGTGTGGATTCACTGAAGGGAGAATATCAATCTAACTGTGGCTGGCTGTGCTTGCTCTCCAATAAAACTACACAAAAGCTGGATTTGCAGAGGCATCGTTGAAGACGTGAGTTCACATGGGGCACAAGGCAAGATGGAAAGTTTCTAAGATGATATGACTTGGAACTGGAGTCAGTGTCCTCATGGACAAATCACCATAATTGTGACTCAATTGTAGTTCTTTACATGCATTATCCTTCTGCTAATAAATTTTGATCTTTGCCAATTTCATGTACATATATGTAGTGCATTGATCCTCTCCCAGTGCTCTCTTATGTCTCCCAATCTCTTAGCAACCCTTTCTTATTAGTTTCTTTTTGTTTTGTTTAATGTGCCATAGAGTTTAATGAGGGTCATATGTGTTACCCTGGGTTTGGAACAAACCATCAGATCCTTGTGGGCTCAGCAGTGGACATAGATAGAACTAGACCTTATACTCTTTCCTCTCCCAGAATGTTAGGTGTCAATATCTCATGTGAGTAATAGTGTATTAGCCCATTATCCATTCATATCTAACTGTTGAGCGGGCCCAGACTGTGAGGGCTGAGTGCAAGCAGGCACATATGTTCTGAGTTTGTTATCGCCATAATCATATCATGCCTAGATGATGGCATTTTGCCCTTCTCTCCATTTTCTGACTCTTGTAATATTTTATTTTCATTTCTTCTTCTGCAACATTTCTTGAGCCTTATGGGAGAAGTGTAAATAGTTTGTTCAATGCAGATCCATCTACTAATCTTTATTCTCTGCACTGTGTGCAGCCATGAATCTTTGGATTCTCCTCTATTTACCACAAGGAAAGGTTTCTATGATTAAGGTTCAGCATAGCCTTTAGAAGATGGTTTTAGCTAAGTCAGTTCAGCTAAGCACTGCTTCAGACTTCTTCACTCATGGGTTTCTGCTTAGGTTTACAGCAATATGCATAGATGGTCTCTTGTAGGGTGGACATCAAGTTCAACCATGGAACAGTTGGCTATCTTCTTAGGAGCCATGACAATATTGTACCAATGGGACACATAGTACTTGGTAAGTTAGTATTATAGTTCACAGGGTTCATATCTGATTAAGAACAGCAATGCTTTAGTGATCCTCAGTGGCCTGCATAGCATCATGTAGCACCAGGAATACCTGCCACCAAGAAAGAAGTGTCCAGGTTAGTACAGCTTGGTTTCTCCAGAGCTTGCGTGTAGGGTACAAATATTCTTTCCTCCAGTCTTAACTACCAGGACATTAAAACTCGATGTTAATGAATAAATATTGAAAGGTTAAAATTAGTAAAGCCGTTATATTGCTTAATATCCACAGTGAGTATGTATCTCAGCCATGATTTCAAATCTAGTTCTGAATTAAAAGAGCATATTGTCTAAATCCAACATTACTGTAGGAACTGGGAACCCCGCGTGCTGCTCTACATCCAGTCTCCAGTAGTTACTGGGTGTCTGCCAGATGTCAGGCACGGTTCTAACACCCTCAGGAAATACAGTGATGAACAAGGTTCCTGCTTCTCAGAAAAAAAGCTCTAGAGCTTTCTGCCAGTGTCTGCGATATAAATTTCCTATGCCAATAGAAAATACCTATACTTATAGGCTTGTGATATTAATATTATTAATAATGCTGATTAGTAATAATAGGCACAACATTCTGTATTAACAATAATCACAGTTGGATTTTTTTCTATGTTTATGGTGAATCTGAACACTTTCGTTTTTCTAATATTAGCAGAGTACATGACACCTTATTAATTACTCTACTTTTACCTTAACAGTCACTAAATAAAACTGCAACCTGTAACCCTCCCCATTGTGTGTGAGCATATATGTGTGCGCACATACTCACACGTACATGCATGCATTGGTTTAGGCAAAAACTCATTTTGTTAAAAATTATCATCAAATACCTGAATCTGAATTGATGTTGCACAATGTCTGTTTTGGGGCTGGAGCAGTCTACCCAGTTGCCATAGAATGTGTTTGGAGAATATCAAAGAAAGCAATTAAACACACTGACAAATAAATACATGTAAAAATAAAACACTGGGCAGGAGGCTGAGATCAAGAATTAAATTTATCTAGAATTTTGCAATATCTATAGAAAAATCTGTATGTATATATGACTATATACATTTTTTTCTAGCATTTTTTATGTCTTTTGAGTCAGGGCCTCATGTAGCCCAGGCTGACCTTGAGCTTCTGATCCTTCCACTTTCAAGTCAATATCCAAGATGCCAGGAAAGTACCACCATGGAAATCTCAAGTTTGTTTTTTAGTGTTATGTAAGTATATATAAGTAAGCGCACCTTAGTAATTTCACAGTTTTAGGCATCTAAAATTCTTAATTCATTCTGTATATTTTAGTTATTTAACAGTTTTGTTACGTTGTGAGCTCTTGTTAAAACAAAGCTTTTTTTTTTTTTTTTTGTTTTTTTTTTTTAATCCAGGCACAATAGTACACACCTATAATGCCAACATTTGGGAGGAAGGGGCAAGTGGATCTATCTTGCATTTGAGATCAGGCTAGAGTTTTTTGCAGAAACCCAATGTCAAACAGTAGAAAAGAACAGAAACCAACACAAACAAATAAAAACGATTATGGACTCTTGAAATGGACTGCTGCAACAAGGTTTACTTTTGTGAATAACAGGGACAGTATTGCCACCTAATGGTGAAAATACACACTGTAAAAAGGTTCTTCTCCCAGCAAATTCCCTGAGCCTCTCATTTTTACCTTCTTTCTTTCCCCTCTTCTACAATGTTCCCTAAGCCTTAGGTATAGAAGTCTGTTGTAGATACAGCCACTGGGACCGGGCTCCACAAATCTGCATTTTGATTGGTTGTGGTTTTCTGTAGCAGTCTCTTTTGCAAAAAGAAGTTTCACTGATGATGTGTGAAGACTACACCTATCTGTGGGGACAAGGACACATATTTATAGATTGTTGTTAAGGATTGTGCTAGCTTTAGTAAATTAGATTCTCCTTTATTATCCATGATACTTTCACTAGCACTGAATAATTAGCTAGGTTTCCAGGACAAGGCATGATTTCTTAGTTTAACAAGGACAACCACAAGAGATATGCCAAACTAGCCAGAAAAAAGGTCATTAGGCTTCAGTCTTACTCACAGAATTATAGGCAACCGAGGGAATCTGGCAACAGAAAAGAGCACACCAAGTGGTCCAATGCCAAATGGAAACACAGACAAGTAACATTATATGAGTTTATATAACGAACAGGATATATTTAGGGATACACACATATGTATATGTGTATATAAGCATGCGATAACAATTGCTCTAAAAAGATGCCTTGAATTTGAAGGAGAGTGGGGAGAGAAGATAAGAGGGGACAAATGTAATCATAATCTCAAAAACTTTTGAAAACATTCTTTCTTTACTTCCTTTACATCCACAAGTTTTATTGCACATTGAACTAAAGAAAAACGACATGCCTTAGAGACATGATAGGAAATTGCACTCATGAAATGTCAACAATATGGCTGTCAAACAAGACTTACACAAAGACATTAGCTGACATACTAATGGGATGGGGGAGTAATTTCACAGAGCTCCACCTCTAGATGAAGAGGTACAGGCAATAAGTGGCTGCTGAGAGAAAAAAAGAATCTATTTCCTCTACAGATGAGACTGCCTCATATATTATTCAGTCTGAAATAGTCATCACTAAACTCATGTACATATGAATAACACTAAATAGACGTGGTATATTATATTTATAATACATAATAACAACAATGTATATATGTAACAATAATAATTAAGTAGAAGAAGTCATAAATTTGAAATGGAGTTTTAGGAGGACTCTGGCGGAGTAAGGAGAAAAGGAGAGGTAGAAATGATGGTAAATACATTGTTTATATGCAAAATTCCAAAAAAGTTTTAAAATAGCTTCAAATTTATATGTAAATAGAACCTAAATAAAGCAACTTCACAATGACATGTATGGAAATATGTATCAGTGTTTGGCAATTATATACATATAATGATAAAAACTGAGTCACTTGGGGTAAACCTTAAGGCTTGCTGGGCAGACCCTTTTCCACCGTCTGTCTTACTGTATGTGATGGTTTAAACTGTGTGCTAACTTCTGTTGCTCCATGCCAGGTATGTGGTCACAGCGATGAGAAAAGTAACTATTACAGTTGGTCTCACAGCCTTTACTAGGTCACTAATTAACCCATACATCCTGCTTTATTTATGTCTACGGAGAATATAAAAAGACATTTGCCTAGATGTGAACATTGATACTGTATGTCACAGCTGAGTATTCTCCTTCCTTTTTTTTAATTAAATTTTTATTTTTATATTAATTACAGTTTATTCACTTTGTATCCCAGCTGTAGGCCTCTCCATCATTCCCTCCCAATCCTACCCTTCTTCCCTCATCTTCTCTTATGCCCCTCTCCAAGTCCACTGATAGGGGAGGTCTTCCTCCCCTTCCATCTGACCCTAGTTTATCAGGTCTCATCAGGACTAGCTGCATTGTCCTCCTCTGTGGCCTGGCAAGGCTGCTCCCCCTCAGGGGGAGGCAGTCAAAGAGCTAGCCATTGAGTTCATGTTAGAGATAGTCCCTGTTCCCATTACTAGGGTACCCACTTGGATACTGAGCTGCTATGGGCTACATCTGAGCAGGGGTTCTAGGTTATATTCATGAACGGTCCTTGGTTGGGGTATCAGTCTCAGAAAAGACCCCTGTGCCCAGATATTTCGGTTCTGTTGCTCTCCTTGTGGAGCTCCTGTCCTCTCCAGGTCTCCCCCTTTTTTTCTAAGATTCCCTGAACTCTGCCCAAAGTTTGGTTATGAGTCTCAGTATCTGCTTTGATACAATGCTGGGTAGAGTCTTTCAGAGGCTCTCTGTGGTAGGCTCCTGTCCTGTCTCCTGTTTTCTCCTTCCAATGTTTGTCCTGTTTGCTCTCCTTCTTTTATGAGTTGGACTAACTTGTATATTGCCACAATGGCTAAGATTATTCCGTCTCACTGTCTTAGGTGAGACCACAGTAAAAGGAGGAACAGGAATAAGCCCACAGCGTGGCCACCATCTCTTTGCTTCCTGGCTGTCATGTGAGCTGATTCTCTTTGTGATTTCCTGCTGGCTATTCTGAAGCCTATGAAATCATGAGTTCAAACATTCCTTTCTTTTTTAGTTCCTTGTTGTTTTTCCCAGGTATTCGTCACTGTGACCATCTTCCTGACAAGGAGACCTATTATTTTGTTTTCATATAAAGCAATCATAATATTTTTATTCTATGAACCCAGATATGTTTGGGGTTGTACAGACCCCAACAAAAAGAACTGCCCTGGGACAGAGGATTTATGTGGAGCTCTGGCTGGTGTGATGCCAGTATTTGACTCCATTCTGGATCTCTGCCTATCTTCAGACAACTACTTACATTTTTTTTCATGGGAAGTATTGACTCCTTATCAACAGGAGGGCCTGTAGTCAGCATGATCAGGACAGGGAACAAACAGAATTTGATATAATATAAACATCTTTGTTTTTTAGTAACTGATTGGAACAATCAATTTAATTTAAGGATTTTTCAATCAAGTATGCATAAAACATAAATTTACATAGTAAAAGTAGAACAAAGACAACCATGAGTCAAATAGAATAATAACTTTCTAATCACTATATCAATCAGTTAACATTCCCTAGAATAACAAGAATCATAATAAAATGACTTTATTGCAAAGGAGGTGTTCAGGTTGGCTTGTGTGATAGAGGCCAAGTAACCCAACAATGGCTTTGTTCATGCTAAAGAGGCTTAGAATTTTTAGTAGCTCAGTGCACAAATCGGGATGACTCACCAGTGCCAATCTGGCAGTGAACATCTGGAGGACTCCAAGAAACCTTTTATTATTATTTAATATTGAAAGGCTGATGTTCTGATGTCAATGAAGGATGGCAGTTTTTATTGTAAAAGTAGCACTCACCTATCCCAGAAGCAGAAAGACACACATGGTATATACTCACTCATACAGACATATAATATAGGATAAACCTACTAAAATCTGTACACCTAAAGAAACTAATCAAGAGGGAGGACTCTTGCTAAAATGCTCACTCCCTATCCAGAAAGGCAAATAGGATGGACATAATAGGAAGGAGAAAAGAGGGAACAAGCCAGGAGCCTGACACAGAGGACCTCTAAAAGGCTCTGCCCTGCAGACTATCAAAGCAGATTCTGAGACTTACGGCCAACTTTTTGGCAGAGTGCAGGGAATCTTATGAAAGAAGTGGGAAACAGTAAGATCTGGAGAGGACAGGAACTCCACAAGGAGAGCAACAGAACCAAAATATCTGAGCACAGGGGTCTTTCCTGAGATTGATACTCCAACCAAGGACTATGTATGGAGATAACCTAAGACCCCTGCATAGATGTAGCCCATGGCAGCTCAGTGTCCAAGTGGGTTCCATAGTAATAGGAACAGGGACTGTCTCTGACATGAACTGATTAGCCCGCTCTTTAATTACCTCCCCATGAGGGGGAAGCAGCATTACCAGGCCACAGAAGAAGACAACGCAGCCACTCCTGATGAGACCTAATTGACTAGGATCAGAAGGAAAGAAAAGAAGACCTCCCCTATCAGTAGACTTGGGGAGGGGCATGCGTGCAGATGGGGGAGGAAAGGAGGGATTGGGATGGGAAGAGGGAGGAAACCACAGGGGGGGGATACAAAGTATAATTAAATAAAGAATTTAAAAAAAAGAAAACAGTGAAAAAAAAAGTAGCATCAGTTACCTTGGATCTCTTTGTTTGTAGGTAGCTATTGGGAAGTGCTGTTCATCTGGAGGATGTCATCCCCTCCATTAGTCCTATCCAGAAGGGCCCTTACAGCCACACCCACAAGTGGGTCTTTTAGTTGATTCTAGATCCCATCAAGGTGACAACCAAATACTAAAAATAACATAAGACACAATGATATAATGACGACACATCTGCTGTCAAGTAAGTACAGGAAATATTGTAGAATGAAATCATGCAGCAATGCAGAAAAGTTTAGAATCAGCCTTACCTTACTGGTAAGTGAAACATGATTACCAATAAGTGAATTCAACTTAAAATACAGTATTTTTTGATAAACCGAACATTGCATAAAAAAGTTGATATGATTTTGATATTATGTAACCTTAGCAGCATACCTGAAATATATATAATTAAGAATTATAACTAATTCTAATTCATGAAAAGCTAATTCCACATTGTTTCTACTGTGAATATATTTTATTAAAATGCACTAATGAATACATGTTTTAAAATTTTTATTATTGATTTATTATTGATATGCATTTATATAGTAGAATAGGTTCATATTTAACCCCCATTTCTCATCTCCAGCTCTCACAATATGCCTCCAAACACATCCTGCTTTCCATGTCATGTGACTTTTTTTTCCTTACAACCCACTAAGTGTAGCAAGTGCTGCCTATGTGAGCACATTAATGCCTGTACAACAGTACGTGTGGAGGTCAGAAAAAACCTCTCAGGAGTTGGTTCTCTCTTTCTACCGTGTTTCTGCAGATAAAACCAGGCTTTCCAACTTGCATGGCATCTGTCAAACCATGGAGGCGTCTCTCCAGCCCAGAAGATGCACTATTTTTATCTTTCATAAATGTATAGTAACAAAAATTGAAATAAACTACTTTAAATGTCTGCAGAATAGGGGAATAAAAAAATGTCCTTAAACACCAGAGAATTCTTTCTATCCTGGCTCCATCACTAACATATAGCATGTCAGAATGTATAGAATTTAGTTCATTTTGCCTATTTATTAGACCATAGAATTACTCTGATAAATATACAAACTTTCTATATTTTGCTTATTCAAAAACACTTCTTTCCTTATTGTTGAATACATGAGTGACAATGATGGTGAGCCATGCACACCTTCTCTCAATGTAGGATTCAGGAACTTGTCTGATAGACCAGAGAATAATGTTTGGATCTGTTACATGGTGTATGGTAACATGACTTTGTTATTTTATGTCCTTTATTTCTTGGCAGCCACCAGTGCAAGTAAAAGCTTTCTCTCAGGGGGCTAGACCAATGGCGGTCATCATGTCTATCATAAAGGTTTTTTTCCAGTGTGATGTTTAAAGAGTAATTCCTATAAAGTCTCTTCAGCAAGATCTATTTCCTCTAGAAATGAAATGTTCCTTAGATTTAGGACGAGGGTTTTCTTTTAAAAATAGAGGAAATAGTTACTTGGCAGTATTTTACCTGATGGTCTTTAGAAAGGATCCATCATCCACTTCTCACAATAGTCGAGTCTCTCTGCACCCAACATTAAACGTAATAGAACAAGGCATTGGTGGGATATATGATTCCAGAAAACTGGGGGGCAAAGAGGAATAATTCGGCCATTATGATCTGGTGGAACTCTTCAGAAGAAAATATGCTTAGGTTAAAAAAAATAATTCTCCATTTCCCTGGGCTGAGCCTTTTTCAGATGAACTTATCAAAACCATCTGTATGTCTAGACACAGCCTAAGACAAAGTGTTCCCAATAGCATATTAAATAATAAAGATGAACACATTAGAAAATGGATAGATTTTAGAGAGCCCTAGTAACCCTGCTGAAGAGCTGAAGGCCTAGTTTAAAATTTCAAACTTCTTAAAGTCCCAGTACAGTCACTTTCTCATATGTGTAAGTTACTAAAATACTAATTTCAAAGAAAAAGTTAACAAGATATAAAAATAGAATGGCTTTTGGTTTATTTAGGTACTCTAAATTCTTTCAATAAAAAAATCAATTTTCTATGTGCAATATTATAGTTTGTCAGTTATACATAAATTGTTTAATTATTTTGAGTCTTTTAAAATGTCAACTATGCTTTTATTTTTATCTTTGAACACTCGTTGCTACATACAGAAATATTACTGGTTTTGTATGTGGATATGTTTTGCATCCTTAGTAAGTTCTTTTATTACTGCTAATAGGATTTAGTCAATTTCAGTCAATTTATTATTTTATTTTCATCTGAAAATAGACATGGTGTTAATTCTTTCTAGCATTAATCTGATTATTTTTTTAACCTAGATAATCTAGCAAGATCCTGCAATACAATAGTAAATAAAAAAAATTGAGCTTCATTGTACTTGTGTTCTTTATGATCTTGGGAAATATTCAGTATAGTAGCTCTGGGTCTTTTTATTGATACCAGTTTTTATTTTATTTATTTATCTATGTATTTATATATTTTTATTAATTTTTTATTTTATTTAATTACAGTTTTATTTTTATTAATTACAGTTTATTCACTTTGTATCCTCCCTATAGCTCCCCCTTCTCCATCCCGCCCTTCCTTCCCCTTCTGTTCCCATGCCCCTCCCCCAGTCCACTGAGAGGGGAGGTCTTCCTCCCCTTCCTTCTGATCCTAGTCTATCAGGTCTCATCAGGAGTGGCTGTACTGTCCTCCTCTGTGGCCTGGTAAGGCTGCTCCCCCTGAGGGGGAGGTAATCAAAGAGCAGGCCAATCAATTCATGTCAGAGACAGTCCATGTTCCCATTACTATGGAAGCCACTTGGACACTGAGCTGCCATGGGCTTCATCTGTGCAGGGGTTCTAGATTATCTTCATGCATGGTCCTTGGTTGGACTATCACTCTCAGAAAAGACCCCCGTGCCCAGATTTTTTTGGTTCTGTTGCTCTCCTTGTGGAGCTCCTGTCCTTTCCAGGTCTTACTTTTTCCTACTTCTTTCATTAGATTTCTTGCACTCTGCCCAAATTCAATATGGTAGCTCTGGGTCTTTTTATTGATACCACTTTTTATAATGAGGAAATTTTATTATATACCAGCTTACTTGGGGTTTTTATCTTGAAGGTGCATTTTATGTATCTGATATGACTGCATAGTTTTCGCTCTTTAAAAATATAGCACATTATATTAAATGTTTTTGATTGTTGTAATAATCTCATATTCCTGGAACAACTTATTCTTGTTTATGATATATAATTTACTTTATATATTGCTAAATCTGGCTTGATAGTATTTGGTTGAAATTTTTTGAACCCATATTTATAAGATCTATTGGTGTGAAATTTTCATTTCTGATATTATACTTTTCTTTTTATTAAAAATAGTTTTAAAATATAATACATTCTGATTATCGTTTTTCCTTCCCCGACTCCTCCTGGATCCTCTCTACCTCCCTTCCAACACAAACCAAAACCTTTCTTGCTCTCTTTCATTAGAAAACAAAAAGGTATCTACTAAGATGATTAAGATAAAATAAAAACAAACAAGAATGGGGCAAAACAAACAACAATGAACAGACCCCCCCCCAAAAGAAACGCATATAAACTCAACAACATCCCATAGGCATACACAGAAATCCTATAAAATCACAGAACTGGAAAGCATGAAGTATAAGCAGATCTATAAGGTAAAAAAATAAGTAAGTCATTAAGTAAATAAATATATAAATAAATCATTCAGGCAAAGCACTACAAGACAAAACAATCAAACAAACAACAAAAACAAAATACTGTTGAGTTCAATTTGTGTTGGCTGTCCACTGCTGGGCATTTGGCCTATTCTTAAGTGTGGTTTGCACACTTAGTGAGACTCCATTTGTGATCAGTTATCAACTGGGATAGCTTCTAGCTTTGTCATGGGGGAGGTGGCTGTGTCCATTTCCCCTTTCACTGCTGGGACCCCTTATGTCTTAGACCTTTTCAGACCTTGTGCATTCTGCCACAATCTCTGTGTTCATATGTGCACCAAACCTATTATCTTTAGAAGGTTTTGTTTCCTTGGTGCCTTCGCTCTCGACTGACTTTTACCATCTTTCTGCCTCTGAGTCCTGAGAGGAGGGACTTGATGAAGACTTCCCATTAGGATTGAGTGTTCCAAGGCCTCTCATTCTATTTACATTGTCAAGTGGTGCTTCTCTATATTTGTTCCCATCTACTTTAGGAGGAAGCTTCTCTGATGGTGACTGAGTAAGCCATTGGTCAGTAAGTATAGCAGAATGCCCTTTTAGAAGAACAGTCCTGATGAGACCTGATAAGCTAGGGTCAGGTGGAAGGGGAGGAGGATCTCTCCTATCAGTGGACTGGGGGAGGAGCAGGGAAGAGATGAGGGAGGATGGGATCAATAGGGAGGAAATGAAGGAGGGGGCTACAGCTGGGATACAAAGTAAATGAACTGTAATTAATATAAAAAATAAAATTTAGTAAAATTTTATTTTTTATTTTTATTTTTTAATTTTATTTTTTAATTTTATTTCAAGTAGTACTTGAAATGATCTTCTCTTGTTTTGGCATTATAGTAAATAAATTAAGAATTATTTATAAATTAAGAATTATTCTGTCCTGTTGAATTTTTGAAAATTTTTGTAAAAAAAAAATACTATTCATTATTCAGTTTCTAAAATTTACCAGGAAAGACATTGATACTACTGTGATTTCTTCGAAAAAAAATTTTTTTTGCTGTTAATTTAAAATTCTTCATCATCACTGTCATCATTGTGTGTCTGTGTGTTGTACAAGTATAGATATCAGAGGGCAAATTTAAGATTGTCAGGCTTGCATGCCAAGTGCCTCTGTGCCATCTCACCAACCTAGAATTTTAAATCACTATTCTCTCACTCATTAAACAATCACATCTATAGTATCAATTTCTTCCTTTCTCGATTTTTTCTAAGATTTTGCTTATGTAAGTTAAATTATCTAGTTGGTTTTCACATAATTATTTATATTATCTCTTCAAAATATTTTCCTGTCTATATGGCCAATAATAATATTTTCTAATTAGCATTACTAAAGTTTTGTCAGTTTTCTTCTTCAAAATTACCTAAAATAGTCTAAAATTGGACTTCTATAGCACAACTTTATATTCTATGTTTTCTTCCTCCATTTCTTAAGTTTGCTGTAGGGTCAGCGTTTCCTTTTACATCGTAAAGTAAGGGCTTTTCGTATTAGTATTCCTACTATGTCACCGGTTATATGTAGAGTAATAGGATTCTCTCCATGCTGAGGTGAAGTGAGGTAGCATGGGACTGGACTAGAAATAAAAGTAATCGTTAGCATCACAATTTGTCATAGCTTCTTTCTGTTGTAAACAAGGCCTAGTTTATTTTTTTTTTAAATATATGGTTATCTTTTTGCTTTATTCTCTCAGGACAATTTACATCAGCTTTACATAATTGTAATAATTTAAAGACAGAAGCATTGATCTTCATGCCACTATTCATAACTGTGATTCTAAGTTAAGAAACTTAAAGATTGTTACACTTATTTGTAATTATTATTTTATGGTTTCTTCTGAAAGACAGGATCTTTCTATATAGCCCAGGCTGGCCTTGAACTCATGATTCTCCTGCGTTACCACCATAGTGCTGGGATTATAAGCATAAACCACCACGCTTTGCTTTGTCACATTTATTAGCACTAAGAACGAATAACATTTTATATAAAAATCTTTTCTTGTTTAAATGTTTCAACTTTCAGTTCTCCCATAATAATGGAACCTAGTTATTAGGCTCATTATGAAATTGCAAAAACAGTCTCAGTAATGTAATGATAAGCGTCACCGGGGCACCCACTACATCAAATATTTATCTTTTTTTTTTGTAAAGGGAACATTTTAAATTCTCTTTATTAGCTACTTTTAAATATTTGCTTAATTGTTGTAAAACATACCGAGGGTACTACAGAACACTGGAAGTTACTCATCTTCTCTACACCTCTGTACTTTTAAACAAGATTTTTTTTTTTCCTTGCAGATGAAGGCAGCCCTTCTTCATAGTATGGAAACGCCAGAGCGAGCAACCAGAGTTTCAGCTCTGGAATCTCTTCCATGATGATATAGACTTACAGAAAAATAGCTGAGCCTCACACTATTTACTTATTAATTAATAAGTCTAAGATTGATAGTCAATGTCGTCTTTTCATGCAGCTAGGAAATGTTATCTGTCACTGAGTTGGTTCTGACGAAGTGAGCAAGACACTGTACAATGATGGTGTGCTACCCTTTAAGTCATCAAAGTCACACTTTGTTGCAGGCTCACAATTTAATTGGAGAGCTAAATTAACAAGCTTTGTCTTTGTTTTTAGAAGATAGCCTTTATTTCAGTTGCTTTTGTTTTACTTGCATGGGTGATTTGCATGCACTATAACTATATACCATTTGCCCTTAATGCCAGAAGAAGGCTGCAGATTGTCTGGGGCTGGAGTTACAGATGGTCAGGAGCCACCCTGTACGGGCTGGAAATTGAAGCTGGTCCTCTGGAAGAACAAATCCTGCTCTTAACTGCTGAGCTACTCATCTCTCCAGCCTCTTTGTTCTTAATTAAAAATTGTTTATATCTTAGAAGTTGTTTCAAGAGCTAGAAAAATCACTAAAAGCTGTGTGTGTGTGTGTGTGTGTGTGTGTGTGTGTGTGTGTATGAACCTAATTCAATATAAGCACTCACATTTGAGAAATAGAGGATGAATTATCATTCATTTCACTGGCAACATTCTGAGTGACAAAAAAGAATTATGCATTATCTTATTTTTTTTTTGTTAAAGTGATTCACGACGTGTGTAATAACAGCATAGACTCCCTTATAAGTGGATATTATACATATAATATAGGATAAACATACTAAAATCTGTACACCTAAAGAAGCTAAGCAAGACGGAGGACTCAGGGATAAGATGATCATTCCTCACTCAGAAAGGCAAATGGGATGGACATTGGAAGAGGGAGAAAACAGGAAACAGGACAGGAGCCTACCAAAGAGGGCCTCTGTCTACCCATCAGTATATCAGAGCAGTTGCTGAGACTCATAGCCAAACTTTGGTCAGAGTACATGGAATCTTCTGAAAGAAGGCGGGAGATAGAAAGATATGGAGGGGTCAGAAGCTCCACAAGGGGTCTGGCACAGGGGTCTTTTCTGTGACCGATAGTCCAACCAAGGACTATGCATGGAGATAACCTAGAACCCCTGAACAGATGTAGCCCATGGCAGCTCAGTTTCCAAGTGGGTTCCATAGTAATGGGAACAGGAACTGTCTCTGACATGAACTCAGTGGCTAGTTCTTTGATCATCTCCCCCTGAGGAGGCAGCAGCCTTACCAGGCCACAGAGGAAGACAATGCAGCCAGTCCTGAGGAGACCTGATAGGCTAGGGACAGAGGGAAGGGGAGGGGGAACTCCCCAATCAGTGTACTAGGGAAGGAGAATGGGAGTGTGGGGTTGGGAGGGGACAAGGGAGGGGCTACAGCTGGGATACAAAGTGAATAAACTGTAATTAACAAAATAAATAAATTTTTTAAATTTAAAATAAATAAAATAAAAATTCAACAATGTGCATTGGAAGGATAATTTATTTAATTAAATATTTGTCTATTACATTTTTTTTCTGAAAAGAAACCCAAGATCTAATTATGAAAATGTTCTATTTGAATTAGAAAATGGAGAAATATTTTTCTCAGATATTACAGATAGCCAACTGGTGTGCCCTTCCCCTGGGGAAGAATGTTTCTGTCACTGTCAGCATTTCTTAGTTGTTTTCTATTCTTTTATATGTTGAGGCGTCACAGACTTTCTCTGTCCACTTTAGCAGTCTAATGTTGCCATCCTTGTTAGGCCCATGTTTAGCCAGTCATTTTAGTGAGACTTTATAGATGTATCTTTTGATGATAGCAATTGGAAAAACCTGAAAACATACATATAAATAACATTACATAAATGGATCAGCTTGTATTTAGGAATGAATATATATATGAATAAATTCATGTAACAACAATTAATAAAAATGAATTTGAAAGAGAACTAGGAGGAAGGATTGGAAGGAAATGAAGGCAAAGGGAAAAATGATAAAATTATATAACAATCTCAATGAACACAGTAGCAAAAGCATACAGAAAAATATTATAGATAAATTGAGTACAAATATAGTTATACAGAAACCTTCAAGTAGCTCTTAAGCAATTTGATAAAATATTATAGAACTAACTGTCTAGGATAAAGTCTTCAATTGTCAACAACAAATTATTTCCCACATAAGAAAATCTCTTTAAAATGTATCATGTTAATTAAATTAATTAATTAAATTATTGTCCTCTATTCTGTTTCACCAGTCATCCAAAGATCACTCAATAGAACTTATTTTTGTTAGATTTTTTAAATTGTAAATTTATAAAATTCTGTTTTTGAGCATAACCTACTGTTCAGAGAGTGGAGAAGGGGAGCTGTAAAATCAACCATCTTCTGCCTTTCTCAACATTTAAATTCACCCCTTCTCCTGTTTTTAATAATTATCTTCAAATTTTATTTACTCAGTATTGAAGAAAAAGAAAATACATTCTTTTAGCCATCCAGCTTTATTTTCTTCTCATCATTTCTCCTTTACAGTTTATTTCAAAGCATCAGTATAAATATCACTTTGTCTTTGTGACAGGATGGTTAAAAACTTGGAAGAGACAACTGCCAGGTGTCAGGTGCATATTTATAGATCTTCTCTTTAATTTTTATTCACTCCTTGATTCTGTTACAGTCTTCACTATGCACCCACCAACAATGTTTTATTTTCCACCAACACCCTTAAGCCACCATTCCACGCATAAACAACGAACATCCAGAAGAAAACTCGTCTTCAAAGTACAATTGTGTTTTTCATAAAACTTCGAAAGCCAGTTTTGAAACTTAGAGAACTCAGGTTCCAGAATATGTTAGGCTCTCCCAGAGGAAGAGAACTAATCTAGACAATGATAAAATATTAAACGGTACCTATTAATTCATGATATGATCACCATAGAAATGGTTTTAAAAAACCTCATGGAATATAGTCTTCAAACAAATAATTGCACTGTTGAGATCTCACATATAAACTGGAGCACACTCATTTTGTTGGCTGTAATTATTGTCATTTTGTGTTTTATGGGATCATAGCACATTCCTCAGAGAAGAACCATTTCTCTCAAGGCTGGTAGATACTCAACTGGTGGAATCTTTCCTTGTCATTCTCTGGCTGGAGGGAGGATTTTAAATATCTTTGGAAATAAGTACCATAAGAGCTCATGGTACTTTGATCTCAGGGGGCCTTGGGATTCAGTTTGTAGTTATTCACCACCTAGAGCTAGAGTTTCTGACTAGAATAGAGAGTGACAGAGAAGACTGTCACATTTGTTTTCTGGCTGTCATAAAAGAAGTCATTAGGAGAGAAATGGGTTAATTTAATCAGATACTAGGCCAGTAATAGCTGCTTTGCCAGATGTGGTATCCAGCATACTGGCTACTGTTGAACAATGTTCATTTCTTGAATAAGGAAGCACACAGGAGATGTTCATTTTATTCAACAAGGCAGTGCATTGTCACTATTTTTCTTCAGGGTGTGTGTGTGTGTGTGTGTGTGTGTGTGTGCTAGTTCTTTTTTTTATAATAATACTGTTTTGTTGGGTATTGATCAGATGCTTATATTTTGATACTAATTACTGCCCCTCAAGATCTGGTTACTGCTTGGATACACCTATCCTTGTTGTGTAAACTTACCTAAGACATTTTTCCTGATTGGGTGATTAGAAGGCCTAAAACCTGGGCAGGGCAGAATGGGGTAGGCATGGCTCAAGTTGCCAAGCTTTGAGGACAACAGAATCATGGGAAGCAGAGACAGACAGGAAGAGAGGAGGAAGGAGGATGCCAACATGGGTTAGCATGGAGAAGAAATCACATGGGCCAGGAGGAAGGACTCTTAAGATGGCATAGATGAAAAAAAAAAAAAAAAAGAAAAGAAAAGAAAAAAAAAAACAAGAAAAAATATAAGCAAGTATTTATAAGATTATGGATGGAAGATAGCCCAGATTAAGGCAGATGGCATTGATGGGGGCTGGGAAGTGGATGGTGAGGTTATTGAGATAGCATAGGTAAAAATATCTGCCTAGCCCAAGGTAAATAGGCAATTATAATATCTAATAGGTGTCTGCGTTGTATTATTTGTGATAGCGGGTTAAATAATTCCACCACAATAATTACAGGGCTAATAATAAACATTCTATAGCAAAACAGCATTTTATTTACAACAAAACTGTTTGAATTATTCATGATTTTCTCTGAACGGTTACGCTGACTCACATTCCGATGTGGCTACAGTCTGCTGCTAACTGGATCAGTGCTCAGTAGAAGCCATTATGCTGGATTCTCCAATCATAGAAGTAGATGAGAGAACTCCTGCAGCCTTTCAGGGCTTTCTTGTGTTTTGTTTTCCATTTCTTTGTATCCACTGAACTAGAACAAGCCTAAAGATCAATCTCTAGAGATCTGCACTTAAGAGGAAAAAAGAAAAAAAAAAAAGGCGCACTGTTTAGCTGGGTATATATGATCTTTTTATGCCAGATTCGCCATATTTGAGATGCTATCACAGACCATATACCAGATTATATGAAAGAGGTTACAGTTTTAATTATGGAGCCAATTAAGGTGACTTTGTAGCAGATCCAGGATGAAGACTAAACTACTACTTAGCGATGTAATCCTGTAGAGCTAAAAGTGATACACAAATAGACATGTGACATCCCCCGAATACTCCAACTGTACAACGCAGTGCAGGTGGGATCCTGAGGATATAAAATAATCTTACTTATAAAAAAAAATCTTAGTGGAAAGTGGGGGGAGGCTTAGTGAATATTGGAAGTTTGATTTAAAGGGTATCTCCAAAGTTTGAGTCATTTCCTAAACTGAGCATGGTCAAGTTCACTGAGACAAAGGTGGCGCATGAATATCATACATTAGACCAGCGGCTGATTGAATAAAGTGGCTGATTGAATAAAGGCATTTGCTGTAAGTGGGAACCAGGAAGCGAGGGGAAGCAGGGTGAGTGGCTACGGAGCACGGAGAATCCCAGGAATCAGACTCCAGAGACCAGACTCAAAGGTACAGATTTAAAACTTTATTATCCAGTATTGAATGATGGAAAGGCCGACTGGACCATCCCATGCTAGCCTCAAACACCAGTAACAACCAATCAGGTTGGTGATACTATAAGGAAATGTGGGAGATGGGGGTTAGGAGGGGGAAGGTCACCTTAGAAGACTTCGCTAAAGGAAGCAGTCACGGCCCTAGCCTTGAATCCATTTTGAGACCTCACTAGTGTGGTAGGAGTCCCTGGTAGATAGATCAACATTGCATATAGTGGATCAGGACCTTTCAAGAAGTTTTAGCATTGCTGACACCTCACTTGCCATTCCCTATGAGCTCCTAAAGGCTTACCTCAACATTCCCCACAGGTTCCTCCTCTGAGACCAGTGAGGTGGCTGAGTGAGTAAAGGCATTTTCTGACAAGCCTGACAATCTAAGTTTTATCACTGGGAGCCACACAGTAAAAGGAGACATCCACAAGCTGTCCTCCAACCCCATTTTCTTACAGTGCCATGCACTTGGCTTGCCTGGCCCAACACACACACATACACACACACACACACACACACACACACACACACACACACACACACACACACACACACACACACACACACACTAAAAGAAAAATGGAGCCAGGCATGGTAGCACATGGTAGCATATACCAGCAGTATGGGAGACAGAGGCTGGTGGATTACTGTGAGTTTGAGACCAGCCTGGTCTACAAAGTAAGTCCAGGACAGGGAAATTCTGTCTTGAAAAACAAAATCAGTAAAATTTAAAACTTCAGTATCATTCATGTATGCCGGAAATAGCACAACTTCTATTTTCAAAGCAGGAGTGAGAGCCATTTGTGTTGTGATCAGTAAGCAGGCATCTCTACGGCCAGCCCCAAGAGACCTGACAAACTGGTTATCAGACATTTGTGAAGCCACCAAGAAGACCACCTGCTGATCACCTGGAACTACCTGCACATGCCCTGGGTCACCTTGTAAGAGAACTCCTGGAGCCCCTCCTCTCTCTCTTTCTCTTCCACCTCTTCTCTCTGCGACCCTCTTTCCCTTCCCTAATAAACCTCCCATGTGGAACCGGTCTCGTGGTGTGATTTGTGAATCCGTCGTGTAACCTTCACAGACACACGTTTTTCTAACAATTTATTCATCCCCTAAGTTGGTAGTCCACATTGAGGAGTGACCATTATAGAACACCAAAGAAAAATATTTCCACCGTTTAATTACATATAGTGTGAAATATGCTCTATTACTTAGGGAGGATGAGAGGTAAGTATTTGAAAATGCACTGACATTGCCAATTGTTGAATTGGTTAGCAGCCCAGAAAACAAAAACAAAAACAAACAAAACAACAAAACCAAACAAAGCTACAAGACAAGTTGAAGGTTTCTTCTAAGAGATGTGTAAGTCAAGCCACAGAATTGGGGACTTACTTCAAACCTGTGGCCACACTTCCCACCAGGTCATCATGCTGGTCCTGTTCCTGTGGCTCATCTGTTTGTATCATTTTTGTAAACAGCAGCTAAGTGATAGAAAACACACTTTGTCTTGTTCTGTGGAAATTTAGTTATCCTCTCTCGTGGAAAAAAGAATGTTGATACCTATTCATAAATCGATGGAGTCTCTGTGACTTTGAACTCTAATCCCTTCACAAAATTTCAATTCTTTGAATTTCCTTCAGTGTTACAAACCTTTACACTTACATTTCTGTTTTCTTTCCTTCAATCACCCTGACTGACCATAAAAACTAAAATCTAACTGTGAAGATCCTCATTGGGTTGTAGCTGGGTTCCGTCTAAGGTCTGAAGAAATGTTGTGAGCTGGCCAAACTTCTGCCCAGATTTTTACCTTTGACTTGGCTTGGGTGTCTATTTCGATCTTTTGATCAAGGCAATGCTTTTAACAAAAAGGAGAAGGGGGTGTTGTACTTCATTTGACCCCAGGGTGTCCAGCAAATTCTCTCTTGTATTCCAGCTCACTGTGAAGGGCCACCCATGTCCAAAGGGTGAGAGGCGAGGACTCAGGAGACTCTTGCTCACCTATCACAAGGAGAGGTACAGAACCTCCACACTTCACAAACTGTCAGAGGAACTGTCTTCTCACCCCCATCAAAATTTAACTAAGTTCACCATCTCCTACAGATCTCTGAACAAATTACAGTTTGCCCCGGAAGTAAATTTAGAGTGGAACACAAGAGTGACTTTCTAAAGTGCCCATCTAAGACCAGCCTGACTGTAGAGGAGAACATCCACTGGTCAAATTTATGGGATGCCATTTCCCTTCCCAACCCTGCAAGACAAGTGTTTTCCATTCCTATTTACATTTCTCTGTTAAAGAAAACACTTTCTGTTCTGACACAATATTCTCACGGATTTTTCTGGTTGAACTTGGGGTCAAACACTCGTGTGTTCTGAGTTTTGTTTTGTTTTTTACTGAAATCTCTCCTTAACTAAGTCTTATTGATTGAAGAAAGCATGCAAGTATTAGTGTCTCTTCATTAGCATTCTCTGCAGGACATAAGCTCTTGATGGTCTTAGCACTCACAGTACCAGCAGGACATGGCCCTGCAGTTTAGCTAGCTTCTCTATTGGTCAGCCAGTCATTTATGATCAGCTATGATCATGTGATCATATTAAAGCCTATGATCACCTTTGTTTCTTAGAGCAAGAGTGACCTGTGAACTCAACAGCATAGGGAGGTGACCTTGCGGCTATTACTAACTATTCAGTGACTAACTGCAGAGACTAATGCTGAGACTCTGTGTTCAGGAACTTCAGGAACAGCTGCAGTGACTTAGGCACTTCCCATTAATTAACTGAGATCAATTGAGACCTGGGGGGGGGGGGAAGTAATCACTTCCCAGTAGAAGCCTTTTATATTCACTTCAGAATGCTTCTGCTCAAGAAGAGCTCCTCTAGCAAAACTATCCAAAGAACTGCAGACCACCTGAGGTGGGTTTTATTAGATTTATTTTGTATTTTATGTCTATGGGAGTTTTGTCTGAGTATATGTCTATGTAGCAGGTGTGTTCAGTGCCCTTGAAGGCCAGAAAGACTGTGTCATTATCTCTGGAATTACAACCTTCCTAATCCCAGAGGCCTGGACACCAGCATATGAATACAATAACATGGGTCTAGTAGAGACATATTGTGTCTCTACTAGAGCCCAGCAATCCTACCACGGCAGGCCCTGAGTATTCCAAAATAGCTGAAGCATAAGAAAGGCTTTAAAGCAGCCTTTATGAATATGATAGAAGTTCTTAAAGAGTAAAGAATGAATCTTTTAAAAGAAATCTATGAAAACACAAACAGTAAAAGGAAATTATTAAAACACTTTAAGAAATGAAAGTAGAAATAGAAATAATAAAGAAAAGCCAAACTGAGGAAATTCGGAAAATTAAAAAAAAAAAAATTAGGAACTTGAACAGAAACCACAGAGACAAACTTGACCAACAAAATATAAGAACTGAAAGAGAGAATTTCAGGCACTGAAAACACAATAGAAGAAATGGATAGATTGGTCAAAGAAAATGTTAAATCTAAAAATCTCCAAGCACAAAACATCCAGGAAATCTGGGACATTATGCAAACAAATCTGAGAATAATAGGAATGGAGGACAGAGAATAAAATGAGGTCAAAGGAACAAAAAATATGTTCAACAAAATCATAGAAAAACAATTATTAAGCCTATGTTAGGATAAGCTTATCAAGTTACACGAAGCATACAGAACAGCAAATAGACTGGACAAGAAAAGAAAGTCCTCTTGGCACATAATAACCAAAACAATAAATGTATTGAACAAAGAAAAAGTAATAGAATCTGCAAGGGAAAAAGAGCAAGTAACATGTAAAGGCAGACTTATCAGAATCACGTCTGACCTCAGATAGTCTAAGTAATAGTCCGACAAAAGAGATTTCAAACCAAATCTAATCAGAAAAGATAGGGAAGGACACTGCATACTCAAAGAAAAAATCCACAAAGAGAACAAAGTAATTATTTTTTTTAAATTTTTAATCTTTTTTTACATATTTGTATTTCTTTATTTAATTTTAATGTTATTAATTTCAATTTATTCACTTTGTATCCCCCTGTAGCTCCCTCCCTTATTCCCTCCCAATCCCACCCTCCTTCCCCCTTCTCCACCCATGCTCCTCCCCTATTCCACTGATAGGGGAGGTCTTCCTCCCCTTTCTTCTGATCCTAGTCTATCAGGTCTCATCAGGAGTGGTTGCATTGCATGATAACCACATGAAGACCCAATAAAAAACAGAGAATTACAGACCAATTTCCCTTATGAACATAGATGTAAAAATTCTCAATAAAACACTTACAAACCAAATTCAAGGACACAGCAAAAATATTATTTATCATAATCAAGTAGAACTTATCCCTGAGATGAATATAAGTAAACTGATAAATGTAATCCAGTATATAAACAAACTGAAAGACAAAAAACATATTAGCATTTCATTAGATGCAGAAAAGGCCTTTGACAAATTGTCTCACCCCTTCATAATAAAAGTCCTCGAGAAATAAAGGATAGAAAGGATGCACCTCAACACAATAAAGGTGGTTTACAGAAAGCCCATAGCCAACATCTATTTAAATGGAGAGAAACTCAAAACAATTCTACTAAGATCAGAGATAACACAAGGTTGGACACTCTCCAAATCTTCACTCGATAGAGTACTTAAAGTCTCAGGTAGAAAAATAAGAAAATTGATCATGGAGATACAAATTGAAAAGAAAGAGGTTAAAATATTTTTATTTGCAGATGATATGATAGTATACATAAGTGACCTTAAAATTTTCACTGGGAAACCCCTAGAGCTGATAAATACTTTCAGCAAAGTAGCTGGATACAAAGTTAATGCAAACAAAAACAAAAACAAAAAACAAACAAACAAATGAAAAAACCAGAAGCCTTTCTGTATATAAATGACAAATGGATTAAGAAAGAAATCTGGGAAATAATACCTTTTATATAAGACCCAAATAATATAAACTATCTTGGGGCAACTCTAAGCAAGTGAAAGACTTGTATGATAAAAACTTGAAGTTCCTGAAGAAAGAAATTGAAGAAGATATCAGAATACAAAAAATCCTCTCATGATCATGGATCAATAGAATCAATATAGTAAAAATTGCCATCCTATTAAAAGCAATCTGTATATCCAATGCAATCTTAATCAAAATATCAGCCCAATTTTTATATCTTGAAAGGGTGATTTTTCAGCTTCATATGGAAACGCAAAAACAAGATAGCTAAAACAGTCTATAACGAACAATAAAACAATTTCTGGAGATACCATTATATCTGCATTTAAGTTATACTACAAAGCTATAGCAATAAAGTTAAGATGGCATTTGGCACAAAACAGATACATTGACCAATGGAATCTAATTGGAAACCCAAACATAAATCTACAGAACTATGGACATGTGGGTTTTGATAAAGAAGCCAGAAATACACACTGGAAAAAAGACAGCAGCAAACGGTGCTGGACAAACTGGATGTCTGCATGTAGAAGAATGCAAATAGATCCGTATTTATCACCCTGTACAAAACTCAAATCTAAGTTTTTCAAAGACCTTAACGTACAACCAGATGCACTGAACCTGATAGAAACGACAGTGGGGAACTGTGTTGAAGGCCCCAGCCCAGCAGATGACTTTCTCAACAAAACATCAGCAACTCCACGCTAAGGTCAACAGACAATAAATTGGACCTCATGAAACTGAGAGACTTCTGCACTCTGAGGACCCTGTCACTCAAACAAAGCAGCAGCCTACAGACTGGAAAAGGATTTCTACCAAGTACACTTCTGACAGAAGGCTAATAACCAAAATATAAAGAACTAAAAAAGAGATACCAAGAAAATTAACAATCCAGTTAAAAATGAGGTGCATATCTAAACAGAGAAGTCTCAAAAGAAAAAACAATCCTCTCAAATGGCTGAGAAAAACTTAAGGAATGTTCAATATCTTTTGTTCTCAGGGAAATGTGATCCAAAACTACTTAGAGACTCTATCTTACACCTGGCAGAATGGCTAAAATCAATCAAACAGGTGACAGTTCATGTTGGTGAGGATGTGGAATGAGAAGAACACTCCTTTATTGCTGATTGGAGTGCAAGCTTGTAGAAACTATAGAAACCCATTTGGCAGTTCCCTGGGAAGATAGGAATTGATCTACCTTAAGATCAAGTTATACTACTTTTGGCCTTATACCCAAAGGATACTTCATCTTATGTACAAAGACACCTTTTCAACCATGTTCATTGCTGCTCTATTTATAATAGCCAGAAATTTGGAAACAACTTAGAAGAATGGACAAAAAAAAAAAAAAAAAAAAAAAAAAACATGGTATATTTGCTGAATTGAGTATTACTCAGCCAGTAAACAAAACAACAACAACAAGAAGACCCAAAATGACATTAAATTTGTGGGTAAATGGATAGAACTAGAAAAAGTCATTCTGAGTTACTTAATCCTGACCCGGAAAGACAAATATCATATACATTTGTTTATATGTGGATGTTAAAGGTTAAGCCAATAATAACCATGCTGTAATTCATAGAACCACAGAGTTTAGATATAAATTAAAGAACTAGAGGGTACAGATAGAAGTCCTAAGAAAAGGGAAATAGAATAGTTATGGAACAGGAGCATTAAGTGAGAGTGGGGAGATGAGAGGAAATATGAAGAGAGACAGTTAAAATTAAGGTGCCTTTGAATGGTACTATGGAAACCTAATACAGTAAAAGTTTTTTTTTTTTTTTTTTTTTTTTTAAAGATTTCTTTATTTACTCTGTATACAGTGTTCGGCCTATATGTTTGCTTGCACACCAGAAGAGTGTGCCAGATCACATTATAGATGGCTGTAAGCCACCTTGTGGTTGCTGGGAATTGAACTCAGAACCTCTGGAAGAGTGCCCGGTGCTCTTAATCTCTGAGCCATCTCTCCAGCCCCACAAGCTTTCTAAAATATGTAAAAATAAGATCTCTGTTTAGATCTGTACCTTATTTTTAATTTGGTTATTAATTTTCTTGGTATCTATTTTTGAATTCTTTATATATCTTGGTATCTATTTTTGAGTTCTTCTACCAGATATGTATTTAGTAATATATATATTATATATTTATATATACCATATATGAAGATAATGTTAATTAATCATCAAACAAATGGGGAGACAAAGTCTTATCTTACCATCTTGTCACCAGATGAAGCTTCCAGTACAAGATTTAGTTGCGTTGTTAGCCAGTGGGTTGTTGTGGGAATCTGAAAACAGCCTAGGCTGTCAACAAGACAATAAGTTGCTCTCCACAAACTGACAGCAAGGTCTCATATCTGAAGATAACACCTATACAACTTATTGAACATTGAGAAGTTGACCTGAGGCCTACATAGAGCCTTCATCTACATGTTCTAGTGTCTTTAGTACAGAAAGGTAGTCTGTAGGCTCCCCAAAGAGAAACATAAACACCAACTCCCCACAAAACCTTTGATCTACAATGGTGTCCTTCCTTCAAGATAGGCTAGGGCAATGATGGTACAGAGCTGGTGGTGCAAAGCTGATTTGAGGTAAGGCCCACTTCACGAGACAGAACTCATACCTGACACTGCTTGGATGACCCAGAACCAGAGACTAGATAGCTCAGGGACCTTCATCAAAACCTAATAAGACAAGATTAATGTTCCCCTGCCCCCACCCAAATGTAGCACCAAAA
The DNA here is from genome assembly GCF_907164565.1 of Psammomys obesus. Lineage (NCBI taxonomy): Eukaryota > Metazoa > Chordata > Mammalia > Rodentia > Muridae > Psammomys > Psammomys obesus. The sequence continues at coordinate 10,257,742 of NW_026596256.1, forward strand.
TGACTCATTTAATGACATTCTGCTATACTCGTAGATCGGTGACTCCCTCAGCCATCATCGGAGAAGCTTCCTCCTGCAGCAAATGGGAACAAACACAGAGATCTGCAGATAGGTATAATGCAGAGAGTGGGAGACCTTGGAAGACTCAGCACTAAGTGTGATATCTCTTTTAAAGTCCTCCTCTCAGGGTTCAGGGAACCCCTCAGTGTTAAAGCCAGAGGGGCTGAAGCACACCAAGCAACCAACATCCTCTATATTAACATGAGCAAAGCTCATATGAACTCACAGAGACTAAAGCAGCAGAGCCTGCACAGGTCAGCACCAGGCCCTCTGTTTCCACATTATGACTTCCAGTTTAGTGCTTTTATGGAATTTCTAAGTATGCGAATGAGTGGGTCTCTAATTTTTCTGCCTTCTCTTAGGCTTTCTTCATTTTATTGGTTTGTTTTTTTACAACTCTAATGTGATCAATTTTGTTTTGTCTTCTAGTTTATTTTGTTATGTTTAGTTATTATCCCTTAGAAACCTCTTTTTGTTGTTTTTCTAATTAGAGACAGAAAGGGTGTGAATTCAGACAGGAGGAAAGGTGGGGAGGAACTTTGAGGAATAGATAAAGGAGAAACAGTAATCAGGATATCTTATATGAGGAAAAAATTCTATTTTCAATAAAACAAAAAATAGGTAAAACATAATCTTTTAAAAATTACATCTTCTTTCCATTTTAATTGCTCACTGACAGTAATGATATTTGCTAGTCAGCTAGAGACTAATCAATACATTAATTTCTGAGCAACTTCTGGTTATTGCCCAGATTTTCCAGTAAAGATGCTAATGTGAAGGAAAGTGATTTAAGAGCTTCATGAAGGCTGGCAATGTGATTCTTATTATGTATGGTTTGTAGCATTTTCAAAGTGAAAAGCCAAGAAAGGTTAAGAGGTAAAGCAAAAGGCTTTCTCCAGCTAGCTGAGGAGATCTCTTTCTCTCTTTTTTTCTCTCTCTTTCAAACACACATACATCCAAACACACACACACACACACACACACACACACACACACACACACACAATTTGTAAAATTTACGAAAGAAATTAGGAAAAACCACGGAAGCCAAACCCAGACGTAAGAGATATGTATTCAATAAGTTTCTGTAGCTTTCAGCCTCAGGATCCCCTTGGGCATGGCAATCAGCCTAGCCAATGGATAATGGGCCGTCTCCATGCCTGGGATTCTTGTTTTGTAGTTTCATCCCAGAAGATTCCTTTCTGTGGTCTGATGACATTTTGTACTTGGAAGGAGTGGCCTTGTTTCTGGGCCTTCAGAGCTGTTTACATGCAGCTCTCTGCTCCCCATCTGCAAATGCTCAAAGTCCACTCCATGGTCTACTGTTGTCATAGTCTGCCAGTGGTCTGGGCCAACTGCTCACAAAGTTGTTGAGTTTCTGTTGTGAACCCCACAATTGGAATTGCACTGCCCTTTTGCATATAAATATCCACTAGGCACAGACTTTTTCTGCCTGGGTTCTCCTTCTATTTTTTGTTCCCTTTCTTCTAGTCTGTTCTCTCACATGCATGCCTAGTTTACACAGTGCGTTGGCTCATGCTCGCAGGGTGAGCTAGTTTCTGGCCAAGGGATGGGTGCAGCTCTCTTTATTGAAAGATACCTCAGCATTTATTCCCATATTTATATATTCCTACTGCCACATTAATAGACCATAAATGTTGCTACTACAAGTTCAGAAACTAAGATTGTTTTGACTCTAAATTTAGCATGAAATATATTATTAATAACTGATGTGTTCTTTGATGCAAATGCTAAAATTAGATATCCAAAGCAATACTACTCTATAGATTAATATCTTAAAGTCTTAACCTATCACCCATCTTTCAAAGTATGTACTTTTTTGCCATCAAGCAGGAAATTAGAATGTGTTTCCATCATCAAGAGAAGCCTTTCAATGAGCCCCCACAGAATGTGGTCATAGTTTTGAGTAGCTTAAACAAATATTTCTTCTCTACAGTCCTGACAGCTTGGTAGGTCAAGGTTAAGGTATGAACAGATTCAGTATCTGTGGATGTTCTGCTGTCTGCTTTGTAGGCAGCTAGGGCCACATTGTTTCATCCTTGCTTGTCAGAGAGCAGAGGAGCAAAGGAAACTCTTTCCTATAGCTTATGAATGCACCTATTCTGTCATGGGACCTCCACCCTGTTCCTAAGTGACCCTCCCATGGCCTTGTTTTTAAAAGAATTGAATTAATGCCTCATTAATAACACAGGACATTTAAGGTGGCTTACACTTGTATTCCATTGCATCTAGTGGTCCAGGTATCCTTTGGGGAGGCATCAGAGATCAGATCCATCAAAGAGTTGTATCAGTTGTGATACCTACACTGTGCATAGTTTACAAAGGCAAGCCTTGTGTTTTTAGTATCATGTATTTCAAATGTCAGCCATAGCTGGTGGTGCTATTGGTTTGGAAGTAGTGGAGTCTGGGATGTAGTAGTTTTCGGAGGATGTGAGATCTTGGGTGGTAAGCTTTGATAGTTTATAACCTAGCCTCACTTTCTGCCCACTCTCTGATTACAGTTGCAATGTGACCAGCTGTCTCAGATTCCTGCTATGTCACCTCTGCTATGATAGATTGTATCCCTCCTTAAATGGTGAGCATAAAATAAACTTTCTTCTTTAAGTTGCTTTTGTCAGGTAATTTATTATGTCAAAAGTAAGTAAGTAACAGAACAAGTGAAACAAATAGACATAAGTGTTAGGGGCTGGAATCCACTGAAAGAACCCTAGACTCCAGGAGCAAGCAAGCAACAATGGGCTTTTATTATGAGGTAGTGCAGCAGGCTGGGGCTGCCACCATCACAAAGTGGTGGCGGCCCTAAGGGGAGTTGGAGGCTCCTTTTAAAACAAGAGGGGGAAATTCCTACTTCGGCTACAAAACCTCCATTGGGATTGGCTGGTGCCCATGGAGGCTACATGACTCTAGTCAGGATTTAGTTGCTTTTCAAACTTGTAGTTAAGCAACCTTATTTTCCCCAGGCCATATGTCTTCGCTGTTTCTGATTGACTGCCTTTTCTGTGTGGTTTTTTTTTTTTTTTTTTTTTTCCTGCAACTCTTAGGCCTGTTTTGTCTAGCAAGAAAATGAAGTTCATCATGGAGTTGGTCAGGCTTATTTAGCCAGACTCTCTTATAAGTAAGTGTTAATCTTGTGATTCACCAGAAAAACTACCATTTTGGGTCAAATTTAAAGCAAGAATTCATCATTTTCATTATTATTGTTGTTATCATCATCATCATCATCATTTGGTTCTTTAAGACAGGGTTTCTCTGTGTAGACTTGGCTGACCCTGGACTCACTTTGTAGACCACGCTGGCTTTAAACTCACAGATATCCACCTACCTTTGCCTCCCTATGTTTATTAAATATTAAATACTGACCAAGAGATGGACTTTGGTCAGGACCATTCTCTGAAACAGTACCCAGCTGAAATGGGCTCGAGCCATGTGTTACATATGCTTATGAGGACAAACTTGTAGGCCACCATACTTTCCCATGAGACTTTGTTATTTCCCAAGACTACAATTCCCAACATCCCAGGAAATTACCTAGTTCCTGGGCAAGTAAGGTTTACAGGTTAATTTTTGGGATTACACTAAGGACCTGGCTGAAGTACTCTGAATTTTGTCATGTGATATTTCACTGCAAGCTGGGAATGTGATGCTTTGCCCAGGTTGGCTTGTGAGAGGACATGTGATGTTTTGCTGTGACCCCTCACATGCAGGGGGTATGACTTTGGCCAGTTGAGAACATCCGTGTATGGACTTTAAGGAGAGAACATATATAGAGGCTCAGGCAGAGTGAGAGATAACTTTTCATATCGACATCGCTGCCCTGCTCTTTGTGTTTTGACAATTCCCAGAGAGAAATGTTCCAGAGAGCTTCTCCAGGATTCTTTTGGCTTTCGCTGACTTTGTATTGCTGCTTGATTCTGGCCTTTGGACTGGACTGCTGGTATTCTGAGGACTAAGTCTGGTAATACCCTAACAACCCATTGACCCTAATCATCAGGAAGTCGATAAAAAAGGACTATAGCCCTTTTCCCTACTAATCTCTTACCTAAGGTTTGGGAGGGAGGTGGTTGTAAATGAGGTAAAGGTGCTTAAGAATCCTAAATAAAGTAGGTTTGGTGGAAAATTTAAGCCTCTACCTGGCACTTACAAGAAAGACATTGCTATTGCAGGGCTTCCTAGGATCCCACTTAAGATTTAATAAAGACATCCATATTGATTAAGGTTGTTGGCCTTTTGCTAGAACAGTCTTTCAGCTAGCTTCTAATTTAACCCTCCCCTGTGTACATCTCTCTGTGTTTGCCCATGTCTCTGCCCACTAATTCTTTATTCTGCAAAAAGCCACAAATCAGTCTGAACCAATCAGAAGCAGGACAACTCCCTATCCATCTTCTTTGGGTTGTTCTTTGGCATTCAGGACTGTGTGAGTTTCACCATGGCATCTTGCTTTTTAACATGATAATCTCAGAGAATCTTCTTTTGGACAGGTTAGGAAGGAAAACATTTACATATGAAGAGGTTATGATGGTCTATAGAGTGGACAATACCAAATATTCTGCCAACACTTTGCTCTTTTGGCACAGCAATTAACAATTGAAATTAAGGAGACACACCTTCATAAAATGTGGGGGAAAGTAATCCCAATGCCTTGAAAACATTATGACAATGTCAACTGTTCCCTACCTTCCTGTTGAGAAGACAATGAGTTCAGAAGGTCAGTGGCAAACCGGAGTGGTACACAGGCATCTGTTCTTAGCACCTTTCTATTGTGGGAGAGGTGGCCCATTACGGCTACATCTTGATTTTTAAAAAGAATCCAAAAACTGATTTTATTTTTGTTGTTGTTGTTGTTGTTGTCAACTTTCTAGGCTAAAAAGTTGCCCGAATGTCTTAAAATTTTAAAGTAGGCAAAAAAGAAAAGAAAAGAAAAGAAAAGAAAGAAAGAAAGAAAGGAAGAAAGAAAAGAAAAGTACATCTGCAGAGCAGAAATAGCCCTGTGCCAACCATTGATTTGTAACCCTGAGTTTTGGTGAGATATTAAGCAATATTAACTAGAGTTGTGTGCCCCAGAGGGTACTGAGAGATCAGGGAGCTGCTGTCATGAAAAGGTCATAGAGCTGGTATGTAAATGTCTGTATACATATAAGAACCCTTGATCAGGCAGTGCAATATACAATTATAACTAATGGTGTAGTCCCATGCCCTAATTCCGGGGGTGAGGAAAAAAGCAAAGATTCTAAAACAAATATAGTGCCGAGGAGAACTTTTTCATTATTCAGGCAGAGTGAAAGTTAAAATAAAAACTGTGGCTAGAGAGATGGTTTACTTAGACAGAGTGTCTGGAATTTGGAATTTGGTTCAAGGAGATACTAGGAGATCCAGTGCCCTCTTCTCATATTCACAGGCCGAATTCTCCTGCACATACCCACACAGAAGCAGACATTCACACATACACTTAGCTAGAAAATTTAAAAAGTAAATAATTAAAAATAGAAATTGATTTTGAAAGGGAAGAAAAGAGATATAATTAACTCTTGTACATCTGAGTTTTGGGGAAAAAGATTTCTGTTTATTGTGCCCAAAGGCTTCCCAGATTTTGTTCACTGTTCCTGGTTGGGACAAATAGTTATTCATTTTACCTTCCTGTCATTTTTAGAATTATATTTAACTTCAGGTCACCTGAAGACTTGAGAATTATGTTGTTAACTCTGACACAGGAGAGATGATCCTATTCTACAAAATATAGTGAGAGAACCACCATGTTTTCTTATTTTCAATTAAAAATTGTTTCATAAAATATATTTTATCACGTTTTCCCCTCCCCCAACTTCTCCTACATCCTTCCCAACTCTCTTTCCTACATACCCGAATTCGTGTTCTCTTTTTCTGCAAAAGTAAAAAAAAAAAAAAATAAAATAAACAAATATTCAAGAGATAAATGTGCACAAACCCACAAAAATGAAAATCAAACAGACCAAAAACCAAGACCAAAACAAAGCAAAACAATTTAAAAAAATCTACAAAATACCTTTGAGATCATTTTGTGTTGGCCAGCTAACTCTAGGTATTGGGCTTGCTGTGAATTATTATTGATATGCCCAGGGACATGCCATAGGAGAAAACTGATTTTCCCTTTGCTAGGTGGTATCAACTCAGCTTTTTAGATAGGAGTAGGAACCCGTGATAACTTCCCCCATTTCAGTGCTGGGTTCCTTTCTGGTTTGGTTCTGTTCAGTTCTTGTGTGAGCTGCCATAGTCTCTGAGAGTTCATGTGTACATCCCTGTTATGCGTCACCTCTTGTGGTCTCTTCTACATAGATCCGCAGATCTTGAGAGCTGGCATTTGATGAAAACATCTTATTTAGGACTGAGTATTCTAAAGTCTCTCACTTTCTATACTACCATGTTTTCTAAAAGCAGCTTTAATGAGACATTATTTTCATAGCATAGCATTTACCCACCATAACTTCAAGTCAGTGATACCAGTGGATTTATTGATTTGTGTCAAGAATCACCACAATCCAGTCTCACTTTATTTCTGCCAAGGCAGAATGTCCCCTCGTGCCCCTGTAGCCAGCCCTACACAAGCACTAAGGTGCTTCCCATTTCCATAGTGTTCCCTTCACTGGAAGTTCCATGTTATGTGGACTTCTGCATCAGACATTGTCCATTTAGCATAAAATATTTGACACTGGCTCATATGCTCCAGCGATGCACATATCACATCCAAACAATGCACTAACCAGTTTCTGGACATTTGACTTGCCTCCGAATTTGGGCTTTATAAAGAGTACAGATTGAATACTTGTTTTTATGTGTGTTTACTTAACCATGCTTTTGAGAGGCTATCTTAGTTAGTGCTTCTGTTGTTGCAACAAAACACCAAGACCACAAAGCATGTTGGGGAGGAAAAGTTTTATTTGGCTTACATTTCTATATTGTTGTTTATTAGCAAAGGAAGTCAGGACAGGAACTCAAACAGGGCAGGATCCTGGAGGCAGGAGCTGATGCAGAGGCCATTAAGGGGTGCTGCTTACTAGCTTGGTTCCCATGGCTTGCTCAACCTGATTTCTTGTAGAACCCAGGACTACCAGCCCAGGGATGGCACCATCCACCTTGGGCTGGCCCTCCTTCCTAGATCACTAATTAAGGAAATGCCTTACAGCTGGATCTGATGGAAGGATTTCCTCAATTGAGGCTCCTTCCTCTCTGATGACTCTAGCTTGTGTCAAGTTGGCACCACAAGGGGATGCTCAAAACCAGTTAGAGGAGCTTAGGGAAGGAAGCCCATATACTAGCCATAGATTTAGAAAGTAAGGTCAGCTTGTGGCGGTGGCCATGTAGCATCTGCAGGGAACAGCGTGTGAATGCTTCACTGACGGGACCCTAATGTGGCAAGGCCCACGGAAACCCCTTCCTACAAGCGCTCTTTGCTTCACTAGGCTGTTTATACTCATAGCAATAGTTTCACATTGTCAGTCATCGGTAGGGCTGGGACCACACAGGCTGAAAAGCCCTGGGGATGATTTTGTGTTTTTTAAAAAACTCTTTCAGGGGTAAAACCCTCCTTTCCTGTCTCCTCTCTGCCTCTATCAGTCTTTCAGATGAGACCATTAATCCTGGTTATTTTGGGCCATGTCCCAGAGAAACAGCTGCAGTCACACTACGTGGCAGTTGAGGAGAGTAGTAGGTACTCCTTGCATCACTGTTCCGAGGGACAGTTTTGTCTGATCAACAGAGATTTAAAAAATGGGGAAGATATGTGTGTTCAATAGAGGCTTAAAAATGGTTCTTTGAAAGGTGGTATCAGACATTTATAGGAGCATATCAGGAAAGGTTGCTTGGTACAACGTCCTGAGAGACCAAAAAGTTTATAGCACAAATCTGAACTAAGGGCAGCCAAATGGAAACATGTCCAGCCACCTTTGGGGAAGAACTAGCCTTAATGCCCTTCAGGGAAGAACTAGCCTTACTTCATTCTTACCTGCCCATTAGAGACACAGTTGCTAGGCAACGGGCCCTTCTCCCCTAGGACAGCCAGAACAAGGGAAGCTAGACAATTAATGGTTTGGGGGCCTTCCTATAGCCAATCAATTAAAAATGCAACATCCCTTTTGTGTTTCGACCAATAGATGCTTGCCAGGCAGGAATCCTCTTGCTTTGGGCATGCTGGGAGGGACCCGACTCTTCAAATCACCCAACTAATCTGAGCACAAGGCTCTTGGCTCTCACTACTTTGGCAGTGAGGGTATGTGAGCCCAAGCTGTAGCTTGTAATAAAAAGATCCTCATGTGTTTTGCAATGGACTCGACTCTTGGTGGTGGTCTTTGGGGTCTCACGAATTGGGCACAACAGTCCTTGCTTGTCATTAAACAAAGTATTAAAGAGGCTGAGACTCATAGCCAAACTTTGGGCAGAGTACAGGGAATCTTATGAAAGAAGGTGGAGATATAAAGACCTGGAGGGGACAGGAGCTCCAAAAGGAGACTGACAGAGCCATAAAAACTGAGCCCTGGAGGCCCTGAAGAGAATGATACCCCAACCAAGAACAATGCATAGAGAAAACCTAAAACCCAGGCTCAGATGTAGCCCATAAACTCAGTCTCCAAGTGGATTCTCAAGTAAGGGGAGCAGGGACTTTCTCTGGCCAGAACTCAGTGGCAGGCTTTCTGATCACCAACTCCTGGGGTATGGTGGTAGAGCAGTCTTGCCAGGCCACAGAGGAAGACTATGCAGCCAGTCCTGATGAGACTAGGGTCAGAGGGAAGGGAAGGGGGACTGCTCCTATCAGTGGACTAAGGGAGGGGCATAGGGGGAGAAAAGGGAAGGAGAATGAGTTTGGGAGGAGACAAGGGAGGTCACAGCTGGATACAAATAAAATAAATTGTAATAAATATTAATAATAATAAAAAAGATTCACAGAACAAAAGAAGAAAAGTATTACAAGAGAAGGGTGCTATTTGATGAATGGATTTATACCCACAAATGGTTAATCTGTCTCTCACCTTGCATAACTGTGTAACTGCATTTCCTGCCAGCTGGGTATGTGCTCATGTCCATAGAACATGCCTGGCTAGACATTTATTTTTGGCTTGTGAAATTGTGCTTTGTATGCAAAATAAGTTTGGGGGTGAGGGTGACTGGCCCAGTGGAAGACAGGAAGGAGGAAGGGAAAATATTGGGGCTTTTTGTAATGGCGGGAGCTTTTATAATGCTGATGTCATGATTTCTTTAATTAATATAACCAATGATGTCACTGCTCAGGCTAGTGGGAATGTAATTATATAAAGAAAGAGAGCTGTCCCCTCTTTCCCTTCTTTCATAAGATTCCTTGCAACTCTGCCCAAAGATTGACTGAATCTCAGCCTCTGCTTTGATACCTTGATCAGTAGAGTCTTTCAGAAGCCTTGTGTGGTAGGCTCTTGTCCTGTTTCCTGTCTTCTCAGAAACGTAAAACCTGAGCCCTGGGGGCCCTGAAGAGAATGATCCCCCAACCAAGGACAATGCAAGGAAAGGACCTAAACCCCCTGCTCAGATGTAGCCCATAGACTCAGTTTCCAAATGGGGTTCCTAGTAAGGAGAGCAGGGTCTTTTGCTGGCATGAACTCAGTGGCAGGCTCTCTGACCACCTCACCCTGGGGGGGGGGGTGCAGCCTTGTTAGTCCACAGAGGAAGACAATGCAACCAGTCCTTATGAGACCTGATAGGCTAGGGTCAAATAGAAGGAAAGGAGGACCTCCCCTATGACTGGACTAGGGGAGGGGCATGAGGAGGAGATGAGGGAGAGAGGGTTGGATTTTGAGGAGATGAGGGAGGGGGCTACAGCTGGGATACAAATAGAATAAATTGTAATAAATAATAATAATAATAATAATAAAGGAAAAAGGAGAAAAGAAAAAGAAAGGGAGCTGGAGCTATCAGGGCCACTTGCTTGAAAGTCAACAGGTGGTCAGTGTCTTCACTTTGTGCTCATGCCCTTTCCCCACTGCAGGATCTGTTTTTTGTTTTTTGTTTGTTTGTTTTGTTTTTGAGACAGGGTTTCTCTGTGTAGCCTTAGGTGTCCTGGACTCACTTGGTAGACCAGGCTGACTTGAACTCATAGAGATCCATCTCCCTCTGCCTCTCTGAGTGCTGGGACTAAAGGTATGCGGTGCCACCACTACCACCTGGCTTGCTATTGTTTTTGTTTTTTTCGGAACATTTGCAGCTGGAGCTGGTCTCCAGCAAGTTTGTGGAATGGAGGATGTTGTTTATTCATAGTAAATAACAATAAAAAGGGGTGCACTTGTGAAAATAAAGGGGGGGGGCTTCATGACTTAAGCAAGGAGCTTCACCTCAAAGCACATCCTGACAGAAAGTGTGCACATTACACTTCCCACTAATGTTCTTGAAATTCTTGTTACTGTCACACTTACCCCTTCTGCTCCCTCATGGATCCTCTCAGCTTCTTGCTGGAACTCCCTCACCTACCACCAGGAGCTGCCTGCTAAGTTCCACAGCTTCTCTGTGTGCTCCTGGGCATGCCACCTTTTCCTTGCCCCTAATCTTAGCGGTGACCCTAAGGTCTCCAAAGAAGATGATGGGGTAGGACAACTTCACCCGGATTATGACAACACTAACCACTGGGGAAAACTGCTCATATCTCACCTGCCACCAGGGATTGGCACAAGCCGGATATTTTTGTGTGGATTGCTCTACTTTTCCTGGTCAAAGTAAGGTCAGTTTTCTCAAGTTCCTCTAAAGACAAATCTCTCAGACATGGGTCTAACAGCCAAGCTGCTCTTCGTGACAGCTGAAGTTTAAATGCTGTCCTATATGACAGCTGTAGACCAACAACCACTGAAGCCCCAAAGAAGCCATGGAGACCATGGGTACCTAGGGTAACAGGTAACGTATCTAGGTAATTTCTATCATTTTAATTGATACATAGGATATTTGGATTATACTTACAGGTATAATATAACCTTCTCAGACCTCTGGCTTTATAGCAACAAGCATACCAGCACATCCAACAGGGCTTCAGCTGGCCTTCTCAGTTCTCTTCATCTGTGAAAATCTTGCCTCCAGCCTCACTGAAGAGCCACTAATCTTTGCTACCAGACTCTAAAAGGAGATTAATCTCATAGTACAGGTTACAGAGTAATTTTTACTATTCTTTTGTTTGAAGAGACTTGCTTTGAAATGATTGCGCTCACTTACCTGTGTCCCATGGTAAGTAGTTGGATGGTAAGAAAAAGTTTGAAGTTTATGTAAGTTACAAAGGTCTGAGGATGTAAAAGCTTAGGTAAGTTTTGAGGGTCTAAAAAAGTGTTTTAAGGTATGTAAATGCAACTTGTAAAGGTGTTTTAAACTTGTAAAAGTGTTTTACGATGTATAAAAATGAAAAAAAAATGCTTCAGATTTTGTTCCCTTGCTATGCTATTGTTATACTAAGATGTCAAAAGTTCAGATTTTTGACAAAGAATGGAATTCTGATGAGCTATCAGTCTAGCTCTGTAAAGCACTTCTAATGTCACAGTCACAAGCTCAAGGTTTAAATTTCCGTTGGCTGTTTTCTAAGAGTAGACTTAAAAATGCTTCTCATTATGCTAAAAACAGCTCTGACCAATCTCAGAAAGAGTGTTGATGCTTTTAACCAAAAATCATTTTCGGGTCCCCAACCTTTCACTACAGTGTGGAGTTAAATACAGATTACAAACAGTGGTAATGCTAACATATCTAAAACTTTCATCTTGTTTTGTAAACTTAAAATTCTTGTAAAATTCAGAGAAACACTTGGATCCACCTCTCACTGGTCGAATGGACTCCGGATAAGTACTGTCAACCAGACAGTTTCTCTACCTGCCTATTCCTGAGGATAGAATTTCTCCCCCTTTCTCTGGTCTTGAGATTCCCCTCTCCCGGCCGCCAGGATCATGGGCCTGGAAGTTTCAAATGTATAGCCTGAATTAATTTTTATTTTCTCCTAGAAAGAGCCTGCTTCCCAGGGTGGCTACCAGGAGTGGCCTGACCCACTTGGCTGCCATCCAGGCTGGTAAACCCCGACACCTACTCCATCTACAGAGTTGTTGGACCTTGAAAGGAGCCAGTGCTGGAGAACCAGATCATTGCCACTGAATATGAAATCCCGAAGTATGATCAAAGAAATTGTAGCAATGGTCCAGTGCTTTAGAGACCTGAGGCCTTGAGCCAAACCAATGACTTGTGGCAATGAGTATTTGCATGCCGAGTTTTGTGCGCTAGAAAGTGATGCACTGCAGTTTCCAATGCCATTGCCATATGAGTGGGAAGGATGGAGAAACACATTGGTGCATGCACTGTGGACAGAGCATTGTCAATGTCTGATACTTGAGCTGCCACAGGAGGCCATCTTGAAATGCATGGCATGTGCTACTACCTGGGCCCACGGTGATGTGTATGGCCTGGGCTGCCTCTGAGGGTCATGTCTAGGTTCATGATCCTGTTGCAGCAGTGGATGTGTTGATGTCTGCGACCTGCATTATCACTGAAGTCCATTTGGATTTCCATGATCTGTGCTGTTGATTGTAGCCTCATTGATGCTCATGGTCCTTGCTGCCGCAGAGGGACATGTTGGAGCCTGTGGTCTTGCTGCAGCCAGGGGGCCATGGCCCAAGTTAACAATGAAAGCCATGGTGATATCAGTGGGTTGTACTGCTGCCTGAAACCACATTGGTGTCTGTGGCCTGTACTGCCACTGGAGTGCTGAGGCTGAGGCCAGGTGGATGTCTGTGGTCTGTGCTGTCACCAGGTAACATGTGAAAATCCATGATCCATGCTTCTGTTGACAGTAAAGGACAAGGAAGCTTCTTCTGCAGTGGTATTGATGACTGCAGACTCTCAGTTCAGAAACAGAGACAGAGGAAGCTTCAGTCACAGAGCCCCCACCCTTCACATGTGCCAAAAACAAACAAACAAACAAACAACAAAGGAACAACCCAGATAGGAAGCCATGGAAGAGAACTCTTAAAAATTGTAATAAGACCTTGGGGGTGGGGAGGGGGTAAAAGGGAAAAGTCAAAGAGCCAGCCACTGAGTTCATGTCAGAGACAGTCCTTGCTAGGCCACAGAGGAGGACATTGCAGCCAGTCCTGAAGAGACATGATAAGCTAGGGTCAGATGGAAGGGGAGGAGGACCTCCCCTATCAGTGAACTTAGAGAGGAGCAGGGAGGAGATGAGGGAGGGAGGGTGGGATTTGGAGAGATTGAGGGAGGGGCCTACAGCTGGATAGAAAGTAAATAAACTGTAATTAATATAAAAAATAAAAATTTAATAATAAAAAATTGTGATAAAGAGCTGGGAGGTAGTGGCACATGCCTTTAGTCCCAGCACTCAGGAGGCAAGAGGCAAGAAGATCTCTGTGACTTTGAGGCCAGCCTGGTCTATGAAGTGAGTTCTAGGATAGCCAGGATTACACAGAGAAACACTGTCTTGCAAAACCAAAAACAACAACAAAAATTGTGATAAAGATGCTAGAATATAGCGCTCCGCAACATATGGCTACTGGCAGGAAAGAAAGTGGGGAAGGATCATTTTTCTTAAAGAGGCTGGCCACGGGAGGGGGGGGGGAGATCGCCCATTCTGCAAGTGACTATACAGGCAACACAAATTGTACTTGGCTTTTTAAAAAACTTTTCTTGAGGGCAGGGGAAGACACCAGGGTGAGGGGGAAGACCTGGAAGCACTGGAAAGTCCCTCCTGCATCCCCTCTCCCTTATTCCCCAGAATAGGGAGACCTCCTTACCAAAACACCCCAGCTTATCTATTCATGTGAGGGCTGAGTTCCTCTTCCTCCCTGTGGCCTTGAAGGGAAGTCCCATGAAGAGGAAGTGATCAAAAAGCAGGCAACATAGTCTGTGTCAGAGATATCCCCCACTCTCCTAGCGAGTGGGCTGACATGAAGCCTAAGCTGCCCATCAGACTTATCTTCTCGGGGTCTGGGCATTGTAGTATGTCTATCCTGTAGTAAATGAATAAATCTGCTTATAAGTGAGTATATACCATGTGTGTCTTTCTGCTTCTGAGTTACCTCACTCAGGATGATCTTTTCTAGTTCCACCTATTTGCCTGCAAATTTCATGATTTCCTTGTTTTTAATTGCTGAGTTCTATTCCATTGTGTAAATGTGGCACAATTTCTTTACCTATTTTTCAGTTGAGGGACATCTAGGTTGTTTTCAGTTTCTGGCTAATGAATAAAGCTTCTATGAACACAGTTTAACAAAGGTCCTTGTATGGTAGAACATCTTTCGGGTGCATGCCCAGGAGTGCTATAGCTGCGTCTTGAGGTATGGCTATTCCCAGTTTTCTGAGAAAGTTCCAGATTGATTTCCAAAGTGATTGTACAAGTTTGTACTCTCACCAGCAATGAAGGAGTGTTCCCTTTTGCCATATTCTCAGGAAAATGTGTTGTCATTTGAGGTTTTGATCTTGGCCATTCTGACAAGTGTTAAGATGGAATCTCAGAGTTGTTTTGATTTGTATTACCCTGATGAATAAACACACCTGGTTTTTGACAAAGGTGCCAAAACCATACAATGGAAAAAAGATAACATCTTCAACAAATGGTGCTGGTCTAATTGGATGTTTACATGTAGAAAATGCAAATAGATCCATATTTATCACTCTACACAAAACTCAAGTTCAAGAAGATTAGAGACTTCAGCATAAAACCAGATACACTAAATCTGCTAGAGGAGAAAGTGGAGAAGAGCCTTGAACTCATCAGCACAGAATACAATTTCCAGAACAGAACACCAACAGCTCAGGCTCTAAGACCAACAATTAATAAATGGAACCTCTTGAAACTGAAAAGCTTCTGTAAAGCAAAGGATACTATCAAAAGGACAAAACAGCAGTCTACAGATTGGGAAAAGATCTTCACCAACTCTGCATCTGACAAAGGGTTACTATCCAGAATATATAAAGAACTCAAGAAATTAAACAACAAACAACAAACCAAATAATCCAATTAAAAAAATGAGGTACAGAGCTAAACAGGGACTTCCAACAGAGGAATCCCCTGAACTCTTTAACTTTACCTCCTCTCCCTAGTCTTTTTGTCCCAGCAGATTTCAAATCAGCTACAGACTGTTCCAGCAACTTGACAGGTCCAGATGTTCCCTAGGAATCTGTATCTAAGATGCTCCAAAGTGTCTAGCTCCCAGATAGTCCAGTCTCACAAGCTGACCAACTCGGCCTGACCTTCCCTAACCCCAGAAGGTCCCACAGAGGCCGGACAGTGATGAAACAGCTGCTCTTCTGGCCTTGGTCAGTATTTAGCTTTCTTGTGCATCCCAAACACAATGTCCCAATGTCACCAGGAACTAGTCATAGAGAAGTTTGTGTCATCCTTTATCATTTGTTTATTACCAGCAAAAATGCTGGGATGTTTAGTCCCAAATCCTGGGACAAGCAGCAGAGGAGCCTATTTAACATATCAAAGCAGACCTGGCTGGCAGGTTCCTCTAGTATCCCTCATTTCCTGCTTATCACAGGGTAAGGCTGGCATATCCTTGCCCTCATACCCCAAACTTTTCCTTTTTATTTCTTTTGTTCACTCATAACCTTTGTTGTTGTTGCTGCTGTTGTTGAGAGATGTTTAATGAACCGAGCTGAATGCTTCTATTTTTCTAGGGGTTATAGGTCTATTTAAACTGTTTATCTGATCTGGATTCAACTTTGGTCAGTGGGACCTATTGAGAAAATTACCCATTTCTTTTTTATTTTCCAATTTTGTGGAGTGTAAGTTTTTAAAGTGTGGCCTTGTGATTCTCTTATATTCCTCTGTGTCAGCTCTTCTGTTCTCCTTTGTGTTTCTGATTTTGTTTTTTGGATTTTTTTCAATCACCTTTTATTTAGCATGAATAAAGGTTTGTCTATACTGTTGATTTTCTCAGAGAACCAATTCTTTATTTCATTGGTTCTTTGTATTGTTCTCTTTGTTTCCATTTTATTGATTTCTGCCCCCAGTTTGATTATCTCTTGTCATCTACTACTCTTGGGTGTGTTTACTTATTTTTGTTCCAGGTTCTTTTTGTTTCAGGTATGTTATTATGTTTTTCCAATCAGTTTTTCCCAGGATTTTTATGTAGGCATTTTGTGTTATGAAGTTTCCTCTTACCGTCATTTTCATTGTGTTCCATAAGTTTGCGTATGCTTTGTGTTCACTTTCATTGAATTCTAGAAAGGTCAAGTTTTTCCTTTATTTCTCTCTTCACTCATATTCATTAACACGAGAAAGTTTTTCACTTTGTAAGCTTTCTGTTGTTGTCAATAGCTGGCTTTAATCTGTGGTTGTCTGATAACTACAAAGAATTATTTCAATTTTCTTGTGTCTGTTGATACTTGCCTTTTGTCTGAGTATGTGGTCAAATTTGGTTCTATGAAGTGTTGAGATGAAAACATAGTCTGTTTTTGTTTGTTAGTTCTTTTGTGTCTTTGTTGTTTTTTGAGGCATGGTTTCTTTGTTTTAGCTCTGACTGGCTGTCCTGGCACTCACTTTATAGACCAGGTTGGCCTTGAATTCATAGAGATGCCTCTGCCTCTGCATCCTGAGTGCTGGGACTAAAGGCATTTGCTGCTGCTACCACCACTGGCTAAAAAGGAAGTATTCTTTTGTGTTTAGGTGAAATGTTCTGTAAATATCAGTTAGGTCCATTTGGTTTAAAATTTCTGTTAGGTGGATGACCTGTCCATTGGTAAGAGTTGGGTATTGAAGTCTTCCAATATTAGTGTGTGAGGGTCTATATTTTATGTAAACTATAGGAGTGTTTTTTTGTTTGTTTGTTTTTATATTAGCTTTTTATATTGTACCCTTGTGTCAGTGGTATAGATGTTGAGAATTGAAAAGTCTTCTTGGTGGATTTTTTTCTCTGGTGAGTATATAGTGATATTCTCCCTCCCTTTTCATTAGTTTTGGTTTGAAGACTATTTTGTTAGATATCAAAACGGCTCTACCAGTTTGCTTCTTAGATCCATTTGCTAAGGTTGGAATATCTTTTTCCAACATTTTATCATGAGGTAATGTCTCCATTTGATGTTCAAGAATGTTTCTTGGATGCCACAGCAGGATTGATTCTGTTTTCCAGAATCAATTAGTCTATTAGTCTGTGTCTTTTTATTTGAGACCATTGATATTGATAGATGTCAATGATCATTGACAGTTGATTCCTGGTATTTTATTGGTGGTGGTGTGTAGGAAAGAGTTTGTGTGTGTGTGGCATGTATGTTCTTCTTTTCTTTTGTTTTTGCTGGTGTGAATTTAATTATTTTTTTGTGTTTTTATGGGTGTAGTTAACCTCTTCAGGTTTGAGATTTTCTTCTAGTACCTTCTGCAAGACTGGCTTTGTCAATAGATATTGTCTAAATTTGACTTTATTGTGGAATATTCCATATTCTCAACCTATGGTGATTAAATCTTTTTTCTGGGTATAGTAGTCTGGGCTGGCCTCTGTGGCCTCTTAGAATTTACAAGATGGCTTTCCAAGCCCTTTGGTGTTTCAGAGTCTCCACTGAGAAGTCCAGTATAATTCTAGTAGGTCTGCCTTTATATGTTACTTGGTTTCTTCCTCTTATAACTTTTAATATTTTTTGCTTGCTCTACATGTTTAGGGTTTTAATTATTATATACTGAGACCTGAGTGAACTTTCATTTCTAGTCCAATCTATTTTGTGTTCCTAAGCTTCTTGTACTTTTATGAGCATCACATTCTTTAGGTTAGAAAAATTTTCTTTTATGATTTTATTGAAAATATTTTTTGAGCCTTTGATCTTGGATTCTCCTTCCTCTATTAATATTATTGTTAGGGTCTGTCTTTTCCAAGTGTCTCAAGTTTTCTGGGTTTTTTGTGTCAGGAATTTTTTAGTTTTCACATTTTCTTTGACCAATGTATCCATTTATTTTGTCATATCTTTAAACCCTGAGATTCTTCCATCTCTTGTATTCTGTTGGTGAAGCTAGTCTCTGTGGTTCTTGTTCAAATTCCTAGATTTTAACTTTAAGCCCTCAGTTTGTGTTTTCTTTATTGATTGTATTTCTGTTTTCATGTCTTGAATAGTTTTATACAGTTCCTTCAATTGTTTGTTTTCATTTTCTTGATTTTCTTTAAGGGATTTATTTATTTCCTCTAATTGTTTGTGTTTTCTTGGGTTACTATAAGAAATTTAGTCATTTCCTATCTAAAAACCTCTATCATTCTGATAAAGTTGTTTTTAAGGTCTTTTTTTCTTGGGCTTCAGCTGTGTTGGAATGTTCAGGCAGGGCCTGCTATGGTAGAATAGCCAGGCTTTGGTCCAGACATATTGTCCTGGCTTTTCTTGATTTTATTTTTACCCTGTCATCTAAGCATCTTGGTTTGGGATGATTATGGGTCTAAGTGCTGATTTCTGGTTTTGTTTTTCTTGAATGGGTGTTTTGTTCCTTGGTTTCTATTTCCCCTCTCGATTTTTGAAGCGTGCCATGCTTGTGTGTTGCCTATTTTCCTGGTCTGCTCAGCTGGAGTGTTCACAGAGAATAGCCACTGAGGTTGAGGCTTGGAGGCCATAATAAGCAGGAGAAGGAGTTTAGGAGGGTGTGGCCTACGGGATAGAACCTTATCTTTTTATCTTCTGTTTTTACAAGAGGTTACCATTATATTTTACTAATATACCATGTATATCTTACTAATTCCTACAGAAAAATACAAGCCTCGGTAATTGTTTCGGTTGGATCCATGGCAGGTTGTCTGTATTTATCTAGAGTTGTTTTTAGGCTCACCATGTGCCTTTTGAAGTCTTTCCCTGACTTTTCCTTTCAAAAACCAGAACAGATTTGCTTGTCTTTTGCAGGTTTGTTCATTTGGTAGCCTATCCTCAGTCCGTGGTTATTGTCTTGGCAACTTTTTCTCTGAGTTTCTTCAACTCCTGGGATGCAATGAGTCGTTGGGAGGCTAATGGAGTTGGCAAATGGTTATTTGTTGATGTCACCAGTGGTCTTTTCCTTCATCTCTTTCTTGTGGTTTATAGTATAAAGAATGATTTTTATTTGACAAAGAAAACAAAACTAAAAACAAACAAACAAACAAACAAAAAAACCAAGGAAGACACCAATTGGTTCATTGATGCCTGTGGTTCTGCTCTTCATTCTCTGCATGTGTTCTTACTCCCATGTTCCTCTTCTGAACATGTCTACTTATTTTTTGTACTTTGCAGGTTTCTCTAGTCAGTCTCAATGTTGCTGTCATTTGGATTCATATACAATCTGTTGCTGCTTTCTTCCTCCTGAAGCACTTATCTTGCAGATGAGGCATTTGTGAAACTTTATGGTGTTACTTCAACTCTTAGTTTGACGCCTTTTCTTTCCATTGAGTTTGGGAGAGTTTACCCCTATATTAAGATTTATTTCATGTGAATATCAAACCACCTGTTATTTTATACATTTATTTACTAACATTTTGGCCACTTTAAAATTAATTCCAACAATTCTTTAGAATTTAAATAAAATTTAAATCATGTAATACCTTTCCTGCAAAAGCTAAACAAGAAAAAGAAAAATTAAACACAAAGAGATACAGTAGAATCTGCAGAAAAATGGTTGGATAATGAGAGTATTGTGTCGAGTGACCACACGTAAAGACATTCTTGTGGTGATATATGGCTCTCCTTTTTAGTTTCGGCAGAAATAGCCTATTCAAGGCAAGGCTGAGTGAAGGAAAGAATTCCTCTACACTTGTCATCATCCATAATGCAGTGACTTTAGCAGCTTGAAACCTGAAAATCAGGCTGTGCTGCCCAGATGTGCTTCTGTGGTAATTAAGATGCAGCCCTCAGTGCAGGTCACACCTCATTTACACAATATCCTTTCCATCACTCTCATGTAGAGAGACAATTTTCAGAGACCAGTCAAGCAGACAATAATGGTTGTATAAAGAGGACTATGCAAGAGTGGGTGATGTGGTTGACTATGATCTGAGAAGTATGATTATTTTACCACATGGGACTCCAAAGGTGGTATCCACAGTGGCTTTCAGGGTTAAAAAATTTGTTTTTTTTTCTGAACCAAATTGATCCCAGTCTTACTACTTTTCAGACCCTTCCCATCTTATGAAGGATCACAGTAAAATCTTTACAAAATTTAAAAGCGATTTTAAGGAGATATAAATGACTTAATGTAAATAGACTATACAAGATGAATGTATAAATTCTTAGACATGCAAATTGTTGAATACACAAGAGGAAAGAATATTTAAATTCAATAAAATTGATCTGACCATTAACAATCTCACAAAGCAAAGTTCAGTCCCCCCCACTCCCACCACAGGTAAACACTATCAAACAAATGCTTCCTGGAGAGGGAAGCATTTCCCAGCTTGTTGTATAAGGCCTGTTTTATATTGTGCTAAAGCAAAGGAATCACAGAGTATAAAGGATTGCTTCAGTTAAAGACACCAAATGATATCAAGTATTTGTCTGTGAAACTACTATATATATTTTTAGTATTTATGTCTATCCTTATTTCTCCACCTCACTCATTGACATAATTTAAAATTTATGTGTGTTAACAGTGATGTTAAATCAAACCCTTAAGATCATCCCCTGCACCATTTAATTATTTCATTTAATTTTCTTCTACTTTCTTTTTGCCACAAAGGTGAGGTATATCCCTCAAAGTCCACGTTTATTTTTGCTGTTTTTCATGATCCTTAAAGAAGAATGAAAAAAATTAAAAAAGCTTTCCAGTAGATTATGGGGAAAGGACTCCTGAGTTACGACTA
Organism: Psammomys obesus; assembly: GCF_907164565.1. NCBI lineage: Eukaryota > Metazoa > Chordata > Mammalia > Rodentia > Muridae > Psammomys > Psammomys obesus. The sequence goes on from NW_026596256.1 coordinate 10,278,585, forward strand.
ATGACTTCTCTTCTGGAATGCCACCTTTCCTTCCACTGGCCTTCATAGCTCTTGATCCATTCTTGACAGCTCTCATCTCTCTGGATTGGTTCCTGACATTTGGTCTAATTAGATCATTTATAGCATCTGCAATGGCTAAGCAGCAACACTACAGCTAGCTGAATCCAGCCACTCCCAGACAGATTATCATGTTCAAAATAGAAGAAATAAGCAAAATTCTATTGTATTATTTACATTATTAAAAAACAGAGCTAAACAAAATCAACCAACTTGAATAGGTTCACTTTTAGAGGCTACTGAAACTAGTTTGTTAAAGCAAACTAAATAGCTATTGAAAAATATAAATGACTATCTTAGCAAAGCCGGGTATGTATGTGGGAATTATTTCGAATTTTTACATGCTTTTATGTGAGAATATTAATCCATAGATGAGAGTCCCTCAGAAGTAGATGAAGGGGCTAATACTTATGGCCTGCTTATGCTGATTAATGAAGAAATGGTAGGAAGAAATAATCTTCAAAACAGCAATAAAGTATCAGCACTGTTCATGCACTCAGAAAAATAATGGTTGCTTGAATGCAATCACTAATTTATTCAGGCACACAAATGTATTAGGCCGAGAAGGAAGGATTGGATAGTCCCCAGAGCTCTTGAGTGCTAGCACATCTCTGTCATACCCCCACTGTACATCCAACCCGAAGCTTAAGAAATAAGAGGGCTTTGAGTATAAAGCTGCTGAATTCATACTGAAAACTAAGCAACCATGGCAAATGTGGTTACACTTTAGTTCTGAATTCATTTTTTAAAAAAGATCTCATCCCAAGAAGCAGTTGAAGAAAGTATGATGCATGGGTTCAATTACCTGCGTATTTGTTCGCAGATACAATGAATGGTTTATTTGTCCTCACTCGCCTATTTAGCCAATTTAACAAATATACAAATGCTCTTAGTGTAATGGTATAATGGAAATATATCTTACAGACTGCCACCTTGGGAGAAACACTCAATTTGTATCTTAGGGGAGAGCACTGGGTTTAATATTCTATTTCATTTGAAAATATTGCTTTTATGATTTCTAAGAAAAATCTTTCTTCATTTCCATAAGTTACTGTTTGCATGTCACTGTTGAAAAGAAATGCAGCAGAACTCAAATGTGATAAGACATAGTTTACTCTACCGGGAAATACGAGTGACCATGGCCTGGAAACATTGTAAGGCTGCCTCAAATTCTGTGTTACAGCACGGTAATGCTTTCATTAAGGTTTGACAGTACCAGAGCAGAGTAAATCATAAGTCAGGACACTTTCAAATACATCGTTGGAAATTCCAGGTAGGCAGCTTACAACTAAAATAGGGAAGTTTTAATTTTATGTTGTGTAAGGGTAGTCAGCCGCCGGCTGGTGGAAGCTAGGGGTATGTACATTTCAAAAGATTTGCTTAATAGTCATAAAGATGCTAGATCAAATACAAAGATGGGTAATAGTTATTGAGGAGGTTAAAGATGCTCCAAAATAGTGAGGCTCTGGATTCCCTACAGTCCAGTCTCTCCATGTCATTAAAATTCTAATCAGTCAACTGGCCTTTGTAATCACAAAGTCTTTCTACGAATTCTTCTTGGCCTCAAGTTATAATCACAACAGCATTGCTTTGTTTTCTATCATGAATTAAGTTTCTTTTTCAATAAATTCACCAACAAAACAAGCTATTACTGGTAATAACACTCTGGCTCAGTTTAACACAGCAAACACACTTCATTTGTGGATTTTGTTAATAATTTCTTTTAAAATAAGCTGAAATATTGAATTAAGATGCTTACTTTAATGAGAGCATACCTGTAATTTAAGAATGCTCATCTTTCAAAGTGCAGAGACTGAAAGACTAGGATATCATACATCACTCTGCTGAAAACTAAGGGATCTATGGGAAGAGGAGGCAGAAAGACTGTAAAAGCCGGAGGTGGAAGATGGCTCAATGGACACTGTCGTCCAGGCACAACAGGGCTGAGGCACATATAGATGCACAGAGACTATGATGGCACAAAGAGACCCGCACACATTCAAGCCAAACAGGATCCCAGTGCCGAGGAGGGGAAGTGGGAACAAAGCCCCACCACTAACCATGAAGCTATTAGTCATTGGTACTTGCTGGGAGAGGAAAAAGATATTAGTGTTTCTCTAGTGGATCTGCACTGAGCATATCAACAACACTCCAGAGTAGCCCTCATCCTCTGGCCAACACAAAGGGTGCTTGATGTTATTTGTATTATAAAAAATATTATTACTTTTGTTGTTTGTTTGCCTGTTTCATTTTGTTTTGGATTTTTTTTGTCTTTTTGTTTTAATATTTTGTGTATTCTCAATATTTTGAGAGAGAGGAAGAGAGAAGTAGAGAGAGAAAAAAGGAAAAGGAAGAGAGAGGAAGAGGGAGAGCAGGAGAGAAAGGGTGAGAGAGGGAGAGACGGAAGACATGAAATTGGATGAGTAGAAAGAAGGGGATGATCTGAGAGGAGTTGGGGAGGAGAAGAGAGAATTTTAAAATAGTCATTAGGTTTTTGTCTTAGAAGGCCATTCATTAAGCTATTCATGGAGTCACTAAGCTATTAAGCTAATGCCATCTTTTAGCCATTGAGTGACTTAAGAGATGGCTGAGTGTTGCTGAGCAAGGAGAAATACCCGAATTCAGCTCTCTAGCACCTCCGTAATTGCTAGTCATAGCAGTGCATACCTATTAACCCAACACTAAGGTATGGTGGTGGAGACATATGTGTCCTGATGGTTCACTGGGCAGCCAGATTAGCCAGCTGTTAAGTTCCATGTTCAGTGAGAGGCTGTCCCCCCAAAATAAAATAAAACAATAAGGTGGAAAAAGATAGAGAAACACACCTGATGCTAACCTCTGGCTTCATGAGCATTTCAACACACGCATTCACACACACACACACACACACACACACACACACACACACACACACACGAACACACACACACATGAACACACACACACATGCACTCGCTCATGCACCAAATGAAAATGCTGGCATATTATCTGAAAATGCTGGAATATTTCTAAAGTCCAATGGGATGATGCAACAGCATTCTTCAAAACCAGAGAGGGCTCCGAGCATATAGATGTTATGGCAAAAGCTTCCCTCAACACCTGCCCAGGTAAAGTGCAGTTCTTGGCTGTGAATTCTTCAGGGGTGCTGCCTGAGGGGACAGGACAAAGTGAAAGGTGAACCATTCTCCCTTTACCAAAGAGTGATCTTAATTTCCTATCAACTTAGAAGACAAGCTTGAACCTCCCAGGACTTTGTTTCAGGCCATCTTTCTGATTCTCCATTGCCACCACATCTGCATTCCAAAGGGAGTAGAAGTCTGACTTGAGTTAGAAAGCCCTATTTAGAAATTTATGTGTTCTTGTTTTTAATACAAATGCACACAAATTGTATTTCTTTAAAAAATTTCAGTACAGAAATAGGGTTTGACCTGGCAATGTTGATGCGTGGAAGCACAGGGAAGGGAATGACGGCAGTCACGTGGAAGACAGCATGATTGGGTATGCTGCTCCACACCTCTCTGGAAACCGTGCTGCCTTTATTTTTGGTTTACATGAGGCCAACAATATTGTTATTGTTCATTATAAGAGGCTTCTTATTCATAGTCAGGACATTTTTCCTATTTTACCATTGTTCTGAAAATTTCATTTTTATTGTGTTGAATAAACTTCAGGATTTCCAATCTGCCTCTACAGAAACCACTAGAAGAGAGAAAAAATTCAAAATGCTGGAATAACTTTATACTTTTAGAGGGATTATATTTTAAAAGCATATACATGTACATGTGTGTTTGCTTTTGTGTGCACAACATTTCCTTAAATAACACAGCATGTATTTCCTATCCAATCATGCTTTCTTTATCTAAATACATGTATTATTTAAAATCTTCACAGAGAAAAAATTGCATTTTTTTTCTTTAGATTTAACAATTAAATCTACAATTAAAACTATGTATCTTTTATACAATACCCGTTCAACTTGATTTGGCAGAATCCATTTTGAAGTTCCATAATTACAATGTGTTTTTATTCATATACTGACAGAATACAGTAATTGCCAACAAGAATGAAATTTAATTTCTGATTTCCTGGTAAGGAATAACAATGATGCAAGTTATAATTGGTTTTAAACATGAATGGAACATGAAAGAGCATTAATTTAGCTTGTGGATGTGACAAATGTACTAGGCTTAGAGTTTTGTGCTATTTGCATGCTTTCTTTCTAAACAGAAAAAAGGCATTTTTTTTTTAATTTTTCAAGACTGAATGTGTTTCTAATGCATGACCGCTTCTTAACTGAAGTGCATTATTATTGTTAATTTTTTCATATTCTAAAGAAATTTTCTTTCCAAGTAAATTATGTTGTGGCCTTCGTACACATTGGATATTCATGTATCATCACTTAATGTATTTGTAATTATTGAATATTTTCCTTATTACTGTTAAGTTTAGCATTTCTTTTTTTTAATTTATTTTTTTCTTATCAGTTACATTTTATTAACTCTGTATCCCAGCTGTGTCCCGTTCCCTCATTCCCTCCCAGACCCTCCCTCCCTCATCTCCACCGTGCCCCTTTCCAAGTCCACTGATGGGGGGGACCTCCTCCCCATTCATCTGATCCTCTTTTATCAGGTATCTTCAGGACTGGCTGCAAAGCCCTCCTCTGTGGCCTAACAGGACTGCTCCTCCCTTGGGGGGTGGGGAGCCCAAAGAGCCAGTCATTGAGTTCCTGTTAGAAATAGTCCTTGTTCCCCTCACTATGGGAAACCAATTGGTTACTGAGCTACCACAGGCTACAACTGAGCAGAGGTTCTAGGTTATATCCATACATGGTCCTTGGTTGAGTGTCAGTCTCAGAAAAGACCCTGTGCCCAGATATATTTGGTCCTTGTGGAGCTCCTATCCTTTTCCCATCAGACTAACTCTCCTTTCTTATGATTCCCTGTACTCTGCCAAAGGTTCAGTCATGAGTCTTTGCTTTGAAAACACTGCTAGTTAGAGTCTTTCAGATGCGCTCAGTAGACTCGTGTCATACTTTCAATGCACATCCCATCTGTCTTTCTAAACGAGGATTGATCATCTTACCCCATGTCTGCTCTCTTGATTATCTTTTTTAGGTGTATAGATTTCATTATGTTTATTGTATCTTATAGGTCTATATAAGTGAGTATATACCGTGTTTGTCTTTCTCCTTCTGGAATATTTCACTGAGAATGATCTTTTCTAGATCCTACCATTTGCCTGCAAATTTCATGATTTCCTCCTTTTTGATTGCTGAGTAGTATTCCATTGTGTAAAAATACCACAATTTCTGTACCCATTCCTCCGTTGATGGACATCTGGGTTGTTTCCAGGTTCTGGCAATTACAAATAAAGCTGCTATAAACATGGTTGAGCAAGTATCCCTTTTGTGTACTTGAGCAAACTTTGGGTATATACCTAGCAGTGGTATAGCTGGGTCTTGAGGAAGCATTATTCCTAATTGTCTTAGAAAGTGCCAGATAGATTTCCAGAGTGGTTGTATCAGTTTACATTCCCAGCAGCAGTGGAGGAGGGTTCCCCTTTCTCCACAACCTCTCCAGCATGTGTTGTCTCTTGAGTTTTTCATCTTGGCCATTCTGATGGGTGTAAGGTGATATCTCAGCGTCGTTTTGATTTGCATTTCCCTGATGGCTAATGAGGATGAGCATTTCTTTAAGTGTTTCTCTGCCATTCGATATTCCTCTGTCAAGAATTCTCTATTTAGCTCTTTTCCCCAGTTTTTAATTGGATTACTTGGTTTGCTGCTTTTCAGCTTCTTTAGTTCTTTGTATATACTGGATATTAGTCCTTTGTCAGATAAAGGGTTAGTGAAGATTCTTTCCCAATCTGTAGGCAGTCGTTTTGTTTTTATGACGGTGTCCTTTGCTTTACAGAAGCTTTTCAGTTTCATGAGGTCCCATTTATTGATTGTTGCTCTCAGAGCCTGTGCTGTTGGTGTTCTGTTCAGGAAGTTGTCTCCTGTGCCAATGAGTTCTAGGCTGTTCCCCACTTTTTCTTCTAACAAATTTAGAGTATCTGGTTTTATGTTGAGGTCTTTGATCCACTTGGACTTTAGTTTTGTGCAGGGTGATAAATATAGATCTATTTTCATTTTTCTGCATGTGGACATCCAGTTGGACCAGCACCATTTGTTGAAGATGCTGTCTTTTTTCCATTGAATGGTTTTGGCTTCTTTGTCAAAAATCGAGTATTCATAGGTTTGTGGGTTTATTTCTGGGTCTTCTATGTGGTTCCATTGAGCCTCCTTTCTGTTTTTATGCCAATACCATGCAGTTTTTATTATTATTGCTCTGTAGTACAACTTGAGATCGGGGATGGAGATACCTCCAGATGATCTGTTGTTGTACAGGATTGTTTTGGAGATTCTGGGTTTTTTGTTTCTCCATATGAAGCTGAGAATCTTTTTTTCAAGGTCTGTGAAGAATTGAGTTGGTATTTTGATGGGACTTGCATTGAATCTGTAGATTGCTTTTGGCAGGATGGCCATTTTCACAATGTTGGGTAACAAGTTGTTCAGTTTCCATGTGCGTGTAGGCTGTTTGTTATTTCTGTCGTTGTTGAGGTCCAGCTTTAGTCCATGGTGGTCAGATAGAATACAAGGGATTATTTCAATCTTTTTGTATCTGTTGAGGCTTGCTTTATGACCAACTATATGGTCTATTTTGGAGAAGGTTCCATGAGGTGCTGAAAAGAAGGTATACTCTTTTGAGTTTGGATGAAAAGATCTGTAGACGTCTATTAGGTCCATTTGATTTAGGGTCTCTGTAAGTGTTTTTATTTCCCTATTTGTTTTCTGTCTAGTTGATCTGTCCCTTGGTGAGAGTGGAGTGTTGAAGTCTCCCACTATTAGGGTATTAGGATCAATGTGTGATTTAAGCTTTAATATAGTTTCATTTACGAATGTAGGTGCCCTTTTATTTGGGGCATAGATATTCAAAATTGTGATGTCCTCTTGGATTTTTCTTTTGATGAGAATACAGTGGCCCTCCTTATCTTTTTTGATTAACTTGGGTTGAAAGTCTATTTTATTAGATATTAGGATGGCTACTCCCGCTTGTTTTCTGGAACCATTTGCTTGAAAGACATTTTTCCAGCCCTTTACTCTGAGGTAGTGTTTATCTTTGTTGCATAGGTGTGTTTCTTGGATGCAACAGAATGATGGATCCTGTTTCCGCAACCATTCTGTTAGTCTGTGTCTTTTAATTGGGGAGTTGAGTCCGTTGATGTTGATAGAAACTACTGACCAACAATTGTTACTTACTTTAGATGTGGGGTTGGTGGTGTCACTGAGTTTCATTGCTTGTATTCTTTTTTTGTTGTTGTTGTTGTGTAGTTAATCTATTTCCTCTGTTTCCTTAGATGTAGTTGTTTTCTTTGGTTTGGAGTTTCCCTTCTAGTAACTTCTGTAGAGCTGGGTTACTATGTAGATATTGTTTAAATTTGGTTTTGTCTTGGAATATTTTGAATTCTCTGTCTATGTTGATTGAAAGTAACTTCATACCATATTTTAAATTACTGTTTTCATTTGGGATTTGTAGTCATTTGTGGTTTTTTAGATAGCCTTAATTGAACATATGTTTATTATAAATCTTGTGTGGTTTTGTTGTTGTTTTAGCAACTTGGATGTCGCATTCTGAATGATTAGGAAGATAGAATACTACAGAATACCCTGAGCAATAAGAAAAGCCATCAATAAAATTTGAAGAGATATCCAACTTAGTATTTGTGAAAAGCACACCATAGAAATATAAAAACATGAAAAATTAAGCTAATAAGACTCATTCAAAAATTCCCAACCCCATAACAATAAGATCAAATGATACCAAAAAATAGAAGATAAAGATTTCAAAAGCCTACTAATAGATCTGACCAATGAACTTAAAGGAGATATAAGCAAAAGGCAGATGGACTCAGTCCAGCAATCATGTAATAAGTCAGCAACATAAAAAAAAGTCAGTAAAGTGGATGATAGAATAAGTAATAAAGATGCAACTATCATCAGCATGAAGAAAAAACTAAGAAAACTGACAATTTGAAAATAAGTAAAAACTTCATGAATCAAATGAAAACCATGATAGAAAACATTACTAGTAGAGATAACCATAAGGATACAGAACACCAGTAATAGAGGACAGGATTAAAGACATGTTAATTCTAAATATCGAGTGAGGAGAAGAAATCATGACCATTACCATAATGTCATGAACTCAGACCTAAGGGTCCATGGGATTGAAGGAAATGATGCAACAAAAACAAAAAGCAGAGTGTCTGTTCTATGAAACAATAGAAGAAAATTTCCTTAAATTAGATAAAAAAGGCATATAAGACACAAATAAGTCATGAAATTAACTGTGACATACGTAACTAACATATCAAAAATTATAAAGCGAAGAAATATTTAAAGCTATAACAGAGAAATGATTACTCACCTACAGAGATGAACACTTCATGATTACACCTGATCTCTCAGCAACAAACTTAGAAGCCAAGAAAACATAGAATAATGTCTTTGAGAGGCAAAGAGCTGAGAAGCAAGACTTCTATCCAGACCTCATAATGGATGGTTATGAGGATGTTTCAGGACAAGTGCAAACTAGGGCAGCCCATGGTTACTCAGCCAGCACTGAAGGAGATACACAGATAGGAGGAGGGAGAGTTTCAGTCATGAAAACACTTGTAAAATCAAAATGTACGAGAGGCATAGACAAGTGGATGAGATCTAGGAAGAAATGTATCCTGTTCAACACAAATAATTAAATTCATAAACAAACTGGGAAGAAAGCAAAGAACAAACAATGATTCAAATAACCAGTAAAATAACAAATGCAATCAAAGGAATCAGTGAAAAAAAAAGTCTCAATTAGCCTCAAGTGTAAATGGTTTAACTCACCAGTGAAGAGACAGAAATGATAGATCATGAAAGAAAAAAGTGAACAACTGTGAGAAGCAGAGAAAGAGATTTTAAAGGAAATGGAGGCTGGTGAGACAGGGAGGAAGGAAGCCCACAGAACAGGGCCAGAGAAAATAGGAGCTAAATGAAGATGAACATATATGTATGAAAATGCCATAATGAAACCCTTACTTTGCATGCTAATTTAAAAAAAAATCAATGAAATAAATAAACAAAATACCATGAAATGAAAAACAAAAAGACCCACAGTGTCTAAATGGATTAAAAACAAACTACAGCAATATGTTCAAGACAAGAGAGTCACAAAGTAATTGACAAAGCTAGCTAAGTGAATAGGATTTGTACACATGATTTAAGCTTAAAGTTTATGCTGGTGAGTATTTTCTCTTTGTTCCTTATAAAGTGCAATTATGTGCATCTATTCTCCACCTTGTATCATATATACAAGATAGATTTGCATGTGTACAAAGCAGCGATCTGCGGGCTTTGTTCCTAGAACTAAACAAATTACCTCGATAAATATTCGTAGATCTTCCAAGAGCTCACATTTCAAGCAAATATGCATTTGGTAATGATTCTGTAGGTAATGATCTGAGATCTCTACCCAGGAAACTTGAGTGATTCTTCCACAGTCACTGGCATTTTAAAAAGTGCTTTCCTTCAGAACCCGCCTCCTATACTGTGCAGACTTCCTGCTGGGGAGAAATATAATCGGCAGGTTTGCCTCGTCTCTAGCCACGGTGAGCGCCTGATTTCTCCCTTAAGCTCTGAAGAGTCTCAGGTATACATGGGCCTTCCCTTTGAAAATCATATAGGAACCCTGAGAAAGGTCATCTCCAAGCCAACCTTCTGCCTTATTTCTATAATCTTGTGCTAAACTCTGCATTAAAACATTGCTTTAGCTGAGTCAGGCATTGGAATTAACATTTGCTTAAAGAACTGTGCCCTAGCTTTACTTCCTCACATCTGTGGCTTCAGAAACTAAGAAGGAACCGGAAGAAGACATTCCCAAAGTTCAACACCCTGGAGGTGAATTGGTATAAATGTCTGTCAGGAGAAGATGGTGTCACAGGATGTTCTTGCTCCTCAGTTTTTCTTTCTTCTGCTTCTGGGGGCGGGTGGGGAAGTAAGACCTGACTGAGCAGACCCAGGAATGGGGAACTGAAAGAAAACAGTTCATTTTTCTTTTCTGAGAATTTCTTCCTGTTGTTCAGGGAAATGGATAAAATGAGGTAATTAGGCAAAGAGTAACATCCAAGACTAACCTTAATGCCTAGCTGAGTAAATGTTAGAAATACTTCTGCCGTGTTGGTGAAAATGGAATAAAAGAGAAAAACATCACACACACACACACACACACACACACACACACACACACACACACAAATTATTTCAGAAATTACAGAAAACATAGAGAAATCAAAGTCCATTAAGTGTGTGTTGTATTTTCTTAGGAGGAAAGGGAGAAAGCGAGTTACTAGCAGAATTCATGACTACACTAGCAATATTTGTAAGTATGGCAAAATTGTGCTAATGAATATGGAGGTGAGGAGAAGACAGAAGACGAGCAGGCCTCTGTATGTTACTGAGGTATCGCTGCCACCTGGTGGCCAATATCAATTCTAATCTTGGCTTCTGTTTAGAGAAGGTTCTTATTAATTTGGGGGTGGATGTTAAGAAATAGTGAAGTCGCTGCGTCTCTGATGACCTCTGGTTTGCAATATTACGCAAGATAGCTTCTCTGGATTTGTCTCCAGTAGGAAGAGAGAGACGTTTACCCCATAAGAAATGAATTTCTTGCCTTAAAATACACAGCTCTTTAGAAGGGTCATTAGATGTCAGCCCTATGTGGAAAATCATTCAGTTCATTAAAAAAAAAAAAAAAAAAAAAAAAAAAAAAAAAATGTTTGCAATTGCCAGAACGTCACCCACTTCAAATGTGACTTATGATGATAAATGTTTTCTTAGAATAAGTGAATGCTATGTCAGCTTGGTGATTGGTCTGTCCTAGCACCTGGAAAGAACATACATGGAAGGACAGACAGAATGAGGACAGAGAGAAAAAGTGTGTAAAATGCAGCTTTCTGCAACTTAAATTGTTGTTGTTTTCTTATCAAAAATTTTAATCTTAATACAACTACCGATTTATAGACTTCATATATATAGATTACAACAGGCTATTTCTGTTTGTCTTTCCAATATTAATCTTACTGCAGAAAAAGAGTTTATCATTATTAGTGATGCTTTTGGAAAATTAAACAACATTAAAATAACACTTTTGTGTTTTCTAATAGTAGAAGTGAATCTTAGAACCACACAGTGTAAGTTTGAATTCACACTGGCTTCTTTTCCTCCCTTATATAGATTCCCAAGTGAACCCTGATGGCAACATATTCTGGTCACTGAATATAGCACAGAGCAAACAAAAGGAAAATTCACACATGGCTTCCATGTGACACTCACCATCATTCTGCCATAAATGTGCCTTTTCATTTCACATTCTGTTTTACATGTTCTCAGCTGTATTTGAATATGTCATTACTCTTCCTCTTCCCTGAGTAAATGGTGAAAATTTGTAATTGCAAAAAGGAAAAGAAAAAAAAAACTGTTAAGTATCAATGGAGGAAAACCCCATCTCTAGAGATTGACATCAGAGTCACTCCAATTCTTGATGAGTACTAGACAGATCATAGATGACAAAATGCTAAGGCATAGGGAAAAGGCTAACAAGGACTTATACAAGGAAATTTCTAGAATACAGGAAACCAAAGTGTCATCAGAACACTTAAAAAAATCAGGTAATTTGTTTTAACTTGGAGACATTTGCTGTAAGCTGCAAAGGAACATGTGTGTATGAAATTATCTCTGTTGGAGATGCTTTCTTTTTTCCATTGAATGGTTTTGGCTTCTTTGTCAAAAATCAAGTATCCATAGGTGTGTGGGTTTATTTTTGGGTCTTCTATTTGTTCTATCAATCTACCATTCTGTTTCTATGCCAATACCATGCAGTTTTTATTACTATTGCTGTGTAGTACAGCTTGAGATCAGGGATGGAGATACCTCCAGACGATCTGTTGTTGTACAGGATTATTTTGGGGATTCGGGTTTTTTTTGTTTGTTTGTTTTTCCATATGAAGTTAAGAATTTTTCTTTCAAGGTCTGTAAAGAATTGTCTTGGTATTTTGATGGGAATTGCACTGAGCCTGTAGATTGCTTTTGGCAGGATGGCCATTTCACAGTGTTAATCCCACTGATCCATGAGCACGGGAGATCTTTCCATCTTCTGATATCTTCTTCAATTTCTTTCTTCAGGGACTTGAAGTTTTTCTCAAACAGGTCTTCATTTGCTTGGTTAGAGTCACACCAAGGTACTTTATGTTATTAGTGGCTATTGTGAAGGGTGTTGTTTCCCTAATTTCGTAGCAGCTTTATTCATTATAGCCAGAACCTGGAAACAACCCAGATGTTCCTCAACAGAGGAATGGATGCAGAAATTGTGGTACATTTACACAGTGGAATACTACTCAGAAATTAAAAACAAGGAAATCATGAAAATTGCAGGCAAATAGTGGGATCGAGCAAAGATTATCCTGAGTGAGGTATCCCAGAAGCATAAAGACACACAAGGTATATACTCACTTATAAGTGGATACTAGAACTGTAAGATAGGATAAACATACTAAAATCTGTACACCTAAAAAAGCTAAACAAGAAGGAGGACCCAGGGTAAGATGATCAATTCTCACTTAGAAAGACAAATAGGATGGACATTGGAAGTAGGAGAAAACAAGTAGCAGGACAGAAGCCTACCACTGAGGGCCTCTGAAAGACTCTACCTAACAGTGTATCAAAGCAGATGCTGAGACTCATATCCAAACCTTGGGCAGAATGCAGGGAATCATATGAAAGAAGGAGGAGATAAGTATGACCTGGAGAGGACAGGAGCTGCACAAGGACCAAATATATCTGGGCACAGGGTTGTTTTCTGAGACTGTTTCTTCAACCAAGGACCATGCATGGATATAACCTAGAACCTCTGCTCGGATGTAGCCCATGGCAGCTCAGTATCCAAGTGAGTACCCTAGTAAGGAGAACAGGACTGTTTCTGACATGAACTCAATAGCTGGCTCTCTGACCTCCCCTCCACCTGAGGGAGAAACAGCTTTGCTAGGCCACAGAGGAAGACAATGCAGCCAGTCCTGAAGAGACTTGATAAGCTAATGTCAGATGGAAGGGGAGGAGGACCTCCTCTATCAGTGGACTTAGAGAGGAGCAGGGAGGAGATAAGGGAAGGAGAGTAGGATTGGGAGGGAATGAGAGAGGGGACTACAGCTGGGATACAAAGTAAATAAACTGTAATTAATAAAAACTAAAAATTTAATTTAAAAAAACACAAAGTGAAAAAAAGAAATTATCTCTGTATGAGTTATTCAGAAACATATCAAGGTTTGAAAACAAGACTCTAAATGATCAAAGTGGTTTGAAACTTAACTATGTGACAAAATGCTTTTTAAAACAAAGCAAGAAAATATAGATACTAAAGAATACAAATACAAAATGTTCAATATGTACTCAAAAATTAATGGACACAACAAGGAACAGGCAATGTGATCCATATACAACTAAGCGGAAAGTATTTAAGGGTTTAGGGTGTAGTTTGGTGTAGAATATTGGCTTAGCATGAACAAGACCTTGGGATTGATCCTTGGCACTGGAAAAAAAGTTTTAAAAAATAACCACAATAAGAATAAAATATAAACAGAAAAGGAATCAAAACAACTCTCCATACATATTTCATTTTGGTATAGATAGCAATAGAATCATGATCCTGCATAATTTATCCAAACTTTGTAGCTGAGTTAAAGACAAAGATAAAGTAGATGAGTTGCCAAAATATATCACCTTAATAATTTCTAATATTCAATGTGCAACACGATTCTCCCAGCTCCTTAATGTTTTTAAGAAGATGTAGCATGAACATGAATCATAATTAAAGGAGGTGACTATAGGAGGTAGGTGGTTTATGGCACTAAGTTTTCTAGCCCACTCATCAGGAGACTGTTCAAGTGTAAGATTTTACATCTGTTTGTGAGTCGGTATGTACATAGACATCGTGCCATACAGATTATGCAATTTGATGTAAGTTGTTGTTCTTACCATAAAGTATAGTCTACAATTCTGTGCTGAAATCTCTGCATAGCTATTCTAACAGTGCCTTTAGCCAAGCATGAGTGTGGTGGTCCATGCCTGTTATCCTAATTCTCAGAGGCTGCAGAAGTAATAGCACAAGGTGGAGGCCAGTCTGGGCTACAAAGCAACACTCTCTTTGAAAATAAACAAACAAACAAACAAACAAGCAAGCAAGCAAACAAACAAACAAAAAACCCAAAATACTTTCCTGATCTCTGCTTCTCCCTAGTTGCAGAGATCAACTCACAATAAATTAAAGGCTTAAATTCAAGGATTGGAAGAAATTTAAAATGTTCAAGAATATTAAAATGAGAAGATGATTCAGATTTAAAAAAAAAAAAAAAAGCTCAGGAAAGAAAACCAGAAAATTGACAAATGGAATTACATCAAACCCAAAAGCCTAGCAAGCAAAAAAACACCAATCAGTAGGGGGCAGAAACAACCTACAGAATGGAGAAAATGTTTGTTATGTCCACCAACTAAATGTTCACACCCAAAACAGAAAATGTGCTCCAAAATTTCAGTAACAAACACTCCAAAACAAACAAGCCTCAAACCAAATAAAAGAAAAAGCACAACCAGCTAAGGAATGGTGATTAACCCCATAGAAAAACACATTTCTTTAATGAAAATACTGAAAAAAAATTCAACCTCACTAGTTATCAGAGAAGTACAAGGAAAGATATAATCTCACCCCAGTAAGAGCAGTAATCGTCAAGAAAACTAAAGATAGTGAGAGCTCATGGTATGTGAGAAAGAGATTCTTGAACACCTTTGGTGGGAATGATAATTAAAATGGACACTACAAAAAATGGGAAGAATAAGCCTCAAAAAAAAATCAATAACTGAACTGTTGCATGATCCAGCAATTGTATCATTGAAGACACACACAGACAGCCAAGAAGACACACAACACACACACACACACACACACACACACACACAGGACATACAACCATGTAACCATGATGTCTGGACTTCTACTTTCTTG
Source organism: Psammomys obesus (assembly GCF_907164565.1). NCBI lineage: Eukaryota > Metazoa > Chordata > Mammalia > Rodentia > Muridae > Psammomys > Psammomys obesus. Next base: position 10,293,773 of record NW_026596256.1, read on the forward strand.
CAATCAAAATAGACAAACAACTAATTTGTCTACGACATGAAGAATGAATAATGACAACATGGTAACTTTTTATTAGAATACCATTCATCCATAAAGAAAGCGTGAGTCCCTCATTTGCTAAATCAAACAGATCTGTAGATCGCTGTAAAGAGTGAAATAAGAGAGCCACACAAGGACAAGTACTGTGAAATCTCACTAGCATGTGGGGGTCTCACTGAGGTTGAGGACGGAATGGTGGACAGCAGAGCTGGGGAGAGGGGACATGAGAGAAAGTAATGGACACTAAACTTCAGTCAGAAAGGAGTAAAAAGTTCTCATGTGCATTTTCAGAGTAATGTACTATAAGTAACAACTATGTGCTGTATGTTTTGAATAAATATAAAATAGGATTTTCACAGGTTTTTGCCACTAGATTGATGTAGTTAATGAATTTGAACAAAAAGAAAGCACACGTTGGATCTCACACACTTCTCCATTAATGCACAGCATTTATGCTTTTATGTATAAATTAAAAATTAATTTGATAAATGGCTTTCCTGGTGGAATTACAACTAAATCCTGTCCATTTCCAAACACAGAGCTCCGAAACATTGTGTTAACCACCTAAGTAGAGAAGTGGAAGGTGGGGAAGGAAAGATTTGTTTTAATTAAGTGCCCCTTTTAGGTAGCAGGTCAATATACCCCAAGAAAGAGTTCAAAGTGAACTGCCATAATTTTTCTTACTGAAAAATTCTATGAAACCAAGAGTGTGTATTCACAATGTCTGTGAAGTCTTTTGGCAGCAGAGGATGAAACAGCAGATGCATGCAAAGGTCTCTGATTTCTCACACTCCTGTCAGATGACTAGTCTGTCATTATTAAGAGAAAATGAAGTGTTATATCCTATGGAAGGGAAGAACACTATGGAGAATGAAAATATTTTTTTTCTTACTCCGTGGTTTAAATAAGATAGAAATATAGAACTGTTATGTGGCATCTAGATCATAAGAGAACACAAGTTGCTATAGGCCTCACAGGTTTGAATATGTGGATGAACTTAAACCTGTTCTTTTATGAACATGCTGTAAGAATACCTAACTCTATACTGTTTATTACTTCATAGATACAGAAATAAGATTACATACGTGCATATACATATATGCAAATGTCCATGTGTTTATATTCATATACAAAAGTATATACATATGCATGCTTTCACTTAAAAGCATTCAGTGACTTCTACTATATTTAAGGTTATGCAAAACTGTACAATAAGTATTTATACACAGGTAAAGTCACAAATATTGAAATTTTGTTTTAGACAAAAAAAAACCCTGTTAATATTCTTCAGAGTGTTTATCTGGAAAACAGTGTGTTTGGGAAACATACTGAAAATGCTGTTTGAAGGCTCCTGTACTGACAAGTAGGAGCTAGGCAAGCAGAAAGGGGCCCCTGCAGGGGTATGCTAAGAGAGAGTGGCAATAGATTTTAGCCAAAAGGAAATGAGAGAGTTGGAAGACTGGAAAAAGAAAGGCTTAAATCAGGGGGTGGTAGAAAACAATGAAATGAAGAATTAACGCAAAGGAAGAGTATAAAAAGCCACATGGCATCCCACAACCTAATTAAAACAATGTAGTTAGGGAGATAATAGAGTACTGGGTTAAAGGAAGAAGTGGAGATGAGGCAGGGTGATAGAGGAAAGAAGCAAGTAGTTTGTAGGTTAGCTACAACAGCTAAGCATCAATCCAGACACCTTATAGAAACTCATTTTGGAGTAAGCTAATTTCAACACATAATTAAAAAAATGGAGTTCAAACGGAATTACTCTTCATGGGTGGATGGTGCTCTTGTCAGAAGTCTTATTTCAGGAGAATCATGGGTATCATTAAGGAATATCATTAGGTATCATTTCATTGACTTCTTTCTTTCTTTTTTTGCTAGACATGTTTGGTTCTATCCTAGGTCTCTGCGCCATCCGGCCTCTGGTTTCTAGTTCTTCAGGTAATGAGGGAGCAAGTGAACTTCGAAAGAGACACCCGTGAAAGGCTATGCCATCTTCACCAGGAGATGCAGTGAACATCACGAGTAAAAGCATGAAATGTCCTAAAAATGGTCTTTTCCCAGCTTCAGGCAAGAGAAAATTTTTCTTCTTCCTGAAGCAAAAAAAAAAAAAAAAAAAGTGTCTGTTACTTTAGTAGAGTGGGTAGGAAACACTAAGGCAGGAAGTAGATGGAATGCATCTTGAAACTTCTGTTTCAGGTGAACTCTGCTCTGTTGAAAATATCCATGTTGTCACATAAATCCCCATTGTAAGTTCTTGTCAGTACAATCAATACTGATTAACAAAACTAATACAAAAATCAGCCATGTGCTTTCACTCAACACTTTGGGTTTCCTGATGGCCATAGTTATCAGCTGGGAAATAATGTCCAAGATAATTTAAACACTTAGTTGGAGGCACTCTCTCACACATAGAGGGCGATTTTCAGAAATTCATCTTCTAATGCAGAAGATGACCATACAGGTTTACTGCTTTCTTACCTACACAGCCACACTCTGACATAGACCAGGAGTATATCACTCCCCCCAAACCCTCCTACCTTCTACAATAGGATTGAATCTGTTTTTCAGGAGAATCAGCCTTTGACTTGGACAGGTTCCCCATGTTCACACTGTGGACATTTGAGGAAGTGTTTTAGCTATTCTGTGATTTGCTTTCTTTTAAGAGGGACACGAACCGCCTGCTGTGTGAGACTGCAGAGGTGAGAGGATCCAGCGGCTTGAGGAACAAGGCAACAGTGTCTTCCAGGTGTTAATGCTGCCCCTTCCTGCTCATGCACCTTCCTGTCTCAGTAGTTGAGACATTTGGAAATCAAGCCACATGTTATTTTAAAAGTCTTGTAAGGCGGTTTACTCATTCTTTGTCTTCACATAAATGAGATTCCTGAAATAGGCAAAATTTCACACAGAGGAAAACAATGCAGTCAGTCCTGATGAGACCTCATAGGCTAGGGTCAGATGGAAGGGGAGGAAGGACTCCCCTATTAGTGGACTGGGGGAGGGGCATGGGAGGAGATGAGAGATGAAGGCTGGGATTGGGAGGGAATGAAGGCGGGGGCTACAGCTGGGATACAAAGTGAATAAACTGTAATTAATAAAAAAATAAATAAATTAAAAATTTGCACTCAAACACTAGATTAAATACTTCTTCCTCTGGATCCTTTCCACCTTCAATCTTGGTTGAGTTGATCTTCTCATCATCTGGGTTGCAGTGGTCTTATATGTTCTGGTTATTGGGGTTATTGGGTATAGCTTTTACTGGCTCTGTTGTTGATCTTTGTATGTCTGGGTGGTCCTGGTCAGCCATTGTACACAGAACAGTGTTTGAGAGAACTGTCTGAACCTTAGAATACAAATGGTTACTGAGACCATTTGGTGGTGACATTTTGGTGTCATTTTGGAAACCATGGGTATGTTTTACACAATTATAAGATGAAATAATACACAAATGCTTTCTATGCAGCTTGGATTACTAAAGTGTTTTTATTGTGAATGTGTACTTGGAATGTTTATAGACCCTAGTGAACTCCAATACATGCAGTGTATCTAACCTCTTCCTTCTTTGTTCTGTAACAAGCCTTAGGGTGTCCAATAACAAAATAATATCATTAAAAAGACACTGACTATGATAGGTAATACACTTTACGTTTAAACTAAGAAAACACATACATACTTGTGTATGAACAAAGGCATGTGTACAAACTCAAAAGAAAAATTACAACATAGTGACTTTTCTTATGCTTGAAAGATCATATTCTACTTTTATTTCACAGCATTTTAATTTTCTGATGCAGATACAGTATGCTAAATTATCTCTAACCATTCCAAGAGAATTAGCAAATGCTTAAGTCATGGGAAATATCTTATCATGTGTATTATTCTCCTATCCTTCACATACTATTTCAGAACTGTTGTTATATAACATATTTTACAAGTGCCCTACTATGATACTGTAAAATATATGGTTGTTACAAATGAATAAATAAATAAATTAGGGATCTGGCACAATGGCTCAGGAGGAAAAAAAAGCCTTTGTTATCAAGCCCGAAGACCTGTGTCTGTCATATAGAACCTATATGGTGTCAGAAAAAAAATTGACTCTTACAGGTTGTCCTTTGATCGTCACAGACACACACACATGTACACATACTGTAAAACATGATGTGAGTACTTGTATAATACATGTGTATATTACACACACTATATGCCATTTATCCTATATAAAACACACACAAAGAATGAATGAAAAAAACTAAACTGCATCACATAAATAAAAAGGAAACTAAAAACGAAATCTAGCTGAGGACATGCTCAGTGGCAGATCATGTGCCTAGCATGGTATTAAGCCCTAGATTTAATTATGAGAAGATTAAAACAAAAATGGGAGGTGGGCATGAGCAAATAATACTAAATACATGTATAGAATGTTCAAAGAACGAATACAATACTATTTAAAAACAAAATTTTGGATGAAGAGATGACTGAGCCATCGGGAGCACATAAAATAAAAATATAAATATTAAAAAGAAAAAGAAAAATATTTTCAAATGGGTAATGTTATTATTTAAGACAATATTTATTTTTTACATTTATGGTTCTGGCTTGTAGTTTTATTTATGATTATCTTCATGATGGTCGCCAAACCTCAACTATACACATGACATTCGTAATAAATCTGCTTTTACAATGCTTGCTCACTTCATAAACATGACACATGCACAGCACACTTCCTCTGCTGTTCTATTTGGCCTGCTGGGGATGAAGAGTCTGAATATTTATACAAAGTCTCCTTGTTGTCTAATGCATATGGCCTGCATTTTCCAGACATGGTGTCATCAATGAACTTGGCAACACTGTACAGAAGAATCTCAACTCACTACTGATAGGACGGCACCAAGAGAAGCAGTTTAACTTCCAGGCTTGCTTGCATGTAGAATTTCTTTTGACAGGGCAACAGTGTCTTTCTGGTTTCAACTTTCAGGTTAGAAAATGCTGGATACTTTTTGATGAACAGTACAGTATCCATAGAAGACACAACAGAAAGACAATGAGTGAAAAGTGCTTCAACCTTCACAGATCTGCAGGCCTATGACAATTCAGGGCTATTAGTTGAGGGAACACTGCATACTTTAAGCTGATGACATTTTTTTTTTTTCACTGAAACAGTATTATGCTTTTTACTATGGCTAAGTTTCTGATAGACTTGTTTCCAACAGCCCATGGGTTCTAGCACTCACTTTCTTTACAGAAAGAGAATAAAGATTTTAAGTCCTTGCATTCTTTATGAATGTGAGTTGTTTCACTCAAATCTAAAGAGCATAAATGTTTACAGAGAAAAAAAAAACTTTAAGAGCATTTAAGTCCTCTTATTTCATAAGTGTGGAAATTGAGAGCTGGAGATGGCGTGACATTCCAAAGCTGCAGATTTTAAGTTTATCTGGGTTGAAATAGTCTTCCCACACTGGATTAAGGCAGAGTAAATGGAAGTAATAGACAGTCTGCCACATTTGATTATTCTAGTTTCACTGGAGGAAAAATGTCATTTCTCAACATGATGCTCCTGACCCAGTAGGGTATTCTCAGGGGCCTTAGCGTGAGTCATCAGGAGTTTACTCTGAGGTTAGAGAAACCAGAATCTAAACTCAGCTGGTTGATATCAGGAAATTTGAGTGATTTATCTAAGCTTCCAATTTCTAACAAATAAAATGAGGCTATTAATACCACAATTACACCTAACCTACAGGGATAAGGCAATGACTTAGTAAACAATGACAGCCACCTATTAAATGCTAGATATTATTAAAATGTGATTTCTTTCTCCCTCTCTCTCTCAAGTCTTGCAAATGTATCAGAGTTGGCTTATGTCCTTGCTTTTGAGTCCAGTTTTTGGATATGTACAAAACTCAATTGTCTGTCTATCTACTTCAATGGTTCCCTAGAGGATGCTGGAATCATCACATGGAGCTTGTCAGAGACTCCTATCCCCTTGCTCCACATTAAACTCTCTTAATCAGAGAAGTGGGGAATGGAGACCGAAACCTATTTTTACAAACGTTCTCCCAGGGACTTTTCTGATAAATGCACTAGCATTTCAACCTGGATTGCCTAATTCAGACTGGATGGAAGTGGACACAGACAAAAATTGGTATGTCAGAGCAAGGGACTCAATGTGATACCAGCTCCAAAACCAGGATGGATGCTCTAAAGTCTTTGAAGGCTGGCTGTGAGATCATGCCAGCACCCATATGTGGGCTAAGACAGAAAAAAGAGTGAAGAAAAACATTGCAAAGAATGTCTTCTGGACAGGGCAGGGTCATGATTCTCCTGATCTCATAACAGCCGTGGTTGCTGGTGGTACAAAAGTTACACAAGATCAAGACAACCTTCTACCATGGACTGGGGAATGGTTCACAAATCCCCACATCTAGCTGATGAACTCTTGACAGTGATGTCACTGGGGATGGGTGGCAAGGGAGGAAAGTCAGTCTCCTTTAGGTGGGTGGCCTCTGGTAGGTTGCCTATGCGTCGGTGATGGCCCTAAATCTGTGCACTACTTAGACTCAGTTGGCTATAAAAATAACATCAAAGGAAGAGAGGAAGTTGTAAGGAGTAGGTAGTAGAGGAGTCTTGGAGAAGTTGGAAGGATTCAGGGTGAGTGTCAGGGTGAATTATGATCAAAATACATCATATACATGTATGGAATTTTCAAGAATAAACTAAAATGTAAATTTAATTCTCAGTAATGTCCTTCTAATTCTCATGCCTTCTAAGACTTTCTTTCTTTCTTTCTTTCTTTCTTTCTTTCTTTCTTTCTTTCTT
>NW_026596256.1:10300640-10326362 GCF_907164565.1 Psammomys obesus
TTCTTTCTTTCTTTCTTTCTTTCTTTCTTTCTTTCTTTCTTTCTTTCATGGTGCTTTGAATTTCTTAGTTCATAATGCTCAATCCCTGACTCTTGGTCAAAGATGTTCCAACTAAAATAATTGGTTGTGACTTACTATGGGAATAAAAGTTCTCAAAGAGAGTGCCTATAAAATGAATCCCCACACCCACTTACTAGCAGGTGGACTGACCTTATTACCATCCACAATTTATTTCCAAAAGGACGTGAGACCTTTCTAGGCTTCTGGAGGGCAGGAGTTCTGTCCTGTGTCACATATTTTCATTTATATCTCCTAGCACACCTATGCCTCCCACATAAGTAGAGCTCAAATTGTGGAAATAATTAGTTGAACTTAAATGAGAAAAAAAAGGCAAAATTCCTCCTCAAATTGCCCTTTATTTGGAAAGGAAAGCAAATAAAATGGAATAACGAAATAGGAATGTCTTTTCAGAGATGATTTATGTTGCATAACTTAGGTACAAAGTGGGTAAAAAGAATGAGAGAGAGCTTGCGGGCTGACTGAGGACAACCTCAAATGAGAGGTTCTCTTGCAGGATCAGGAATTCCCAGAAAGTTAGGCAGAGGACAGTGTTTTACATAATCCTTCCTGGGTTTGGCGTGCCCAGCATTTGATGGAACCACTGTTGCTTTTGCCACATCCCCTTCAGGGAAATCTACCCTGACTTCACCTAGACTTACTACATGCCCAAAGATGTTGAGCCTCCATTTGCTTCTACCTTTAATGAAGACACTTTCCCCTCAGCACTCATACAGCATGATGTTATATGGTTTCATTTGCTACACTGTTGGGTAAGTGGTAAGAAAATATAATTTATGTTATAGTGTGTTAACGATTCTTTCTATGACTATGAAAGTGAGAACAGAGATATCTCAATTATAAAAAGCAATGGCACAAAGAGCATTAGATTGAAAAGTAAACAGATGCTTTCTTGCATCCTCTTCGATATGGGGTCAAATCCATTATCCCTGTGATACTTTTGATAACACACTTATTAATGGCAGCCGGCAAGAATGTGCTGAGTCTGCTAAACCCAGTGCCTTGTATACAAAGTACACTGTAATCAAAGTAAATGATGGTGATACTTATATGATGAACTGTGGTGTTAATGTAAATTATTTAGGCTATATAGAGTTTTGTGGAATTAATTTGGACAGTCAGTTAATTTGACAGACAGCAAAGATGATATTTAATCTATAAGCTGGTAGGCTTGAGCTTTGAGGTAAGTTTTCAGATTCAACTTAAGACATAATTTTATCCAGAAACTTCTGAGTGGGAGTAGTGTACAGTATGGTTAGAAGATGAGGAAGACATGCTTGTAATATCCTTTGCTAACAGAGCATTTCTCAGATTCCCTACTTGATGCCGAGCTCTTGGTATAACTATTTCTGCTAAGAAGAAATAGAAAACTGATCAGAGGAATCCCAAGTACACTTTGTTCTGGGCAGTATATGGTTTCTGTTGAAGGAGAATCTATCATAGAGATATGGAAGGAAATAGAGAATAGAGATTTATGCATGCTTTTAATGCACTAGTTTAGATTTACCTACCTCAGTCTTTACAAAGATCATACTGGGTTGAGACTGGCTTGCACTATCCTGTTATATGACTTTATGGAAAACAGAAAAGGCTTTACAGTATCTCTAACCAAACAAAAGAAATACCTGTTTGATAAATATCTCAAGTTTTTGAAGAAAGGAATTAAATAAGATACCAGAAGATGGAAAGATATCCCATGCTCATGGATTGATAGGATTAATAGAGTAAAAATGGCCATCCTACCAAAAGCAATCTACAAACTTGATGCCATCCTCATCAACATTGCAAGGCAATTCATAAAAGATGTTGAAATAATTCTCAGTTTCACATGGAAACATATGAAACACAGTCTAGCAAAGAAAAAATTCTAAATAATAGAAGAACTGCTGGAGTTATCACTATCCCCGATTTCAAGTTGCATTACAAAAGTATAGTAAAATAAGCATGGTGTCAGCACAAAAACAGCTACGTTGGTCAATAAAATTGAACTGAAGACTCAGAAATAAATCCACATATGTCTGGGTCCCTGATTCATTAGAAAGAGGCCATAAATAAACATTAGGAAAAAGGCAGTATCTTCAACAAGTGGTCAAACTAGATGGCTGCATGCAGAAGAATACAAGTAAATCTATGTGTATCATCCTGTACAAAACTAAACTCAAAATAAAACAAAGACCTCAACGTAAAGCCAGACACAGTGAACCTGATAGAAGAGGAAGTAGGGAACAGTCTTGAACTCACTGGCTCAGGAAAAAACTTTCTGAACAAAGCACCATTAGCACAGGTGCTAAGATCAATAACAAATATCCAACCTCATGAAGCTGATAAGCTTATGCATGACAAAGGACATCATTATTTGGAAAAAGCAGCAACCTGTGAAATGGGATTAGATTTTCACTCATTACACATCTGATAGAGAGCTAACATACAGAATATATGAAGAACAAAAGAAACTGGATATCAAGAAAACAAATAATACCCAATAAAATGGGTACAGATCTAAACAGAATTCTCAATAGAGAAAACTGAAATAGCTAAGAAACACTAAGAAATGCTCAATATTCTTATCCATTAGAGAAATGCAAATCAAAACTACTTTGAGATTTCATTTTACACATGTCAGAGTAGTTAAGAGCAATAAAACAAGTGATAGCTCACTCTGGCAATGATGTGGAGCAAGGGCTACTGTAGGCATACTTTTAATATACTTTATTTGTGTTTATTATATATCTACCTCCCTTCTTTACCCAAATCCCTTCTACCATTCAATACTAAGTAGGAGGAAAAAAAAAACGGTTAGTGGAGAGAGGAGCATAGTTCTCTTTTAGCTACTTCCTGCTTGTTAGGGTCATATGTTTCTTTGGGGCAAGTACAATCTTCATTTCAGGGTACCTCCACCTTCTTCTTCTTATCAACAGCAACCAGCCTTCTTCTTCCTCAGAGTATTCCCTGTCCCTCTCTGAGTTCTGGCATTTATACCCTATCAGAATCCTCAGAATTAAACTCTCTGGAGCTGACAAAACTGACTTCGTTTCCTCTCAGAGCCCACAGGAAGCAAATAGTCTGCTGCTGTAGAAAACCAGAAACAGCCCAATATCTCATACCTGTGACTAAAACAAAAACATATTTACATAAAAAAGCTGTTTTTAAAGACACCAAAACTTCCACTACAGGGTACACTTACACATTGCTGGAGGGAGGGCAAACTTGTACAGCCACTATGTAAATCCGTGTGGCATGCGTCAGTTTCTCAGGAAGACAGGGATCCGTTTATCTGAAGAGCCAACTATACCATGCTTCGGCATATTCCCAAAAGATTCTCCTTTCTATCTCAGATACACTTGCTTAACCACATTCACTGCTGCTCTATTCATAATATCCAGGAATTAGAAGCAACCTTGATTGAACCTCCGCAAAAGAATGGATGAAGAAAATGTGGTGCATTCATACGATGGAGTATTATCCAGATGTTAAAAAGAATGATATCATGAAATTTGGGCAAACAGATGGAACTAGAAAACATCATTCTGAGTGAGGTATCCTAGACCCAGAAAACAAATATGGTATCCATTACACTATATATGTGTATATTAGCCAAGAAATAAATGAAAACTGGGCTACAATTCATAGAACCACAGAGTGTAGTTAAAGAATAAGGGATTAGTGGGAAGAGATAGATCTTATTTAAAAAGGGAACTAGAATAGATAGTTATTGATGGGAGAATAAAATGGGGAGAAGGAGAGTTGAAAAAGTTGTGTAAGAGAATCCAGAGAGAGACAGTCAAATTTAAGGAGCATTTGAGGGGTATTATGAAAACTTAATACAATAAAAACTTCCTAAAATGTATGAATATGTGAAGTCAATCTAAATGAAATTGCCAAATAACGGGGGAGACAGAGTCCCATCTGGCCTTCTCTTGTCACCAAGCCAACCTTTCAGTGCTGAGATTTGCTTACATCTAATTTGATTGTTGACCAAAAAGATCTCAAGGGAATCTGCAGACAACCCAAGTTGTTGCCAAGACAGTTGCTCTCCACAAACTGACAGCAGGGTCCCTTTGTTAAAGACACCGCCTACACAGCTCATTGAACATGGAAGCTGATGCCTACATAGAGCCTCACACCTATGTTTCAGCATCTTTGGTATGGGAACGTTACTCTTCTTTTGAGAAAGAGAAACATGAATACCAAGACAGTCACAAACTCTTTCTCTGCAGTGGTGTACTGCCTGCAAGAAATGCTAGGGCAATCATACCAAGTTTTATGGGTGTAACTAAGCAATAACTAATTTGGCTTGAAGCCTACTCCATGAGATTGAACCCATACCTGACACTGGTGGGGTGACCAAGAACCTGAGACTAGATAGCCCAGGGTCCTAAAGCAAAACAAAATAATTCTGGTCTAAAATTAGAAAAAAACAAGTGTGATAAAAAAACTCCTAATATGCCTTGTTCCGCTATCATCAGAGAAGCATCCTCCTGCAGCAGATGGGAACAAATATAGAGACCCATGCAAGGCATTACACAGATAGTGAGAGACCTTGAAACGCTCAGCCCTAAAAGGGATAGGTACATCAAATTCATCCCCTCAGAGGTTAGGGAATCTCGAGGAAGAGGAGGCGGAAAGGATGTAACATCCCCGGAGGGAATGGATTTCACAGACCTTCTAAATAAACAGGAGCAAAGCTCATTATAATGTCACAGATACTGAAGCAGCATGCACAGGGCCTGTAGGGGTCTTCAAAAGGTCCTCTGCATATATATTGTAGTTTCTAGTTTAGTATTTTTTTTTTTTTTTAGATTCCTGATTGTGCAAATGAGTGGGTCTCTGAGTCTTGTGCTTTCTCTTGGGCTTTTTTCCTTCCATTGGTTTGTCTTAGCTAACTTCAATGTGATAGCTTTTGTTTTATCTTACATTTTATTTTGTTATATTTAAAAATGAATGAATGAAGAATGAGTGAATGAATGAAACCCAGCCTCTGGGTAAAAAGTTATTAACTGAACTGTCACTTATACCTGCTGGGAGAGGGAAAATCACTTTTCTCTAACAGTGTGACACTGATTTTATCAAACACTGCAGGACAGTCCTCATGTTCAGGCCTTGTTGACCACCGTTGACCAACATATAATGGACTCAAAAGTGTGTGTGTGTGTGTGTGTGTGTGTGTGTGTGTACTTTTATTTTTAATTAACATTACATTGTTATTTTCTTTTGGGGTGTGATTTTATTTTGTGTTTTGGTTTTGGGAGATTTTGCATTTTTACTGGGTTTTTGTTTGTTTATGAGAAAGAACAGGATATGCCTGTTTGTTTGGTTTTACGGTGGGATGCTGGGCTATCTAGTCTCAGGTTCTTGGTTACTCAAGCACTTTCAAATGGGGTCAGTCTCATGGAGTGGGACTTAAATCAAATTCGTTATTGCTTGCCTACTCACATTAATATTGTGCCACCATGTCTCTAGTACATCTTGCAGGCAGTACACCATCGTAGATAAAGGGTTTGTGCCTAGCTTGCTGTTTATGCTTCTCTTTCTTAAAGGAGGAGAGATATTCCTACACAAAACATGTTGATACATAGGTGTGAGGATTCTATGAAGGCACCAGCTCAACTTTTCCATGTTCAGTGAGTTGTGTACGTGTTGGGTAAGAATGGATGGGGAGAGATTTTGGAAGAACTTGGAGGATGGGAAGAATATGATCAAAATACATTTAAATTTTAAAAATGTTTTTTAATTAAAAAAATTATATAATAAGGCAAGGAAAGATTCTTAAACCTAAGAAGACAGTCTGGTGCACAAGTCTTGCAGAGGAAGTTCAGGCTTGATTTTATAACTTTCCATGATACCTTGAAAGTGGTACTCGTAACTAAGATGAGAATAGAAGGTTGGGGCTGAGAATCTTTCATAAAGGCAGGCAGTTGAGTAAGTGAATGAGTCAGGATATAGGACTGGACCATTAGATTGAAATATTAAAATTAATTTTTTATCTGTAAAACTGTAAAATGATATTTTTGCATAAGTTACTATAAGTGGTTAAGTAGCATTTTACTGTGTGAATAAATTTTCACTGTTCCTAACCCACCTTTTTTTATGTTATATTACTTGTAGCACATTTCAAGTGACAAGATAATAACTAATTTTCTGAAATTTTCTCTAGTTCTAAAAACATTTGATTCTTGTTCTTTCTTCAATGGACCATCAACTCAAAGGCTTAAATGTATAATATATCCAAGATACATGTAAAAATGTTCATTGACAGTGTTATAATATTAAATTACATAGTGAAAACATTGTTTTTCCATTGTTGCCATAAAATACCTGACAGAAACAACCTAAGGAAAAATAATTTATTGGTTTAAGAAGGAATACAAGTCTTTAATGGTAGGATGGCATAGTCATGGGAGCATGAGGTAGTCTGCCACATGGCTTCCATGTTAGTGTGAAGAGAAGATGAATGTAGTACCCATTTGGCTTTCACCTTTTTCTTTTGTATTCATTCTAGGATCCAAGTTCTTGGAGTAGAGTGATCTAAATCCAGTTAAACCTTCTCTGAAAACATTTTCCCAGACACACCCAAAGTTAGGTGTCCTAGGTGATTCTAGTTGCAATCAAATTCACAATGAAGATTAACCATCGCAATACATTCTGGACAAAAGCATCTACTTCTTGTCATGATGATACAGAGATGAGTGACTTGAGTTTTGAGAACTGAATCAGACATTTGACTTCCCATGAGGGAGAAGAATCATGACTCACTAGCTATGAATGGTGATGGGACCTTTCATTGAACTTTATCTCTCCTGAGCTGAGGTGGTTTACATGTTCTCAAAAATTTAATTGTTCAGGGTTTAAGTGTTGTGGTGGACATTGTGTTATCTCCACTGTGTCCTTGTGTGTGGCTGCTTGTATCTTGCTTTTTCTCAAATTGTGTATACAAAGGACCAATTGAAGCCCATCTTACCCTGTAAATTTTCTTATTAACCTGACTGCAAAATTATAGTTCCCAGTAGGGCAATGTATGTGTTGCATTTGAGTACTGAGCAGAATAGCAGGTTGGGAATAGGGGACAGAAAACATCTCTGCAGAGAGAAATAAGATAAACTAGGAAGTGCTCTGGCTGTAAGGCTCTGCAATGAAGAATCCTTTAGTCCTTTCTGCTTTGCTATAAACTTACACTTTGCTCAGCAGCTCATGTAAAATGACTACATCTGGTATGTGGTCAGGATCCCAAGGCAATTTAAGTTTATATGTTGCAGAATTTTAGAGCAGGACAGAGATATAAATCAATATCTATAATTTGCTTAGTCTGAGTCAGATGCTGTCTTTGGCACAATCTCACAACTATCAAAGACCCAGAGGGATACGAATGCTATTAGTCCAAATCTACCCAAGAAAGAAATTGGTGGAATTACTATTTAAACTCAAACTGACTTATACCAGAGTCCTGGAGTTTTGGTTTCTTTTTGACTCTTTAAAAGATATCAAAGATACTATCTTTACAAGTGATATGTTTTATGCAATACATACACATTTCTATCTATTTATTTGTTGAACTTTATGCTGTAAAACTATTATCCATTCACTGAGTATTTTTACCATTAAAAATACAAATATTTGAGGATAACTATATGTTAATTTAGCTTAAACCTTACATAGCATATGTCATAAATTTGTGTTGAAACATCGTATGGTACTAACATGAAGAATTTTTGTCATTTTATGAATGAATTAAAATTAACTTAAAAATATCATTTTAGTGCTTGTAAGATGGCTCAGCAGGTTAAAAATATTTGCTGCTAAGCTTGATGTCCTGAGTTCAGTCTCTGAGATCCACATGGTGGAAGAGGAAAACCAAGTCCCATAGTTGCTTCTGACTTCCACAAGCATGCAATGAGACATGCATACACACATACAAATGAATAAAACCTCCTCTGCTTTCACCTGGGAAGATTATACCTGCATTAATTACTTCGCTTGTCACTGTGACAGAAAACCTGACACGCTCAATTTGAAGTGGTAAAGGTATACTTTGGCTTCTTAATTAAGGAAGTTCAGTCCATCATGGCTCCCTCCTTTGCTCCTGGTTCTGTGTGAGGCAGAGCATAGTGCTGGTGGTAACAGGTTTGGAAGTCAGAGAGTGACTTGTGGCAGTCGGACCTTTCCTTCTTCCATTCTGGTCCCAAAGATTTAGCTCAGACTGTCAGGTTGTCAAAAATCCTTACCCCTGAGCTGTTTCTCGGGTCCCAAATCACATATGTATTAGACTAGCTAGATCAGGAGGGGCAATGGCACAGGGAGGATTCATTTCAACTGGCTTTCAACCACAGCATTTTGACTATACAGTCTGAGGCTATAACGGGAAACCACTGAGACTTCTAAACAATTCAGTATGTTTCTTAATCTCTGTAAATGTTAATACTGGCAGTTTGAGATATATATGTGTGTGTGAATATATATATGATTTATTTTAATGTCTTCATGAACCAAGATATTTTAAGAAAAGTGAAAAGGAGTTAATAAAATACAGAAGCCAAGGCAGTAGAAACACTTGGTTCTTTGTATGAATTGGCGAAAATATCAGCATGATCTTAGGAATAATATTTACTTTTAAAAAATACATATTTTCTCACTTATTCCACTAAAAACCTCGAAGCAATGAATACCAAAAAACAATGAAAACTCTTGCTAACCAGGCTGTGGTTTAAAAGAAATATATTACCCATTAAAAGGATCCAGGACTCCTTGGGAAACTGCTGATTTCAGGTCTGGAAGAAGAAAACGTACAAGAATAATTTGGAACATACGGTTGTTACTGAATTTGGAGAAATTATTAAACAAAGCGGATGACATAAAAAAATTATAACAAGAAACTTGTCAGAGTCTTCTTGGTCAAAGACAAGAGAACTAAGGTGTGCAAATAGGAAAATTACAACAAATTAAATATGTTAAGTAGAACAATTTTTAAATTAATGGATTTAATGATACTTTGAAGTAAAGACTCTTGTGCCTTTGGTGTTTTATCAGCAACCAAAAATAACATATAAGGGGAGGATCCTGAGAAAGAGTTTCACATCCAGGCTAAGAAGCTCTTAGCGTTCTCTTAGTCAAGGTTTTACCTGTACGCAACAGAGAGGAATTCTTTAAGCAGCTTTAGAATTTGCTGCCAAGTGGAAGGCATGTTCTAGACTTCCAGTTCGCTTTGTATGTCTAACATGGAGGCCGCCCAGCAGAAAAGGTGCTAGGTCAATATTAAGATCACCACTGTAAACTCAGATGTGATATATGTGAAGCTGAGGCGGAAGAGAGATCCTGTTACTGTAGCCTTATAGATCTTTTAATCCTGAGCCCCCAAATCAACATATTCCAAAATCACGTTTTACTGGCAAAGCCCAAAATTGCTGCCTGTGGTCTGGCTTAAGAAACACTGAGAAATCAGCTTTCATTTATGGGAGAAGGTCGTTACTTCCTTAAATATCCATGGAGTGGGAAATTTCTCACACACGAAGAAGAATCAGGATGGCACTGGAAACAAACCATGTGTGTTTATTATAATGTAAGATTAATAGATGGGTTTGGGTGATGTCTTAGCTGGTGGAAAAAGCATATTATTATTAGAAGAGACATAATCATCTAGGGTTATCTGAATGACACAACATGTCTCAGTTCTGATAATTCAAGAGATATCTTATTATGGTGTTGGAAAGAGATGGAAGCTAGTAATGACTTTCCTTTTTTCCTACACTAAGACCAAATAAACCGAAGAATCCTTTGTCTTGAAAGGAGCTTTTGCAAAAGCAAGTCCTGTGTCTCAAAATTAGGATATGGAACTGTCAGGCTTCTGGTGCTGGCTAAGTGTTTAAGTTTCTTGTCTCTAGAGAGACGCAGGAAGCACACTTCCTTATCAGTCAGAGCAGAGCTCATTCTCTCAGCGCACCAACTGGCTGGGTGCAAACCTTGCCCTGCCCTAATATGCGAGAAGCCCATTTGTTCTGTAATTGAATAGTTTGCAGCAGCACAGCTGGGCCTCGCGGATCTCACTTCCTTGATATTCCACAGCCTGCAATTCATTTTTGCCAAGCCAATGGGTGACCTGTAGAAGAAAAAGAAATAACATAACTGAATTTAAGAAGGAGTGCTACACAGCAAGCCTCTTTTCATTTTGTCTCATTAATTCAGTCGTTGTTTTCCTCCTGCTCGGAACAGTTTCTCTGCCCCCTGAAACTCTGCTTCTTTCAAGATAATTTACAATCATGGAAACCACACAGATCGCTGAGGTCAGGAAGCCACAGAGAGACCACATCCTTTGTTTTCATTTCTCAGCTCCAAGTATCTTGCCTGCTTATCATGCCTGGCTCCAAGATGTGCGCATCAGCCCCAAGGCCGGTTGTGTAAGAATGTCTCCTTTGGCACCATGCCTACTCTGTCAATGCAAATGACTTAACTGTCTTCTGATAAGCCAAGCAGCCACCCCAAAGAGCTCTCTGGAAACCATGATTGTCTCTGAGCTGGCAGAGGAAGACTTGAGAACATGATGTATTAAGAATTACCTGAATCCCTAAGCTGCCTCTGCTGATTGAGTGAGAGAGACAGAGGGGGAAGGAAAAAGAGAGAGAGAGACAGAGGGAGGAGGAAAGAGAGAGAATATGAATGCACAGATGTGTCAAAATAGTGGTCTGAATGCTATCCTGTTTTACAGATGTCTTCTTTCTCATAAGTCCAATCTAAAGAGAGTGTTTAAAATGTAGGAATAATTTATTGTTCACTAGGGTCAAGCCAAGCCTTAAGGAAGAAAGGTTTGCTATTCAATCTCTGGATTTTTGTTTTTACATGGCTGGGGTAATTAGGTATGGTCTAGGAAAATTTATTTCTGGAACATAAAATGGCAGTATAGAGCAGTGAACACAGCCTCCACTGGGTTTGCAAATCCTTGTTAAAAGGATCTCTATATTTCCCAAGTTGTCTAGCCTATCTGCTGAGACTAGTAGACCAAGAATGGACTTGTACTGAAGGAACAAACTAAAAATACTATATGTATTTGTAATGTTTTTTTTATCTGGTTTTATTAACGTGAAAATAATAAATAAAGTGACGTATTTATGACATACGATGTAATGTTTTGACATATCTATGTATTACAAAATATTAAATCAAGGGGTTAACAAATTTCTTACCTCTGTACCTTGTACATTTTTCATTTTTATCCAACAAGAAAATTATGATCTTTTAGAAATATTCAAACACACACTTCATGCAAATAATAATCATCAGTTATATAACAGACCACCTACAATGTATCTGTACTGTGTAACAGTGTCATCTGGTCTCTTGACCGCTGCTGCCCTAGCCCTTAGCTTTTCAGTCCAGTCCTCATAACCACTTCTGTGAGTTCAACATTTTTAAATTCCACATATGACTGATATTGTGTGGCATGCTTTTTTTCTGTTCCCATTTAATTTCTCTTGGCCTGGTGTCCTTCAGGTTGCTGGAAATATTTTATGCACAGGAACAAAGTACACAGAATGGCAGTAGAAGAACACTGTGTTTGAGGTCTTTCTTCTGGTCCTGCTTCCTATTGCTGTATCAAACACAGTGACCAAACATAGCTTGAGGAGAAAAGGATTCATTTCATCTTTATAGTTTACAGTCCATCTAGAGGCAGAGTTGGGGCAGGAGCTCAAGGCAAGAACCTAGAGGCAGGAACTGAGGCAGAGACCATTGAAGACTGCTGCTTATTGGCTTGACCTATGACTTGCTCATCCTGCTTCCTTATGTACCCAGGACTGCCTGCCCAAGAGTGACACTGTCCCAGTGGGCTGGGTCCTCCCACATCAATCAGTGAATAAGAAAACTGTACACAGACTTGCCTACATGCCAAGATGATGGAGGGATCTTCTCAAATGAGATTTCTTCTTCCAGGATGACCTGTGCTTGTGTCAAGTTGACAATAAAATAACCAGAACATAGACCACCTGACAGTCAGCACATTCCTATTTATTAAGTGCATTTTTTAGGCACTTGTGTGGCAGCTATTAACAATGTAAACAGACTTCTTGATTCAATTGAGGAGTGTTACAGTTATTTTCTTCTTGAGATTCATAGGTCTAGATGCTGTTAGAGAACAGAAACTCACAGCCAGAGATCATATCCCTCTACATCACAGTTTCTCAACCTGTGGGTCTAAGACCCTTTCACAGGGGTTGCCTAAGACCACAGGAAAGCACAGATGCTTAGATTATGTAAATAGCAGCAGCAAAAATTACAATTTAAAAGCAGCAACCAAAATAATTTTATGGTTGTGTGTTACCATAACACAAGAAACTATATTAAAGGGTTGCAGCATCAGAGAGGTGGACATGATGCCAATATGAAAAGAACCAGAATATTGTAGTGTTTTTAAAGAACAAAGTCAACTACAGGACTAACTTTACATCACAGGTGAATTCTTCGACGTGGGTTGTACAACTGCTCAGTGGTTTCTATCTTATGGCATTATGAGTGTCAAGAGCCTTTGAGTCTCTTTAATCCCATACTCTTATATCACAGGTAAGAAGACCCTTTGTAATAACAGTCTTACACCAGTGTTTTCCTAGACTCATTCAGTTTTGCTAACCTTGTTAAAAAATGAGAGATTCTACTTTTAAACTCTATTCTCCCCTTGCAAAGCTGAAAGATGGGGGAAGTAATGACTTAATCTGCTTCTACTGGTGATAGAGCAGAAGACTCAGAGGCAGCTTCCATGGAAGCTATCCTTCTAGGATCCTGCAGACCCATTACCTGCTTTACTTACCTGAAGCAGAGGCTGAATAACTCTGAACATCCCTCTTACACCAGCAGCGCCATGTTGTTACCTTCTATTCCTTTAAGGGTGAGGGATGTTTCTCTACTGTTGAGGTCTCAGTCAGTTGTAGAGTAATAGAAGCTGCGACAGAGCTACATAATTACAGATTTCAAGAAGAGGAGAAGCTGCTTTCTTAGAGAAATACACCTAATTCCAAGCGGCGAACAGGGGCTGCCCTGCAGTCCACTCACATTTCTTTGTGGACTTTGGAGGCATTTGGTTTGAAACCATGAGTAAGAGTTTATACTGTTGATTGTGTTTTATCCTCAAATGCCCAGAGCTTCTTTGAATTTCTACCATCAGATACGTTGTCAGAGAGTATAAAATATCATTGTAGGCGGGATGCTCGGTTTTTGAAAAGGTTTTAAGTTTCTTCATGTCCCTTGTATCCCAATCACCAAACTGTACAGTGTTTTAATGAATTTGAGTTTCCTAAGTCCAAATAACCCAAGTTCCAAACTGTGAAAATTTTGACTGGTATTTAAAAGGTAAACTCACATTTCACTAACTCAGTTACTTGGTGTCTATGCGGTTGGCATCTGCACTGGGTACTACATTTAATGTGGCAAGAAAATAAACTGACCCAGAGTTTCACTGCTGCATTCACCAAGGTTCGGGTTTCTGTAGGGGGAAGCGATTTGGACAAAGTGCTATCTCCTTCATCAGGTTCTCCATCAGCTTCTAAGAGGTCCAGTTTCTCATGTGAAAATATGTGTGTTTTAACAAGGGTTGTTTTTTTTTTTTTTTTTTTTTTTTTGTCTTATGTCTTGTGTCTGGCAGGGGCATTTTTTTTTTTTTACTATATTACAGTAACTACAGTACATCAGTTATGACTATACAGACTGGAATACAGGTAATTTTCACGTAGTCATTCCCATTAAAATAACAAAACTTTATATTATTTGTGGCTACTGTGAGGGCTGTTGTTTCCCTAATTTCTTTCTCTGCCCATTTATCATTTGTATACAGGAGGGCTACTGATTTTTTTGAGTTAATTTTGTATCCAGCCACTTTGCCGAAGGTGTTTGCCAGCTCTAGGAGTTCCCTGGTAGAGTTTTGGGGGACACTTATGTATATTGTCATGTCATGTACAAACAACAATACTTTGGCTTCTTCCTTTCTAATTTGTATCTTCTTGATTTCCTTTAGTTCTTGCTAGAACTCAAGTAATACACTGAATAGATACAGAGAGGGTGGGCAGCCTTGTCTTTGATTTTAGTGGAATTGCTTTGTTCTCTCCATTTAATCTGATGTTGACTAATGGCTTGCTGTATATTTCCTTTATTGTGTTAAGGTATGTGCGTTGTATCCATGATCTCTCCAAGACTTTTTAACATGAAGGGATGTTGGATTTTGTCAAAGGCTATTTCTGCATCTAATGAGATGATCATGTGATCCTTTTCTTTCAGGTTGTTTATATGGTGGGTTGCATTGATGGATTTTCCCATGTTGAACCATCCCTAAATCTCTAGGATGAAACCTACTTGATCATGGTGATTGATGTATTTAATTTGTTCATGGATTCAGCTTACAAGTATTTTATTGAGTATTTTTGCAGCAATATTCATAAGAGAAATTGATCTGAAATGCTCTTTTTTTTGTTGAATGTGTGTGTGGTTTAGGTATTAGGGTGATTGTGGCCTCATAGAATGAGTTTGGCAATATTTCTTCTGTTTCTATTTTGTGGAATAGTTTTGAGGAGTGTTGGTATTAACTCTTCTTTGAAGGTCTGGTATAATTCTGCACTAAAACCACCTGGTTCTGGGCTTTTGTTGTTGTTGTTGAGAGAGTTTTAATGACTCCTTCTATTTCCTTAGGGGTTATAGGACTATTTAAATAGTTTACCTGATCTTGATTTAACTTTGGTAAGTGGTATCTATCTAGAAAACTATTTATTTCTTTTAGATTTTCAAATTTTGTGGCATATAGGCTTTTGAAGTAAGACCTAATGATTCTTTGGATTTCTTCAGTGTCTGTTGTTATGTCCTCCCTTTCATTTCTTTATTTATTACAATTTATTCACTATAGCCCCCTCTCTCATCTCCTCTCAGTCCCACCCATACTCCCTCTTCTCTCCTATGCCTGTTTCCTAGTCAGTTGATAGAGGAGGATTTCCTCCCTTTCTGTCTGACCTTAGCCTATGAGGTCTCATCAGGGCTAGCTGCATCATCTTCCTCTGTGGCCCCCTTTTGAGTTCTGATTTTGTTGATTTGGATAGTTTCTCTCTGCCTTTTAGTTAGTTTGGCTAAGAGTTTGTCTATGCTGTTGATTTTCTCAAAGAACCATCTCAAGGTTTTGTTGAGTCTTTGTATTGTTCTTTTTCTTTTATTGATTTCAGCCCTGAGTTTGATTATTGCCAGCTGTGGGTGTCTTTGCTCCTTTTTGTTCTAGAACTTTCAGCTGTACTTTTAAGTTGTTAGTATGAGATTTCTCCAATTTCTTCATAAAGGCACTAAGTGCTATGAATTTTATTCTTAGCACAACTTTCATTGTGTCCCATAAGTTTGAGTATGGTGTGCCTTCGTTTTCATTGAATTCTACAAAGTCTTTATTTTTTTTCTTTATTTCTTCCATGAACCAGTGGTCACTGAGTTGAGAGTTGTTCAGTTTCTTGAATTGTGGGCTTTCTGTTGTTTCAGTTATTATTGAAGATCAGCTTTAATTCATGGTGGTCAGATAAGATACAAGAAGTTATTTCAAATTTCTTGTATCTGTTGAGATTTGCTTTGTGATGAACTATATTTTTGGAGAAGGTTCTAGTGAGGTGGTAAGAAGAATGTATATTCTTTTGTATTTGGGTAAAACATTTTGTAGATGTGTTAGGTCCATTTGATTCATAGTGTTCATTACTTTTATTATTTTTCTGTTTAGTTTTTGTCCTAATGGCTTGTCAATTGGTGAGAGTGGTTTGTTGAAGTCTCCCACTAGTAATGTGTGTGGATTGATGTGCGATTTAAGCTTTAGTAATGCTTCTTTTACAAATGTTGCCCTTGCATTTGGGGGTAGATGTTCATTACTGAGATGCTATCTAGTTGGATTTTTCCTTTGTTGAGCATGAAGTGTCCTTCACCATCTCTTTTGATTATTTTTGGTGAAAGTCTGTTTTATTAGATACTAGAATGGCTACTCCAGCTTGCTTCTTGGGCCCATTTGTTTGGAAAACTTTTTCCAGCCTTTTTGTTTTTTTTTTATCTATCTTTGTTGCTGAGGTGTTTTTCTTGTATGCAGCAGAATGATGGGACCTGTTAGCCTGTGCCTTTTTATTGGGTAATTGAATTCATTGATATTGAGAGATATTAATGACCTGTAATTGAGAATTCCTGTTATTTTGCTGTTGGTAATGTTAGTGTGTGTGTGTGTGTGTGTGTGTGTGTGTTTGTGTGTGTGTGTGTGTGTGTGTGTGTGTGTGTGTGTGTGCTTCCCTTCTTCTAACAGAAAATAGATTTAAAGTCAGGTTAGTTCTGCCACCATCCAGGCAACTGAATCTCAAGAAACTGAAGGGGTCTTCTCAAGTTACAACAATAGGGAGCAATATATACATGAAATTCTTCTTTTCTATTACTTAAAATTTAGAGGGATTAATAGATGAGCTGTGAGTACAGGACAGACTAACGACACACCAATGGATGGTGATGTGCTGTCAGCCTGATGAAGTGCTCCTGAGCATAGGTCATCACGATTCTGACCACTGCTGTTCATGTCGGGATCTCTGTTAGCATCATAGAACCTCTTCTACATGGACTTGCACCTCTAGTGTCTCCTGGCTGCCAGCCAGGCCGATGCAGTGAATGCATTTCAGTTTCTTGCATATGTGCGGTGAATGCATTTCAGTTTCTTGCATATGTGCAGAGGGCTCCTGCCCTCCAAATGAGACTGTGCCTCACCTCCTTGCTCACTTGCCTGTAGGAGCTCATTTTCTTTTCATTCTTCTTGTTCTAGTCTATACTTAAAAAAAAATGCTGCAGATTAATCCATGAGTGAAAATAGTGTTGGTGTTATGAAATTAATTAGAGACAATCATACATCATATGAAAACTCATGTTGCATAAAAGATCAACACTTGCAGGGACTTGGTCACACCTGAATCTCAGAGCGGAACAGTGAAGAGTACATGTAGAAAATGGGGAGAATTAGGATCAAAGCCCCAGCCTCATTCTGCTAGCTCAGTGCCCAGAAGCTCAGTGGAAGGAAGGGACCCTTCCACCTTTGTACACAGGTTGCCCAGCCTTTGGAGGGGGAGCCTGTTTGTTGGCAGAGGGCGTATGTTTTTCTCATCTATCCTGTCAAGCCGAGAAGAAGCACTTCTTTCTACGGTGCATGAAAGCACTCTGCAGACCAGCTTCTTATACCACGTGGCTGCTACTGAATGTGGGGTTCTCTGACGATTTGACACCCAGGAAACATTTCTAAACACAGTGTCCAAGCGTGCACTCAAAATCAGTTGTGCAATGACTCTGACATGCTTCTGGCTGTGATGGAACATGTTGCATCCTTAGGCTCACAACAAGCGGCTCACACTCACACGCTCTCCCTCTGCCTGATGCCACACTGCTGCGTCACTGAGCCTGTTGTACTGTAAGAACTACCAAGATTTCACTGTGCTACCAGCTTCTGCCCTCACAGAGACATGATGGCTTAATTATGGAAAACGAAGTGTTGTAGTTCTTTCCTAATGTCATTACTCAGTAACTAAGTATCAAATTAGCATATTGGTGCATTGAATCATGTTGGACCATTTGCTCTTAAAGATTTTTATTTGAGTTGCAGATATAGGTTTCATAAAATAGGGAATATGATTTTTGTTGGTATTAGGACAGAAATTCCAACCATGTTTTAGATAAGGTTCGCTAGAAATGTATGTATATGTATATACATAATATATTCAAATATACATATATTCTGACAAACACAATATGTAGACAATTATATAAAATAATATATAGTATATATTTGTCTATAAATATATATACAATAATATATAGTTATATATATTAATTTATAGTATATATTATTTTTTGTATATTGAATGTGGCAGAATATATGCATCATATATACATAATATATATATATTTATATATTGTGTGTCAGAATTTCAGCTTAAAATAATAACAACAGCAGGATTATACAAGAGAGCTAAGAACACTGTAGCACCCAGCCTTAATGGTCAAAATAATTCCATGTATCTCCTTTTAGGGTGACAATTGGTAGTTCTTCAGTTCTTAAGTCCAGATGTCTCAGTATTTACAGTCTGGTGCTGAAGTTGGAAGGTTCCTGGAGAGCTGCTGGTTCCCTTTTCCCCTTCTAAGTTTAGAGACATTTGTTCTGGTGTCAGTGAAGAAATCAGCAGCAGCAACAGCGTAGATCGACTCTGTAGCAAGAAGGAAAGGGGAAGCAAGCAACAGGCAAGGTGGTCTCTCTTCTGACACCCTCATTTCATCTGAGCTGCGACCTGAGGGTGCCACCACGCCTGGGGCAGGGTTCTACGTCAATCAAGGCAGTCAGGGCAGGTCCTCAGGTGTGGGTTTCTCCTCAGGTGTTTCCATGAAAACCAACCGCAACAAATGATATCTGAAATGCCTCTGCCCACGCTTTTCCCGAGTAACAGTACGTATTTACATCCAGGGCGCCCTCCACAATGACAGCTATAAAATGAGGATGCAGATCGGCCAGAAATGTGAGGCCACTGTACAGTCTGAAGTTTTTGTTTTCAATAAATGACAAAATGATACACACCAGAGAACTGCTTGAAAGTAAGTTTTGAAATGAAATACTATCAGTAAATGTCTGGTACTTTAGTGAACCATTTCCTGGCTTGGTGTAAAAATTTCTTGGGTGAAAAGGGGTACAAGTGGGAAAAGGGGTACAAGTCCGAAGCCCTGCTCTGTACACTAGAAACATCTTTGCTGGGCAAAAGTCCTTTCATGGACTATCCACCAAGGCTGACGGCACACGTCATCAGAGGGTGCCACTAACAGACTTGAAAGTATATGCTTCAGAGGAAACCCCGCATTGCTTCAGAAGTGGATGGGACAATTAGTGTGAAAAAAAAGAAAGCCACAGTGTTTGAGTCTTCCAGGGATGGTGCTGCCGTGGTCACTTCCAGCTCTGTGCCAGCAGATAGCATAGCATGCTGGCACTTCCACCTATCCGCCACCTCCACAGGTGCTTTGCTGCTCCACCTCATGCAGGGTATGTCTGTAACTGGGAAGACTCCCGGAGAGGCGCCCTCTGTGGCACCTTCTGCAGGGTGAAAACCTTACACATTGAAGCCTGTGGGCTTGGCAATAGGCTGAGTCTAATATGTAACTTTAAAATGTAAATAGTACATCTTATGGTATGACTAGCCTCAAATACGACCTTCTGGCAAATGAAAGAAAATGTGAAAAGGCTTGCCCCTCTTCACCATAAATCTAGTTTTGATTCTTCAGAGTTAACGATAGTTTCTGTGGTCAGAAGTACTATGCATGTATGCCTTAGAAATTCTTGTCTGTGCGAGGCTGTGTCTGTGCCAGAATGTTTTGTGTGTTTGGTATCTTGCCTTCAAAGACCCCATCAACGGCTAGAAAGAGGCAAGCAAGCTAACTGAATCTGTGGGGTGCTCTAAAGCTGGAGTTGGGATTTGGGGTGGTTCCAGAAGGCTGGGAGTGAAATCAGGCCAGGGTTTTCTGGGGACACTTGTTCATCTTCTGGTCATCTGTGCCAGTACTAGTGAGAGCCGTTCATCCTTCCTGTGTGCTTCCTTGAGTACAAATCCGAGCCAAATCCACGGGAAGTTTTCTTCTGAATTGTACAAGTGCTTCTTTGAGAGTTGTTATAACAGCCGGAACAGCCCAAGTCCTGAGCCTGGGTCTGGAGCAGAAAAGAGCTTTCTGGAACAGTGAGTCCAGAGATGTTTTCAATTATGAGACCGACCACCTGCATCTGTTATGCTGCCATGGGAAAGCTGAGGGAAAAGCCGGATCTGAGGGAAAAGGGCCAGGAGAGTATGATAGCGGAGTGACAATTCATAATATTATTATACTTTATAGCCTACTGGTAAACAGGCCCTTAGGGTCTATCAGAAGGTCTAGGGTATGTGTACATGAGCATACATGTGTATGCATGTTGGTATGTGGGTGCATGTGCCTGTGTCTATGCCTATGCATGTGAAGTTAAAAAGCTGCTTGGCTTTAAAAAGCATTTTGTTGTCAAACAGGAATATGTGGACATAACTCTTATGTTAGCTTAGCTAATACTGGAGGAATATTGTTATATTTGTTAATGTGCCGTTATTTTGAACCTGTTGAAAGAGTATTTAAAAAATATTTTTATAGTGTTTTAAATTTCTTTGGTAAAAGTTCTTTGTTTGTTTTGTTTTGCTTTGTTTTGTTTTGTTTTCTTTCAAGACAGGGTTTCCCTGTGTAGCCTTGGCTGGCCTGGGTTCAGTTTGTAGGCCAGGCTGGCCTCTAAATCACAGAGATCCACCTGCCTCTGCCACCCTAAATGCTGGGATTACAGGCATGTGCCACTGTGTCTGGCATACTTTTCTTTTTTGAAGTTTTCTTTTTAAAATTTATGTGTCTTTAAGGGTAGGTTTCATATGTGTACTATACCTTAAAGCACTTGAATAGAGAAACACTAATCTACACTGAAATTAATAAAGTGAGGAATTTAAGAAAAGCTAATTATTAAAATATAGATGAGTGTAACATGGCTAGGTTTTATAAAACTATTTAAAAAGAGAAATCTGAATTAAAAATGAAAAGTTTAATAAGGTAAGTGATAGTTTGAGCAGGAGAAAGATCACAGTAGAGAACACAGCTGGTGAAGAAGCTGCCAGCGTATTTTAAGGATAAAGGTCACTGTCTGTGTCTGTGCTATGTCTCCCGCTCAAAAATGGCAAAGGTCTGTGCATGATGGATGAAGCAGTGCAGCCTTGCTCTGGCTCTTAGCCTCTGATCTGAAGTGCAGAAGGCTGTTGATATGTCCTCCCCGTCTTTCTTTACTATGAAGGTTATAGGGGAAGCTTCATAAAAATCCCCTACCTTATACTTACTTACTTAGTGTGTGCCTGAACCCAGGAAGAACATTTTTCTCACAGTGTGTGCCTGTGCAGTAGGATTCTATGGGTCTGGATACTAACCACCAAAAGCCTTCTCCTGTTTATTTTTATTTTTATTTTTCTTCTTGTAAACTTCTGGAAAGCAGTTGCCAGGTAGCATTGATGCTGTCTGCTGATAGCCAGCATTTGAAGCCTGTCGTGCTAACACTGTGAGATGGGGACTCACTGCTTTGCCTATAGCTAACTTCAAACTCTTAGGTTCAAATGATCCTCCAGTTTCTGTCCCTATTGACTGCATTAGACCTATTATCTAAATTAGGACATGAAACACAATGCTTTAATTTTTATCTGAAGAAAAATATTGGAAGATAGATCTTAGCTGAACATAGTTTCTATCCTTCAGTGATGCTGTCATCATTTTAGGCCTCTGCATTCATTCAGTCCATAAATATTTACTGAGCAGCTACTTAGTGTTTTTGAAAGTGAAAAGGGGACTGCAAGGGACCCATACTGCTTCTTTAGAACTTAATGTCTTCTAAGTGACTAAGCGACGTGGCTAACCGATACAACAGATGGTTCAGATCATTTATTTCTGACTCCTCACCTGACCTTCGCGTTTTCTTTGGTTTATTCTCATAGTTTCTATAACTGGAAATACATTTACTGACTCTGATTCGTCCTTCCAATTCCATTTACCTACATGGCAGAGTGCAGGAGGCAAAGTCTCACAAGATGGGCTGTTGCTGTTTGCTGGAACCTGATGGGAGTGGATGGTGTCAAGAAGAGCGAGGAAACTGGTCTTTAGATCTATTTGAAAGTTTGGAGTTTTTTGAGAATTTTTAAAAATTTACTTTCTATTATTACAATTTATTTACTTTGTATCCCAGCTGTAGACCCCTCCTTCACCCCCTCTCAATCCCACCCTCCCTCCTTCCCTCATCTCCTCCCATGCCCCTCCCCAACTCTACTGATAGGGAAGGTCCTCCTCCCCTTCCTTCTGACCCTAGCCTATCAGGCCTCATCAGGAGTGGCTGCATTGTCTTCCTCTGTGGCCTAGTAAGGCTGCTCCCCCACTAAGGGGAGGTAATCAAACACACACACACACACACACACACACACACACACACACACACACGACAATCAACAATTAGGGATTAACTTTCCTATTCCTCTTTGACAATTGTCCTTGACTGTAGGGCAAGTGAGCTGTTAACCTGGGGGAGTCGGCCTGGGTCAAGAGCGAGGTCAAGATGTGTTCAAACCCCCAAAATCTCCTCTTGAGACCAGCAGGAGTAAGGACTGCTCTCTCCCCAATCTAGGCCTGCATTCCTTGAGACCCTGGCTTCTCTCATGTTTGAGGTAGTCCAGGTAGGATGGTGGCCTGATTTCAGTTCAAACTTCCTATTTCCTTATAAAGATGTGTCCGGCTAGCGCCTGGGATTCCTCTCCGTGCAAGGGAGGCATTCTTAGCACTTCAGCCTGAGCCAATGATGAAGCCCTCCCCAACTTCCCCAAGGTTTATGGAGTTGTTATTTCCACCAATTCTTTTTTTTTTTTTTTTTTTTTTAAAGCTGTTTTACTGAAAACTCTCAGAGAAAGCTTTTTCTTTTTGGACTCACTGTACTTACTGTGGGGCCAAGGTTCTGCTAACGCATCCACCCGGCTACTCTCAGTCCAGCCTGGTACATGATGCTATTATTACACTCCAAGGGGAGAAGCTGACCTGGCCAGTATGTGACTTTACAGCCCACCTCCATCCCACTCACCTCCGCATCCCTTCCTATCTGCCCTCCACTCGTCCATTCTCCTCCTAAATGAAAAGAAACAGAACAAAAAAATTAAAAAAAGAATGTGAGTAGAGATCTTAAGTACAAAAATCTTCCATTTCTTTGTCATTACTTGAGAAAGCATAAATATTTCCTTGAATGATAACTCCCATCATTACTTTTGGAGGAGAAAGCATGTGCCATTTTAAAAGCTGGGATCCTTTTTTGGAGTTGTAATACTTTTAAAAATATTTTATTTATTCTTTTACAAATTAATTTTTAAATATAATCTCATGCACATATATAATTCATTCCAATTACTCTGACTCCACAACCTTACCCCCCTCTGTCCAGGCTACTTTTTATGTATACGTGACACAAGTAAAGTCATCTGAGAGGAGAGAACCACAATTGAGAAAGGGCCTTCATGAGATTGACCAGGCCTTTTAGGGAATTTTCTTAATTGGTAAGTGCTGTGAGAAAGCACAGCCCATTGTAGGTGGTGCCAGACCTGGGCTCAGTTTTCTACGTTTTATGAGAAAACAGGCTGGGCAAGCCTTTGAGATGCAAGACAGTAAACAGAATTCCTCTAAGGTTTTTGCATCAGTTCCTGCCTTCAGGTTCCTATTTGCCTTGAGTTCTTGTCTTGGCTTTCCTCAGGGGACTGTGTTTCAAGATATATAAGCCAATCAAACCTTTTGCCTCCCCAAATTGCTTTTGGTAATGATTTTCATCATAGCAATAGC
This sequence comes from Psammomys obesus, assembly GCF_907164565.1. Taxonomy (NCBI): domain Eukaryota; kingdom Metazoa; phylum Chordata; class Mammalia; order Rodentia; family Muridae; genus Psammomys; species Psammomys obesus. The sequence goes on from NW_026596256.1 coordinate 10,324,107, forward strand.
AACCCTAGCTAAGACATCATCTCACTCCTGTCAGCTCTCTCCTCTCCACAAGTCCCTTTCCTACATTCACATCCTTTTGTTTTATTTTGTGATGCTCTGAGTTTAAGTAGAGATATCTCTGCAACCGTCGGTTTGGAACTAGTTGTTGGAGACCGGCCACTTGAATCTGGTCCATGGTAGAAGGAATGACCTGACTCCTGCTGTCCTCTGACCTCCACATGAGTGCTATGGCATGAATGTGTATACATACACACACACAAACAGGCACACACACACACAGACAGACAGACAGACAGAATTTGTAATTGTAATAAGGGGTGTGCATTCAATCAATATTAATTGCTAGAGATCAACACTCATGCTCTTCTAAAGCTTACTTGTTCATGAGCAAAGTATTTACTGGTTTTCTGTTTGTTATTTTCAGTCTGGATTTTGGTATAATGTCCAAGGTTTTAAACTCAGGATCCTCCTGCCTCAGCCTTCTGAGCTGAAGGCTTACCATCATGTGCCACACAATCAAACAACACTGTTATGCATCATTTTAAAAGGATTTACTCAAAGTACAAAGATCTATCTCATTACCAGTTATGGCATGTGGGGTGGTCCGTCTATAATCATTTAATCAAGGACATTTTGAGAACATGTTTTAGTGTCCTGAACAAATGCATCACAGTATCTATTTACAGGAAGCAAAAGTGCCATCCTTTTTGAAAAACTTTACCAATGGCGTGGCTCAATAATAAGCTATTTATTAAATAAATTAAATTTGGATGGATACTGAAAAGGAAACAGTGCCATAGAATATATGCTGTTCCTAGAAAGAGTGATCACAGTCTCACTTCATTTTGTATATATATTTGTATATGTGAAGCACCATTTATTGACCTTTTATGACATTGTTAGGAAACTTGGCCACAACTTTTTGCAATGTTGAGGACTACAGGCTCATTTGGAAGTTCTGTGACCATAAGAGAGGGTGGGACAGTATGGTTGTACTCCTTCTCAGTCTATTCAAGTGCACCAGCTATACTCTTTTACATTAAAATTTTTTATTCTTCTTTTTCTTATTTATAATTTATTCAGTTTTAGCCCCCTCCTTCATCTCCTCCCAGGATCACCCTTTCTCCCTCTCATCCCCTATGCCTCTTCCCCAGTCCTCCTCCCTAGTAGGGAGATCCTCCTCCCCTACTGTCTTGCCCTAGCCTATCAGGTCCCATCAGGACTGCCTGGATCCTCTTCCTCTGTGGGATGGCTAGGTTGTCCCACCAGAGAGAAACCTTCAAGGAACAGGCAACCGAGTTCATGTCAGAGACTGTCTTTTCTCCCCTTACTAGGGTATTTACTTCTCCTGACAAATGTTTGTAAACATGCTGCTTTTACTTATTAGAGAGAACTCGAATTAAGTTTATATAAAAAAGTGAAAAAGTTACACAACTCAAATACTGTGTCTTTTTTTTTCTAATCCTTTTCTTTACCATCTCCTGATTTACATTTCTAGTCAATACTTTAAAAGATAGCTCACTTGAAACTGGAACAGAAAATTAATGCATTAAAACTATTAAAATTTATGTATTGATTTGTATTAATTTTATGTAAGTGTGATGGGGGAAATGGGTCCTGAGAAGGGTATAGGGCAGAAGAGAAGATTTAAGAGCTGTTGACCTGTTGCATATGCAGGGTTAGGTAAGCTCTTGCTCTGGAGTTGACTTGGATCTTTGTATATCTAAATGGTTCTTACTTACAATTTAATGTTAAATGAAGTGGGATGATAATTTACATATGAAACTCAGAGCTTTCTTTCTTGAATCAGTTGATTTGAATATGAAATGCAACAGTAAATGCACACAACAAAGAAAGAATACTAAAAGCTGCAAGGGGAAAAGTCCAAGTCACATATTAAGGAAAACCAGTCAGAATTATACCTGACCTCTCAACAGAGACTATGAAAGCTGGAAGGCTCTGGATAGATGCCATACAGACACTAAGAGAGCACAGATGTCAACCCAGGCTACCATACCCAGCAAAACTTTCAATCACCATAGGGAAAGAAAACAAGATATCCATGACAAAACCAAGTGTACACAGTACCATGCCACAAACCCATCTTTGCAGAAGATACTAGAAGGAAAACTCCAACCCAAGGAGGCCAACTACACCCTGGAAAACACAGGAAACAAATAACCCACAGCTGCAAAACCAAAAGAAAGAAACACACACACACACACACACACACACACACACACACACACACACACA
>NW_026596256.1:10326372-10335556 GCF_907164565.1 Psammomys obesus
CACACACACACACACACACACACACACACACACACACACACACACACTCCTCCACCACCAACATCGAAATAACAGGAATTAACAACCTCTGGTCATTAATATCTCTCAACATCGATGGCCTCAACTCCCCAATAGAAAGACATGGGCTAGCAGAATGGATGTGTAAACAGGACCCATCATCATGTTGCATACAAGAAACACGCTTCAGTAATAATGATAGACAGTAATTCAGAACAAAGGGCTGGAAAAATGTTTTCCAAGCATCAGACACAAGAAGCAAGCTGGAGTAGCTAGTCTAATAGCTAATAAAATAGATTTTCAACTAAAATTTATCAAAAGAGATACAGAAGGGCACTTCATACTCATCAAAGGAAAAATCGAAGAAGATGACATCTCAATTCTGAACAAATATGCCCCAAATGCAAGGGCAACCACATTTGTAAAAGAAACATTATAAAGCTTAAATTACACACAAGTTAATAGTAGGGGACTTCAACACAACTCTCTCCCTAATGGACATATCATTGAGACAGAAACTAAACAAAGAAATAACAAAACTAATCAATGTTATGAGACAATAGGACCTAACAGATACCTATAGAATATTCTATTGAAATACAAAAGAATATACTTTCTTCTTAGCACCTCATGGAACCTTCTCCAAAACTGACCACATACCCAGACACAAAGCAAACCTCAACAAATAGAAGAAAGTTGAAACAATACCTTGTATTCTATTAGACCACCATGGATTAAAGCTAGGCATCAACAACAGTAGAAACAGTAGAATGCCTACAAACTCACGGAAACTGAACAACTCTCTACTTAATGACCACTGCCTGTTTTCCTTGCATCCTCTCCAGGCTCTGCTGAGATATTGTGTACTACTGTAGCTCTCAACTGTGACCTTGCTTCAGATGCCCATGTTCTTGACTTTTAAACATTTACCTCCTGACCCTTGACTAGTAGGAAAGGTGCAGAGCAAAATGAATAGCTTGGAAAAGGAAAAAAAAAAGAGGACATTTAATTTCAAATTATATTATAATATACTCATTCAGGTATAGAATTTACATTTTTCTCATTTACAGAAAACAGACAGCTTCTATGTTAAAAGGCTGATAGCACTATGTCCATATTGCTGGTTGTGCTGGCAAACGCCAACAAGATATATTCAAGTGGCAAATGCAGGAGGATCACAAGAAACAAGACCTTATAATTATCTCTTCGAAATATCAACCACCACACAAAAGTTAGTGTTTTCTTCTATGAATAAACCAAAAGTACACTTTATTCCCTAACAAAAAGCTACTTTATAATTCATGCTTATCCTTACATGAAAATAAATACAAAATTCATTAATTTTTTTCATTAACATTTGTTGAGCTTCTCTGCTCCCAGTTACTAAGAGAGATTGTGATAAACTAGAACCCTCCCCTATAGAGTTTATAGTATATTTGCAGAAAATAATTGTTTAAAAAGCTGTTGGAATAAAATACAATGATTGGTGGGGGAGTGGGAATTTGTGTCTCACAGGATTTATCAGAGTAAAGTTCTCTACCACTGAAGAACATATACATTCTGGAGACTGAAACTACAATACTTTTTAGAGATACCCATGAAGTCTTAGTACAGGCAATGATAGCAAGGCCAGCGATGGTCCTGAAGACAGTGTAGGATCCCCAATTCTCAGCATGCTTAGGATACAAGGATTAAATTCCCCAGTCGTGTACCTGGAGTCACCGTGTTTAGTGAAAACTTGATGATTGGTTTAAAAATATTATAAAAACCTGGCCAGAATATGAATTAGTAAGTTTGGGAGATTTACAATTTAAGTGACACCAAAGGAGGGACAGAGGAGAAAGAAACAGAGTGTAGAGAGATGGAGAAAGTAAAATTCATAAACATCCACATGGCTTAAGTTGGGGAGAGACAGAAAAAGAGAACCAGAGATGACCCCAATTAAGGACACAGAGCACAATAGAAAGGGGGCAGGCAGCTGCGGGTGTGGATAGGAAGAAGAGTTTCCCAGGATTCATGCAGCTGGAGATGTCCACTAGGCATGCATGTGGTTATTACCAGAGACAGTGGTGGGTGTGGGCATAGAGCCCAGGAGAAAGGGCTGAACTGCAAGTGCTTGCTGAAACCATCACATGCGCTTGGCAGTGAAAGCACTGAGGAGGGTTGTGACAGCCTTAAAGAGAACAGAAAATTGCAAGCAAATGAGAGTGAAGAGCCATGGAAACATGAGACCTAAGCAGTGAACAGGGCAGTTATGATGGAAAGGAGGAAAGGAGCCATTGAGCAGAGCATGGGGCCACAGAAACTTAGGAAAGAGGGAGCATGGAGAAGGAGGGGCAGGAAAAACCATCCAGGGCTGCTGAGAAAGCAAGGAATTCAAGTTTCTGAAATGATCATCCACAGCTTCCAGAGGGATTGCAAGGGTCAGAAGTCTACTTAGAATAAAATGAAGAGGAACAGATAATGCCCACCAAGTATAGCTACTCCCTCCCCCCTCCTATCTGTCACCTGTATTGACATGCATGGAAATGCCTGATTTGGATGGAGGAACCCAAGCCTCTGGGAGAGACTGCTTTAAAGTTGACTGGGTAGGGTTCATGGTAGGCTGCTGCAGTGGATGAGTTTGCAGAGCGTATTTCTGAGTCTAGCCAGAGAATACGTTGGGACAACATTGTGTCCATCTCTGTTTTTCCCTGCTTGGGCAATCAGAGTCCTATGAGGGAGTTGATTCAGCCCCAGCTGTGCTATTGTTATTCAGATTCTGTGCCAAGAGTCTGTGCAGCCTGCTTTAGAGCTGGCAATGGCAATCAGGGTGTCTGGTAAGTCCCACTGTCCTCCCAGAACTGGTTGTAAGATTTTCAATTTTAGGAAGTGGAATAAAATTTTGGGTGAGATAGGGCCCCTGTTATTACTGAGCTCACTTTGTGTTTCCTGTCAGGATGGTCTTCTTACTAGTAACTTGGGCAGTTAAAGTAACGTTTGAAACAAGTTGGTGTAAATACAGTATGTGTATCCTTCAATACAAACAGTCCAAACTGGCTTGACGAAGGAGAGATTAAAGTGTAGAATTGAGCAAAGAAAGGCTGCTACTACTTTACCAGCTTAGAATAGCTTAGAATACTGATGCCCAAATATAAAATTATCAAATCCAAATGAATTTGAGTTTCATGAGAACTTCTGACAAGTGACCTTTTGTACATGTGAAACGCCTGCTTTGTTTTGCTTTTTAACAGGCCTGCTGAATGGGCTTGCTAACCCGTTCTGTTTCCCGGGACCAGCACCCTATTACGCTGACTCCGAGGCACTCCAGTCTTTCAGCCAGACACCCACACATCTCAGAGTTGTTCTCCTCTGATAAACAATAAGAGCATTCACTGCCCAAGTGCTGTCCGGTCTACAGAAAGTCCCAAGCTGAAATCTACAAATGTTGTGTAAAACTCCTTAATTCATACTTGGGGAGCACAGGAGCCATTCCCTGACTTGGTCTAGAATGGAGGCAAAAGAGAAGGTTCAGGACAAGTAGAAAACTGGTGTCTGCTTACTCAAGTCTCCATGCAAACCAAAGCAAGTGTGAGTCTCAGGCAGAGAAGTGCCTTGTCCAGGCAGCACGTTTGCTGACTGGCTGTGAAGCTCCGGGCTGTGTTTGACTGGAACTGAGGGGAGTTGCTGGGTGTCAGCATCTTCATGCCTTATCATGTTCAAAGTGGATCAGTGTCGCCAGGCAGTGATTTGTTTCTGTAACAAGTTACGACGGCTAACTGTGCTCTGTCTGTACAGCACAAATGCATGCATTACTGCCAATAAACCTGAAGCTGTGATGACTCAGTGCACTGAGCAAAAAGCTCAGCATCCAGTTTGTTGTTATTGTGGACAGCAAAAAAATAAGTTATGTACATATTGTACTTTTCTCTTGTCCTCTATTTAGTCCTAGAGCTTAGTTTATGCTGTGAGCGACAGACTTCTTATTATTTCTAGTCTTTTCTCTCAGAATGTCAGCTTTTCAAACACAGCATCTCATCATGTGTGGTCTGCTGCTCTATTCTTAGCTTCAGATACTCCAGTGCTTGGCATCTCCTGGGTGTTTAATGTCTTCTGATGTCAGGACAGAAGGGAGAGCTAGTCTCCAAAGGCGCTGATAGATCTACAAGCTTTAGTCTGTTTTACCCATATAAAAGCTGGAACACATAGGTAAAATGGCTAGTTCTCCATGAGATAAGCCAGCCCTGGAGCCCTGGAATCCTCTTCCAGTCACTGAGACCCTTGCATCCTGCTCCTTCATTCAGTACTCACTCCCCTACTTCATAAGTACGTCACAAGTGCAGAGCTGGGTGTAAATACCCGGCTCCTAATCCCTACACTGCGGGTCAGGACAGAGCCCAGTTTGGAAAAGTGTGAAGAAAATCCTAGTAAATAACAGGGTAGCCAGTTTTGTAGCAACTGTTTACATGGTTTCTAGGATGAGGTTCCGCATGGGTGCTTTGCATCTGGTTCCTGGCATGTATTGGGTTAGAGAACCTACAGATCTCATGCTTAGGGGCATCTCAGTCCTATGTGACCATATCTCCTTTTTGTCTTGCCCGTTGTATTCCCTGTACCTGGGTACTCATAAGACTTCCTGTTCTTAGCCCATGTTGAACAAATGCTGAAAATTCATTCTTTCCAGCAAACATACCACTTTGCCTCATTAGTTTAATTTCTATCAGTCGGAATTAAAGAGAAGAGGCCTCAGCTCTGTTGAATAACAGCTAAGACACTGTTCTCTATATGATTTGCCAAGCCTGTCTGAGTTTCATCCTCAGGGTGAATATCTGTCCACTATTCACTTACTGCCACAGTAACCGCTGGAACCGACAGTACAGCCTTTCAACTACAGGGGAAAATATCCAGAAACAAAGATGCTCACACCAAATAGAAAACGTATTCATAAATTAAATAAATAGGACATACAAAGGTAATTTTAAAACCCCAGTTTACATTTATAGCACATTCACCAGCAAGAATAAAACTTACGTGGCTAGATAGATAGCACAGCATTTAGGAGTATGTGCTGCTCTTTCAGAGGACCATGGAGGGTTCACTTCCCAGCACCCATGCAGCAGCTCACAACCATCTTTAGTAACTTCCATTCAAAAGGACCAGGTATGCTCTTCTGGCACCAGACAAACACATGGTGCACGTACATACATGAAGGCAAAAACTCATACATACGGAATAAGAAGAAAGGAACAGAAACTTAAAATAAAGGCAAAGTTGTAGAGAGATAGCATGAGATGAAAAATATCAGTAGGGATTGCTTAACTGAAGTGTTCAAGTCACCCATCTGTTGGTGACACAGCACATTTTCATTATCTTTGATGTATAGGACCACTAAAGACAAACTGCTGTTCAAAACTAGAGAGTGCTAACATTCTCAGGGTTACCTGAAGCCATTCTGTATATGTGGTAGGCTCCAGGCACATTATTTCAGGAAATTGTGACTTTTTTAAAAGTTTGGATGACTGAAAGAATTGAGAAATAATCAAAATATTGACCAAATTTTTGTGTGAGCACTGGCAAGTGAATGGTTGGCAGTGGCATCTATTGTGGCTTTAGCTCTCTAGCCAATAAGCCCCAAAGTTCATTTTCTGTTAACCACCTACTTATTTTGTTAAGATTATGAATGTGTATTTGAACTTGAGTTAGAACAAGAGAGCAGAAAAAGTTCACTCTAGTTTTGCTGAAATAGAAGTTGAAGGTTAGGCCAGAACCAACAGAACAGATTATAAGGAAGAGTAAAGCACAGGGAAATTAGACTTGAGGAGAACAAAGTACAAAAAAAGCCACCAGAAAGACAGCTGTGATCTTTCTGGAATTATGGGCCTCTCTAACTGCGCACAGAGCTCTTACATGGGTTATATCATTCAACTCAGCACCCTCAGCTTCAAATAAACAATAGCCTAAGTGTTATTTTTCTTCCCTCCCCTCCCTACTTCCCTCTCTCTTTCCTTCTTTCCCTCCTTTCCTTCCTTCCTTCCTTCCTTCCTTCCTTCCTTCCTTCCTTCCTTCCTTCCTTCCTTCCTTCTCTTATCAGTCTGGACTTTGAACCTACTCCTTGCTCACAATAGTCAAGTGCTCTACCACTAGCTATAGCCTCAGCTCCCAACAATAGCTATTATTCCAATTATATGTATTTTCTTATTCAGTTAATACAGCCAAAAGCCAGGCCTGGTGGTGCATGCCTTTGATTCCAGGACTCAGAAGGCAGAGGCAGCAGATTGCTGTGAGTTCAAGGCTACCCTGGTCTACAAAGCAAGTCCAGGTCAGCCAGTGCTACAGAGAGAAACCATGTCTACAAACAAACAAAACAAAAAAAAACAAAAAAAAAAAAAAAAAAAAAGAGAGAGAGAGGCCTTGCTTGCTTGCAGAAGGATAATGATAGGTTTGTTTCATGCCCTCAATGGGAATTTTTTTTAAACTGAAGATTATCATTTCCAAGGTGTAGTAGGTACCTTTCTCTTTGTTGGGACAAACTACCTGCTGTGGAAAGAAAGGTCTTTTATAGCTCACAGGTTGGGTCCACTATGATAGGGAAGGTATGATAAAGTAACTTGGTGCTGGTAGCTGCAGATACAAACTCATGTCTTCGCTCATAAGGAATCAGAGGGCTGTTTGGAAAGTGGAGCAGTGACAACCTTCAAAGTCCCGAGCATAGTAACCTGCCTCTGTCAGTGAGGCCCTATGACCCAAAGGCTCCAGAACCTCCCCCAAACAATGCCATCAGGTGGGGACTGAATGCTCAAAACCTGAGCTGCAGGGAACGGTCCAAGCTCAAGTGCAGTTTCCTAGAGCAGCTGCTTAGAAACAACAACAATATACAAACAAGCAAACAAAAACCTCCTGCTTCCTCCTTCTTCCATTCTCCCGAATGCTTTGTAGTTTGTTCCCGTATAGCTCTCCTTGTGTGCATGTGTGTTTGGAGTGCAGGGCACTAACCCTCACATGTAGTATACCAACAATATCATGCTGAGATGCAACCTCAGCCCTTTAACTATAGTTTAGTCTCAAAGACTGAGAAGCACCTGCTTAAGTCTGAATCTAGGGAGAATGACTTTCATCCCCAAAGTCTGTCTGCGAAACGGTTGCAACCAACATCTCCCACATCTAGCTCCCATCATGATAATTTTGTAGGAAAATGGCAAATAGTCCCACTTCCTCATACCCTGATGACTTATTTTATAAATGGCAAGCCAGTTGTCTATGCTGTAATTGCACCTTTCTTTTTTTGTTTTTAATAGACTTATTTTTTTTTAACCGTAGTTTAGCTTTACATCAAAACTGAACAGATGTAGACTGTAGATATCTCTATCCATATACATGCATGACTTCCTCCATAATTAACATTCTGTTCCAACGTTGTATATTTTGCTACAATTGATGAAAGTATACTGACCTACCATTTTCTTCCGCTTTTAAAGCCTGGTCCAGTTAGACTTTGAGTTTAGACTCCAGCATTGAAGTCTGGCCACCTTAATACCGTGCACATTATATTTCTTTCAGTGTCGTTGCTTAACATTTTAAAAAATCGAATGAAGTAATTACAACAAACATCTGGTAGTATTGAGGTCTGATACTCTTTTAATTCTGAGTTTTTTTTTTTTTTTTTTTACCAGATATCACTGAAGCATCTTGAAGGTCAGCTCCCATTCCGGAGCACAGAAGTGTTATATCAAGTTTTGTATTCCTGGGAAAAACAATGGGGCATGGTTGCTCTCACTATTCGGGATTCACGACTTTGTCATATTCTTGGCAGTTATGAGCATGGTGACTCTGGTTTCTCAACTATAACCATAATATTTTGTCCCCAAGAAATATCAAATATCAGAACCTTTTAAACAAAAACAAGCTGTTTAGCATCATGTTGTTTTACACAGAGAGGACAATTGGGGTTAAAGTGCCATCGTTTCAAAGCTGATTTGAACATTAGTCAAGTATGGAAAATTATCCCTATTTTGTCATGTTTTGCATTTATCACATGAAGCTACATGCTGCAAAATGCAAAAAGCATTGTTTTCTACTTGAACTAAACCTCAGTTTTTTTTTAAATTTTTTATTAATTACACTTTATTCATTTTGTATCTCCCCATAAGCCCCTCCCTTCTCCCCTCCCGATCCCACCCTCCCTCCCCTTTCTGCATGCATGCCACTCCCCAAGTCCACTGATAGGGGAGGTTCTCCTCTTCTTTCTGATCTTAGTCTATCAGTTCTCATCAAAAGTGGCTGCATTGTCCTCTACTGTGGCCTGGTAAGGCTGCTCCCCCCTCAGGGGGAGGTGATCAAAGAGCAGGCCAATCAGATTATGTCAGAGGCAGTCCCTCTTCCCATTACTATGTAACCCACTTGGACACTGAACTGCCATGGGCTACACCTGTGCAGGGGTTCCAGGTCATCTCCACGAATAGTCCTTGGTTGGAGTATGGGTCTCTGGGAAGTTCCCTGTGTTCAAATTATCTTGTTCTGTTGCTCTGCTTGTGGAGTTCCCGTCCCCTCCAGCTCTTACTATTTCCCACTTCTTACATAGAATTCCATTCACTCTGCCCATCACTTGGCCATCAGGCTCAGCATCTGCTTTGACAGTCTATACTGCAGAAGCTTTCAGAGGCCCTCTGTGGCAGGTTTCAAAGTTGTTTCCTGTTTACTTCTGGCTTTCAGAGGCCCTTTGTAGCAGGTTCCGAGGTTGTTTCCTATTTTCTTTTTCTTCTGATGTCCATCCTCTTTGCCTTTCAGGATGGGGATTGAACATTTTAGTTAGGGTCCTCCCTTCTGCTTAGTTTGTTTAGATGTACAGATTTTAGTGGGTTTATTCTATATTGCATGTTTATATGAGTGAATATATACCATGCATGTCTTTTTGCTTCTGGGACAACTCACTCAGGATGATCCTTTCCAGGTCCCACCATTTACCTGCAAATTTCATGATTTCCTTATTTTTCATTGCTGAGTAATATTCCATTGTATAGATGTACCACAGTTTCTGCATCCATTCTTCAGTTGAGGGGCATCTGGGTTGTTTCCAGCTTCTGGCTATTACAAATAAAGCTGCTACAAACATGGTTGAGCAAATGTCCTTTTTGTGTACTTGAGCCTCTTTTGGGTATATGCCTAGGAGTGGTATGGCTGGATCTTGAGG